>NC_064239.1:8465564-8784314 GCF_023101765.2 Spodoptera frugiperda | reverse complement strand
TTCATTTTGATATATCTAATGTCACTCTCACAGTAAATACGAATCAAACGACCCCTATAAAGAGGAAATCCATCGAGTCGTTTAGGCGAGAGAGTGAGCAATATTCGAATTTGGCGCCAAAAATCTGCCATTTTGTTTTTTGGGATTTTTATATATCCAGTGTCACTCTCACAGTAAATACGAATCTAACGACACCTCTCAAGTCAAAATCCATCAAGCCGTTTAGGCTGCAGAGCGTGCCAAACAATTATACATACATACATACATACATACATACATACATACATACATACATACATACACTCGAAAAACATAACCCTCCTTCTGGCGCAGTCGGGTAATAACCCTCCTTCTGGCGCAGTCGGGTAATAATATACTAAAAGACCGCCATTATAATTTCAAACCTTCTGGTTGGTTACACGAGTGAAGCTACGTGTCAGTTGTCCGCCCGTTAAAAATCAATTATTTTAAATGTACCTCAAGTAACCGATTACATAATGAGGTAGGATAAAAGAGTAACAAGAAGCAAGGAAGATGTGTGTAAGTACTTGTATAATGAAATATTGAAAGATAGAATATTACAATCGAATCACATATTTTTTGGTTTCATTTAATATACGATCGATCTTTGATATTGGGTATAATGGTGTGAACCTTTCAAAAACCTTTTTGTCTTGATGTCATTGATTCATCGGTACTCTACGCAGTCTCATGCGTATATATGTATTATAGTAGGTAAGTAGGTAGGGATAGTATATATGATGAATGGTACATATAGCTTAACAATAATTTTACCTAACTTGGATACAACATCTTTAAATATAATATGAAGCGATAACTCTTCGAATTGTTCGCTTCTCGAATTGTTATACATTGCAGCTTTGTATAGCCAAAACATAGCACTGTTAGTGTAGTCGTGCCTTGCGAAGCCTATATAAAGTATTGTTATTATAAAATTACTTTAGTCAAAGACTGACATGTGTGGAGTCGATTCAGAGCGAAGACTAATTATTAAGCTAAAATGCCATTTGGATTGTAAGTCTACATTGTTCAAGTCTGAAGTGATTTTGTTAAAAATTGTTTTTTTTTTCTATTAAATCGAGGTGGTATTTCCAGTGGTGATGATAATTGCCGATAAAAATGATATTTGGATAAGTGACTGTAAAGCAGGTGATTAAAGAGGTCTGGGTTCGATACCCGGATCGTGATCGTGTTTGATAATCTGCCTGCGATATCTAATTTATCCACAGGTGAAAAGGTTCCATGAAACTTTCCTATTGTTGGGTATTTCATTTCATGGTGATCCAATTTAGTGTGGTCATTGATTTGGGGACGAAATATAATATATTGGCTGTTATTTTTACTACAGAGCCATGTGGTGGAGGAAATAGTAAAATAATAATATTATAAGTGTATTATGATCGATTCTTCTTACAAGTGTGTGTGTGATGTTGTCGTGTTTTTTTTTTTCAGTGTGTGACGAAACCTTTGTGATTCAGCGGGACAGATTTTTTTATGGTATAAGCCGGTAAACGAGCAGACGGATCACCTGATGGTAAGCAATCGCCGCCGCTCATGGACACTTGAAACACCAGGGGTGTTAGCGTGCCGGCCTTGGTTAGGAATTTAAGGGTTGTTGGGGAATCGGGGATTGGGAAGATAGGCAATCGGTCTGGTAACGTCACTCACACGACGAAACACAACGCAACGCAAGTTGTTTCACGTCAGTTTTCTGTGAGGCCGAGGTATCACTCCGGTCAAGCCGGCCCATTCGTGGCAAAGCATGACTCTCCCACAGATGTGTTAGTGATATATTTACATATAATATATTGGTGTATTTCAGCATAATTATCACGGGACTACTGGCTTTTGGAGCGTACTGGACGACGAAATACTTGATGACCATGCCTGATGCAGCACATTCTATGCAACAGACAACGACGACCATGACAATACCGACAGCTCTACCGCTGTAGCGGTTACCAAAGCAACGGTATCAACAAGACATAAACGCCATAAATTAGCATTTAAATCAATAGCTATAGAGAATTATTTGCAATGTCATAGGATACAAGTTTAATTATTATATTTTTTTAATAAATTTTTGTGATGTATTTGTAGTTTTTTGTGGTTTAATTTTAGTGTATTTGTATTTTATTTTTTTGTGATATAACTTTAAGTATTACGTGTTTTTTTCCTGTAGCAGCAACTTAATATTGTTCTATTACCATCAAACTGATGGAAAGCTATACAGGATGTTAACGGAACGCTCCTAAAAACCGCAAACAGGCGATGGTAAAAAGGGTCTTATTTAAAAAAAAAAACGGGAATTCAATGTATAATAAATTTAATGTAATAATATTATTGTAATCAACTGCTTAAGGTTGATGTTGCATGAATAACACGAAAATGAACACGATTAAAAGATAAACAAAAAAAAATTGTAGCGATTTTCGGGGGCGTTCCGTTTACACCTTGTGTGCATTTATAATATTGATTAGATAGGATATACCATACAATATTATGAAACAGTCGAGCTGATCTAGTGATAGAATTGGAGGGTGGCTGATGAAATCTTGGAGAGAATCTCTACCTACTAGTAAACGTATCGAGTTTGGGCTCATTAGATAGATCCTTTTCTCTAGGTGACAAAGACGTCTGACTAAAAGCGTGTTTTTAGGCTTTTACTATGATTTTATTGTCCCGATATTCTCTTTGCTTAGGTCAGAATACTACCATCTTAGAGCGTGAGAATCAAACTCCTTTGTCCATTGTATCTAACGATAAGTTTCCGTGTCAAAACAATCATTGTTGATTTCAAAAATCCTAAGGCGATTTCATTATGTTGAAGAAATTAAGTGTTCCCCAAGGTGACGTACTTTCCCCTGTTTTTTTCTGCATCTTCATTAATACCGTTGCCAAGGTCATTTCTTCTAATTTCCATCTCTATGCGGACGATTTGCAGCTGTATCGTTACATCAGCATGTCTGAGGCTCGTTCTGCTATCGATGCCATGAATCGTGACTTGGATGGATTTGCCGACTGGGCCAAGTGTTTTGGGCTGCAAATCAAACCTTTTAAGTCTCAAGCCATGATCATCGGTAGCAGATTTTGTTTCCTCGTGCTGTTCCTTAAATATTAATAAGATAATGATTATAAACTAGGCAGTAATGAGAATGAACAATAGTATTGCAAATGGTTTTTTCGTATTAAGAGTTGTCATTGAAAACTCAGCCTTAGTTCACGATACGCGCTCTGTCAATTTTCCAACTTACTCAGATTGAATTGAATAATTCATCGTAGTTGATTGTAGTGTGAATATCCTACCACACAAACGTTTCTTCTAAGAATTTCGCCAAAAGAAAAAATGGTATTTGCTTGGTGAGTCTTCTTTATAATGTGATATATTGTGACCGTGGGTTGACAGCAGTGTAGACTACATTTATCATTTATCACCACCCCCACTCTTACTATGGGTTTCGCAAGATCCATCTTATGGACTGTCTAAACAGACTGCGATTATAAACTGCGATCTCAGATAGTTCAGTGCAACTAGGCAGTGGACAATACAGGTGGTTGTTTTTATTTTCAAAAAAAAAAACATTTCACGACCTTACACGATTTAAGTACGACATATAGGCAATAACATACGAAGAATTGCCGCATTGCCCACACTTGGGTTGAGCTTAGCAGTTAGGGCTTTAAAAATAAAATTTAGAGGATACTGCTAATAGTTCCTCAGTACTTTTACGAAATACCGGGTTTATTAATTAGGATACCTTGGGTTCCTTATCAAATAGGGAATTGGGTATTGTTAAACATTACTTAATATTAACCTCTTACTTTTCAAAATGTGAAATTTTAAGCGGAATTTTCTACTGTTGCAGGATATTGCTAGCAAGTATGTTGCTTTACGCAATTTTTTGGGGAGCAATGTACTCAAAAAGACATGAAACCAACACCACCGAAGCTAACAGTACCAACAGTACCAATGTCACTACCACTACTACCAGACGTCCACAACTTAGAGTTCATTATGTGGAACCTAGGGCGGAGTCGACGGAGTATCCAGAATTAATTAATATTACGAGTACTACAAACCACTCAAAAAGGCATTTAACAGATTGGCTTCGGCTACCCGATGAAACACAAAGAAGCGGTCTACCTGATTACCTACAACAGTGGCTTTTAGTATAAGTTTTTCCTTAGTTATCCTACACGTAAGATTTTATCCTGTATCTTGGGTGTACATCAAAGAATCTGTAATATAGACAATATGAATAATTGGATCGCTATTGGACTTGTATTATATTATGTAGAATAGATGGCATTACATTGACCATCGAGTCGAGGTCGAGTGGTCGCAAGTGCGACTGCCGGACAAGGGGTCTCGGTTTCGATTCCCGGTCTGGTATTTTGGTATACCTATATATGTCATAGGTCTATTTATATACATGTTGTAAAAAGCGGTTATATCAATATTACAAACAGACACTCCAATGTTATTTATTACTATAGATACTTGTACTATAAAATAAAACAGTAGTAATATATATATATTTTTTAATTTTGGTATTTTCTCCTGTAACCCGGAACAATGGAGCTCTATAAGAGAGATCTATAAGCGGAATGTAAACAATGGATCACACAGAGTTCGTGAAATATAGGAACACGTGACATGTCGCTCGGCAGCCAGTTGCCCAGCCACTGCGCCACCGGCTTAGTCAATTATAATATTAATAAAAATTAAACCCAACATCTTGCACAGCATGAGGGGCAAACGGATCATATGATGGCAAGTTTACACCCACAACACGAGAGGACATACAAACTTGTGTCGATAGCCTGGTAACCTCAGTCGTACGATGAAACATCACATCATCAGCCTATAAGTGACCACTGCTGAGCAAAGCCCTCTTCTTACGTGGAGAAGGTTTGGGCATCAATCACCACGTTTGCTGAATGCGGGTTGGTCATTTCAAACTTATAATTAGAAATTATAAGCCCAGGTTTCCTCACCATGTTTTTCTTCTCCGTTTATCAGTGGTGTCTAAATAACCTTAGAAAGTACATATAACTTGGAAAAAGTCATATTTCTACTTGTCGTTGGTGTTTTTCGAACGCACTCTCATGCATGAGAGGTGGGCGTCTTAATTAAGCCACCGGGCCACCACGATATTATGAAATGCAATAGTTGAGATTTTATTTGTTTTTTAATTTGTTTGTAAATGTAATTAAATACACATCCTTGACTGAAACTGATGTAAACATAAATAAATTTGCTGTTCATAAATACAGACATCTCAGATGAATTTGGCGCTTGTGAATTTTCTCCGTCAACGAAGAATGACGTACTTATACTTCATTTTATAATTTAAGTCTTTGACTGCCAATAGAAAACTGTTGAAATCAAATCCTCCGCTAACGTTAGTCACCGGTGACCACCACGGCGTTCAATGTGTTAAGGGTTATTCAAATATATCTGAAAGAAGACAAAATGGCTGTTGGTTTGTAAGTACATAAGTACCTATGTTCTATTACAATTTGGTGTTATAAGCCGGTAAACGATTGATAAGACGGTCTCATAGAAAACTGACGTGAAACAACGCTTGCGTTGTGTGAGTGAAGTTACCGGAGGCCCTTCCCAATCTTTCCAATCCCCGATTCCCCAACCACCCTTAAATTCCTAACTCTCAAAAGTCGAGTCGTAGCAATTGGCAGTCCATTGTCCCTGCCTACCCCCATGGAAGACAGGGGTGAAGTTGTGTATGTGTTAAGTGTATAACATAATTGTTTTTTTTTTTCAGAACTTTGATGATCGCTGCTCTATTTATGACATTGTTTCTTGGAAGCCGATATCTTTTGGAAGCAGATCGACAAAATAATGATGTTCCCATAACAAACCTCACTTACGGTTTATCGGAATGGATGACTAGTAAATAAACTCCACAAACAATCTGGAAATGATATCAGCAGGATTCAAACCGATGTCCTCCTTTTTATTAGATGTTGTAGAAATTAGGACATTTTGACAGTTTTCTTTTGATTGAAAATAAATTAATTTTAGTTCATAATATAATGATTATTATAAATTATATGAACTATGAAATGTGATAATATGGTATTAAGGTAAATATAAAAATTATGTAAAACACAAAAATTGTGTTCATAATTTCTCAATTAACTTATTTATAACTTATATATATTTTGGTCATTTTGCTACAATATTCCTATAACCTCTATCAATACATATCTCTATATATAAAAATCAATTGCTGTTCGTTAGTCTCGCCAAAACTCGAAAACGGCTGGACCGATTTGGCAAATTTTGGTCTTGAATTATTTGTGGAAGTCTAGGGAAGGTTTAAAAGGTGAGATTTTTTTTTTTTGAGGCGTTATGAAGTTTGCCGGGCCAGTTAGTAATACATATAAAATAAGTGTGTTTAATACGTAGGTATGTGGGTACCTACCTATTACTTTTGCCAGTACCTTGTTCCTTCCAAAACCGCTATAACTTCTGTAGGTCAGGATTACATACAAAATTTAAAAAATATCATAAGAGGAGAAGAGAAGGAACGATTTCCACCTTTCTTAGTATTTTTTTTTCTTTAGATATACAGTGTGTCCCCAGAAGTTGACGTTCAAATGGCACCGGGTGATTTGCAAGGTTACAACTGTAATCAGAAAAAATATGTAAAAAATTCTTAGTCCTACAGTTTTTAAACTTATGTGTTATCCACGAAATGCCAGTCTTTTGACTCTTGTTGCTACAAATGAATAGTGCTTGGAAGAATGAATCCTGAATAGTGCTTCAGTAATATGGAATGATTAATTATGAGCCAACTGCTTCAGTTCGGAAAAGGATGTAATTTTTAGACGAACCAAGTAATCTGAATTTCACCTTACTTTAAGTGACTATAATGAAAAAAAAAAATTGCGCTAGTAGTGGCAAATTTCACCAAAGTTGGCACATTTAATAAGGATTCCAAAATAGCGACTCGGACTCGGCGGTAGATCTATAAGTAGAATGAAGACTAAAAATCTAATGTATTGTTAGTGTAGCACGAATTTCCGCAAAGTAACACCTGATTCTATTCTATTAGGTATACCCTTTTTTTTTTTCAGGGGGAAAATCATCCAATGACTTCTCTCGCCAGGGCAAGGCGAGAGGGAGTGTCAGACTCTTACTGACTAAAAACGATTCGTTCCTCTCCTGCTTGTCGAGCCGGAGCCCCGGTAAACCCGCTAGGTTGTCCGCAGCTCCGGATTAGGTATACCCTTACGAGTTTACTTTACGTTAAACGAAAGCGTGTTCGGCGCCCTAATTGGTTGGTTTATTCGAGCCGTCTAATCAAAGTGCCGAACGCGCTCTCGTTTCGATTACTTTAAAGGTAAAGCAAACTTATACTGAGAGTACAGTTTTAATGACATCCCGGGCTTCTTCCAAATAGAGGCGGGGTTAGAAGTATTCTACGCTGTTGTCACGACACGACTGTTTGGTAAAAATACATACATACATATCGTCACGCCTTAATAACCGAAGGGGTAGGCAGAGGTGCACATTATGGCACGTAATGCCACTGTGTACACCCACTTCGGTGGTGAGCCTATTGCCATATACCGGGCACATTTCCAGACTCCGTGCTACCACTGAGAAATTTTCGAAAAACCGAAAAAAGCCCAGTAATACTTCGCCCGACCCGGGAATCGAACCCGAGACCCCTTGCTCGGCAGTCGCAGTTGCAACCACTCGGCCAACGAGGCAGTTGGGTAAAAATCAGTTTATTTATTATCATTCCGGTGAAACAGTATTTGTAAACGTTATGTGATCCATATCCTTCTAAGTAGCTGATGTAGACAAATTCCTCAGGTTGCTACAGCATAAAAAGAAGCACTGAAAACGAAACTCGTTTAAGTGAATTTTATACGCGACCGGAGTACGACTTGTAGCTAATGTTGTGAAACAACACTTAATTAGTATAATATAACCATATTTTTTTATAATTGGACGAAATGGCAATTTTTGCAGCAACGTAAGTATTTTGTTTATCAAATTATTGTCTAATTTAGTAATAAACATTAGTGAGTATTTAATAACGGTGCATCAAGAGTTGTATATTTTAAACGCACCCACGACACATTTTTTTTACATGTTGCTCCACACTAGGATTTTCTCCTGTGTCGTGGGTGCGTTTAAAACATACAAGTTCACATACACATGACACCCAGACCCGAAACTACAATTTGTGGATCAACCAAAGAGTTGTTCCGTGCGGAAATCGAACCCGCAGCTAGTTGCCCAGCCACCACAACAATCGTACTGTCACTGTCAGCTATAGAGAAGGATCAAAATTACATTAAAAGTTAAAATAATTCAATTTTGTTTTGCTGCTTGAGTAATAGGTAACCTAATTTTGACATAGGTCAATGCATATTTTTCGCTGCTTGAGTAATAGGTAACCTAATTTTGACATAGGTCAATGCATATTTATATATTTTTTTAAATAACGTTTGTTAATGCATGTTTTCTTTTTCAGAGGTGTAATGTGGACTACGTTATTGGTGGCTTTATATGTCGCTAACCAATACTTCCGTGTTTTCCCTGAGATCGACACCAAAAATACTACGTCTAATGGACAATTAACAAAATATTTGAAACTTCACTAAAATGTATGCAACCTATAAATAAGTGTACTGTATTTTATGTATATTAAATACATATTTCTGCCGTATTGAGAGACATTTAATGTTTACTTAAACTATTTCTTAGTAACGATTTTGTATCGAAAATAATTGCTAAGGAGTTAAGTAACCATTAAATCTCTTATGCCTTGTTCGCATTACGCTAGCATTTTAGTCGAGTAGCTAGCAGTAGGTAGCTATTAAATAGCACTCTCTCGCTTCGTTTTTGGGACAGAAGCGAGATAGAGCTACTATATACTCGCTATTGGACTAAAATACCAGCGTACTGCGAACAAGGCATTAGTACAGCGGATATTACCTAAGTATTTTTTTAATGGGCATGAAAATCAGAGCTATGAGAGTGTAAATAAATAAGTAAAACGAAGTAAGTAGTGATCAGTCAGTAATTTGGTAATTAAATTGTTAATTATGTATTAAGTATAAACAATAAAAAAGATTTCACTAATAAGTGTATGTTATTTCATGCAATTTTTCTTCCCTGAAATTAAAAGTAAAAAATATATCATTAATAGAATGTGTCGTATCGGACAAATTATGCCAATTGTCTGAAACTTCGCGTCATTAAGTCATATTTATTTTCTAAGCTTATCTCCTATTTTTATTGTTATTAAAGAATGGAAAGAAAATATCGATGTTAAAAAATATTTTATCACGCAGCATGATCAAGCAACTTTTTACTTCACATTTCCTTTATTTTATTTCTTTTTCTTTATTATATAAATTTCATAACGTTCATCTTTATGTCTTTTTCAAACACACTTTTTTTACATCAATCTGTAACAAACTATGTAATACTAGTTTCCGCCAGCGACTTCGTACGCACAAATAAGTGATTTCCATTTTATTTCCCCGCTGTGAACGTTCGGAATCAGATTCCCCAGCGCTTTGGCGCTTTGGATAGAAGTATTCTACGCTGTCGTCACGATACGACTGTTGGGTATAAATTGGTTTATTTATTGTCATTCCGGTGTAACAGTATTTGTAAACGTTATGTGATCCATATCCTTTTAAATAGCTGATGTACAGTATGTACAGTATAAAAACAAGTCTTCAGAACGAAACTCGTTTAAGAAAATTGTATACGCGACCGGAGTACGACTTGTAGGTAATGTTGTGAAACAACACTTAATAAGTATCATATAACCATCATTTTTAAAATGGCATTATTTGCAGCAACGTAAGTATCTTGTTTATCAAATTATTGTCTAATTTAGTAATGAACATCACCGATTAATATTTTCAACATTTCGCATCTTCAAGCACTTTGTTATTGCTTCGGAAATGTATTTTCTCCTATGTCGTGGGTGCGTTTACAAACATAGAAGTTTAAATTAATTTGTAAATTACACCCAGACCCGAAACAACAATTTGTAAATCACACAGGCGAAAAGTTAATATTCATAAAAAACTTTATAAATTACGTTTGTTAATATAATATGTTTTCTTTTTCAGAGGTGTAATAGGGACTACGTTATTGGTGGTTTTATATATCGCTAACCAATATTTCCGTGTTCTCCCTGACGTCGACACCAAAAATATTACTAATAATGGAATTCACTGAAATGTATGCAACCTATAAGTGTATTGTATTCTTGTGTATATTAAATACATATTCCTGCCGTATTAAGAGGCATTTAATGTTTACTTAAACTATTCCTTAGTAAGGATTTTGTATCGAAAACAATTGCTAAGGATTGGGTTAAGTAACCATTAAATCTCTTATGCCTTGTTCACACTACGCTAGCATTTTAGTCGAGTAGTGAGTATTCAATAGCCCTCTCTCGTTTCGTTTTTGGGACAGAAGCGAGAGAGAGAGAGAGAGAGAGAGAGAGAGAGAGCTACTATAATATACTCGCTATTGAACGAAAATACTAGCGGAGTGCGAACAAGGCATTAGTATAGCAAATAGTATATAAGTAATTTCTAATGGGCATGGAAAGAGCTATATTCATGAAGTTAAGAGTGTGTTGCTGGTCTTTGGTGCCTTTTACTTTTACTGTAAAATTGTGTAAATAAATAAGTAAAACGAAGTAGGTAGGTATATTAGTGATAGTTAGACAGTAATTTGCTGTATTATATTGTTAATTTTGTATTAAGTATAAACAATAAAAAAGTTTTAACTATTAAATGTATATTAATTATTTCATGCAATTTTTCTTCCCTGAAATAAAAGCAAAAAATAAATCATCAATAGAATGTGTCGTATCGGACAAATTATCCCAATTGTCTGAAATGTCGCATCAATAAGTCATATTTATTTTCTAAACTTATCTAATATTATCATTGCTAAACGAGAATGAAAAAAAAAATATTGATGATAAAAAATATTTTATCACACTGCATGATTAAGCTACGATCTACGTGGAGGACTAAGCCTTTGTTCAGCAGTGGACATCTCTCGGCTGCTGATGATGATGATTGAGCAACTTTATATTTAATATTTCCTGTATTTTCCTTTATATATTTTTCAAACTTGCTTTTTTAGATCAAGCTATGTAGGTAATAGTAATTAATACTTGCGTTCCCCAGTGCATACGTGCTAATTTCAGCTTCCTAGGTCCAGTAATGTTGACAGTCACTCAGTAACGGAAAAGTTGACTGAGTAACTAAAAAAACTCACTTGACGTGACACTCTTGGGTTAGCGAACCGCTGCGGGCGCTCAGCCCTCGTCTCCCTATCCCTTGTTGCTGATACATGTTGCCTTTAATCAGAAAGATGCTGCGCATGTTCGTACCTGCGGTGTTCTCACAGTTTTTGGCTAGCGAGCCGCTGCGAGCTGCGAGCGCTCAACACCAGACCTAGCCCTTGTTGCAGAGAGAGACATGCTGCTTTAAATCACTGAGACGGGCCCGTATCTGTGATGTTCTCCAGCTTTGGTTAGCAAGCCGCTATGAACGCTCGGAGTCAGATTCCCCAGCGAAATGTTTTCTCTATACCTCGAGAGATGCCAATTATTTTTAAGAGACGACTGTTCCGTACGGCGTACCTAATCGTGCTGCCTTGTCTGGGATATTTCACGGAAGAGTTGTGATTTCCTTCAAGGCATGATAAACAACTGCTGAAACTGTCCGGGCGGTATCCCAAAAACAGAAATACCTTCGAACTAATTTTTATTTATGTTATAAGCCGCTAAACGAGCAGACGGATCCCTTAAGCATTCGCCGCCGCTCATGGACACCCGAAACACCAGAGGCGTTACAAGTGCAATACCAGCCTTATGGGGGTTAGGAATTTAAGGGCTATTGGGGAATCGAGGTTAAGGAAGATTGGGAAGGAATTGGGCCTCCGGTAACCGTGAGGTCACATAACGAAAAACAACGCAAGCGTTGTTTCACGTTGGTTTTCTGTGAGGCTGTAGTATCACTCCGGTCGAGCCGGCCCATTCGTGCCGAAGCATGGCTCTCCCACGTTTATATGCTGTGATAAGCAGTGGCGTAACTACAGGGGTTCAAGTCGGCAAAATGCCTCGGGCATCCAGCCTGAAGGAGCTAACTCTTACAGGCTTTCTTCTAAATTCTTGCTTTTTTATAGGGTTCGTTCCCTTTAAAAATAGCCCATCTGATGTATTTGCCACGGGCCTAGAACGGTATAGCTGTGCTACTGATTGTGAGTCAGTAGTAGGACAACTGCATCTCATCAGTCTACACAAACTGAAGAAGAGGAATGGTATTGTATGCTGGGAGATCTGATAGCTACTGGCTCTTGTAGCATGGCCCACGACTACCTTCCGACACCTCACCTACATCTACAGGCTTATTTATTATTGTTATGTTATTACAAAATATTTGTAAATGTTATTTGATTCATATACCATTTCATATAGTTGATATAAACAAATTCTTCAGATGTGCAGAATGCATAAATACGGGCAATCAATCATAAAATTGGTTATGTTAATTTCGTTAGCTGCCGAAGCATGACTATACGAAATAAAATAAATCAAATAAATAAAATCGACATAATTGGACATAATGCCGGTCGCAGTAGCTACAACGTAAGTAAAATGTTGTGTTTACTCAATTGTTGTAATATCTATGAATGTGCGTAATGGCCGGCCGGCAACGGTGGTGTCGGCAGAGGTCTTTGGGTGTTTTTCCACCAGAGATGTGCTTTGTAGCTATGGTACGAAGATGTAATGGCTAAGCTCTGAAACTATGTGACCGTTTCCACCGATACTAAGCTATATAGCTGTGCGAGGATGATGAGCAGCTCGAGTATGTAATGAATCGATAGTAGGGAAGTCATCCATAGCACGCATCTTTCCATTTAAAACACGTAGCTTAGCTGAGTCCGTTGTCACCAATGCTAAGCTATGCGTACCAATGAATATGAATGGTGGAAGCCAAACGCATCCACAGCAACGTAGCATAGCACATCTCTGATGGATGAGGACCCTAAGGTAAGCGTCCACAGGCCCGTATGGTTCGCATCGGATGCATCGCACGCAAGGGATTTTAGTTGGTCTTAAATTAATCCGTTTGATGCGATCAATCTGATGCGTGCAATGCGTACAATGCGAGCCTGTGGACGCTTAACTTTAGTCTGCTGTTACATATAACATTTGTCAAAATCAAACAAAATTGTCAAGATCTGTAATTATGAAATCAAACCCCGTTTTCGCTTAACGTCAAAAGTTAGTACGGAAAAGTTAGTCAAAGAGCCATCAGATCATTTCAGATGGGGCCCAGTAGGGCTGATGACTAATCTGGAGCTGCGGATAACCTAATATTTTAACAGGAGTAGGTGCGGGGTGGTTTTTAGTCAGTATAAGAATTTCTCTTTATTTCTCTCACCTCATCTAAGGCGGAAGAAATCATTAGATGCTTCCCCCTTCAAGGCGATAAGTTAGTAAAATTCATAATATTTACTTATATTTTGTACAATTGGTTGATTGTAAATAATTTTCTTATTTCAGAGCTATGATGTGGACTGCGATATTGCTGACTGTATATGTCGGGTCTACATTTTTCTTAGACGAAGATTCAAATAAAAATGCTGCATTTTTTGGAAGGATAGCGAAATATTTCTTAAATTAAAATAACTAAATTAAGAGACTCCTTTTTCATCAATAGTCTTTGGTAAATTTTAAGTCTTGTTATTTGTTCCTTAATATTATAATGATATAAAGCGTGTTATTAAGTAGACTAATATTTCCATATTCCCTTTAAAATACCCAATAATTCATGTTATTTATTTACTGTGATTCTATTAAATGTGGTTGATTGTATAATGAGTTCATGTTTTCTTTTCTTTTACATAGGATTTTCCTTCGTCCAATCTTTATAATATAAAAATAAGTCGGGTTTTCCTTCCTGACGCTATAACTCTAGAACGCACGAATCGATTTCTAAGGTTTTGCATTCGTTGGAAAGGTTTCGGGCTCCGTGGGGTTTATAACAAAGAAAATTCAGGAAAATTTTAAGAGAAAAGCAGGAAACCCTGGACAATAATTGGTGGCGATACGGAGTTCGTCGGGTTTGCTAGTGCAAATGCGACGAATAAGACTACTTATGATAAAAATATGCTGTACATTTCCTTGTCACGACGACGTAAAGTTTTGCCAAGTTCCACATACTACAAACTTGTTCACCAAGGAAATTATGCGAACAAATCAAGTTTCTATTAATTTAATCAAGCTAGACTCAGAAAGGTTACACACTTGATCTAGTGCGAACATCAGTGCAGACTTATCTCAAAGTGCGGTTTCTATAATGGATAATAACACAATTGATAGTAATTCGACAGACACGGACAGTAACTCTACTTTCGTTGGTGATGGTGCTCATATTGCCTATACGTATATAGACTATGTTGTGCTCTGTTTTACAATCCTAGTATTTGTCATTGGAACTGTGTCCTGGTGTACCATCAAGAAATTCCGTCACTTCAAGAACTATGTGTTTATCAGCGCGATTTTGTCCGGTGCTCTAAACGACATCGTCGCTGCTCTGTACATAGGTTATAGATTTAATTACTCCCAGTATGTTAGTACGTATACTTTTCTAAGGTTGAGGATGTTGTACCATGCCACCATTACATACTTCAGTCTGGTGAAATATTTTTGGATGCTTGTCCTTTGTTGGATCTTCTACGTGGACATCGTCAAGGTCTTTGGCGGGGATATCAGCAGAAGGTATTTCAAAAGCAGCCTGTTCTCCTGGGGGATCCCTGTCATCCTCAGCTTTCCTCTACCGTTGATCTTATTGGCATTATCTAATTACATAGAAATTGAAACAACTGTAATGATTTGCGCTTTCTTTGATTTGGCAATTTTATTCCTGCCTTTATTAATATCGTTTGGAGTGTATGTGAAAGTTATTTGTACTTTATTTAAGTCATCTGATGTCAGTAGAACTGCTGTCAAAAATAGGAGGATTTATTTAGCTACTTTGATATTTTTATTGAGTGGAGTTTTATTTTTTATTATGCCGTTGTGGTTTATAGTCGATCTGCCATACTTCATTTTATTTATTATAAAACACTTACAAACGATGACAATGAATGTGTATTTGCTTATTGTAAAAAGTAATCGTGATTTGTGGATGGAGTTTTACGAGAAGCGTAAAAATAAAACTAACGTAAATCGTGAAGGACATCGTCTGAATAGATTGAATAAATAAAATCAATGTTTTGTTTCACAAAGACGAGCGTTGTTTTTGTTTCCATATTTGGTGCAGAGGCTGAGGAACATGACACTCATTTATATATTTCTTTATAAGAAAACGGGCACGGCAGCGATATGTTAGAAAAACTGTTTTTTTTTAATACCAGTTAAGTAAGATTAATCACAGGTTATTCTAGATTTTGCCGAAAATACAGTTCGATTATTATCGTAATGAGGAACGTAATGTCACGGGTTATTTTGTTATAAATGAAGGATTAATTGGTACAAAAAAGAGATACCCGTAAATATTATTTTATGTTCGATTTAGAGTTCCTGATCTAGGTGTGTTATATTTGTAACGATGAAAGTTTGTAAACGCACTCACGATACAGGAGAAAATTCTAGTACGGGGCTTTCCCCCCCTTAAAAAAGGTACACTGACATTGTTGACTCATACGTCAATCTAGTTTTTCTTGTTTCTTTTTTGTATAAAGTAATTATAATTTATATTTACTACTTTCTTCAGTTGTAACAATTAAATGCAAGTCATAACTTTTAATACAAATACAAGTCTATCCTTGAGATGATACATAAGAGCATAGTTTTAATATTATGCTGACTTACGTATAAAACCGGTTACGTGTAAGATAGGAATGTTGATAATAAGGAAAAATGTGAGTAAAATACAAAGAAAACAAGTTTATTTTAGAACTACTTTATAGAACTACTTAATTATAGCAGTATTTTTTCTAGTAGGCTGGCTGGGATGAAAATGTCAGTTATTTTTTTCAAAACAATCTTTTATGCAGCTTGGCATTTAGAGTCGGTTCATATTTGACGGAACATGCGTCGCGCGTCGGTCGGTCGTCGGTCGCGTAACGCCAGAATAGACAAATGTATAGAAAAACAATTGACGGTTCACGCTCAACCGATGATACGTCAGTACGACCGATGATGCGCTCGACGTATTTTACGTCAGGTATGAACAGACCCATACGGTCATGTAAACTAAACGTGTTAATGCGTTTACTCGTTTACTGATTCTTACCATAAAAAAATGATAGTTTTGTAACGGTCTACGACGTTATATGATTAGCTTTTAGTTGTTTTTTCGGGTGAGTATGTTTGTTATAAGACTTTAAAACTCACAACATATAGGAGAAAATAAAAATTTGTGGCCACTATGGAACCGGAGGCCCAATCACCCACCCCCTTTCTCAATGTTCCCAAGCCCCGATTCCCCAACAACCCTTAAGTTACTAACCGCCAAAAGGCCGGCAACACACTTCTGGTGTTTCGGTTGTTTATGGGCGATTGCTTACCATCAGGTAATCCGTCTGCTGGTTTACCGGCTTATATAAAAAAATGTGATAAAAACATTGTACATGGATTGTACATATTATGTCCTTTAAAATAAAAACTGTTTTTTCTATTTTTGAATAATTTACACTTATAACACGTAGTTTGTATATTATTGTAATTGTGTTTTGTGGATGATACCTTTGTATCAATAATGTGTATCTCTGCCTATCGTTTTAGCTCAATTAAAAAAGTAATGAATATTATAATTATGGAATATGACATATGACATTTAAATATACACCATGTAAAACGCTTTAATAGCAGGTTTTATAAAACGGGATTTCTCACATGATTGTCAGTTAAATACATTCAATAAAAAAAAATATTACGTAACAAACTATAAAGGTTAGTATTGATTGTGGTGCGTGTTAGAACAGTTGTGTGATAACTTAGCCTTTAAGTTAATGTGACGTCATGGTGGTCGGTAACAGGACTACGGATGGACCGCACTCGTTTGTAGAACTTGTTGGAAAAAGGGGGATGATTATTGTAGCATGGGTGCTGTTTGCGCTCACACTGATTGCGTTCGTCTACGGAGTGACATCTTGGTGCCTCATTAAGAAATTTCGACATTTCAGGAATTATGTCATACTTAGCGCTATAACCGCAGGTTTACTTCGCTTAGTAACATTCCAAATTGGCATGTCTTTAATAACGAGAGACATAGTACTCAATTATCCAGTAGTACCTGCTTTAGTTGCATCCACCATGACTTATTTCTCCTTATCGTTCAACTGTTGGTTATTAGTGTTGTGCTACATATTTTACGTTGATTTCGTCAAAGTATTTCGTCTCGACATTCATAGAAGATATCTCAAAAGTAGTCTCTTTGCCTGGGGACTGAGTTTTTTGTCTACAATAATTTATTTTATTTTAATTTGTCTGGTTTATGTCAATCGCTTGAAACAATTCATTGTAACTTTTAGAATTGGTACCATAGTGTTGTTATTAGTACCAGTAGCTATAAGTTTTATTATTTATATCGCAGTTGTATACTCTCTGTTTCGTAGTAATGATAAGGGTGCAAACAAACCTTTTAACAAATGGACTCGTTTTTATATATCTACGCTGACATTTGTGCTCAGCAATATTATTGTATTGGCCGCTGTAATAGATTTTTTTCAGTTAGAAATCTTAATCGTTGATGTGATTGGGGAGTTAGGGGAGTACTTGAACAAAGTAGCATTAAACGTTTACATAATTATTGTAAAAGGTAACCGCAATTTGTGGTTTGAGTTTTTAAATAAGAAGACGAAACAAAATCGGTTAGAAATGAAATAAGGAATAAAGATAAACTAACTACTATTAGCTTTATTGCTATTTTCTGTATTAAAAATAAATAAATACCTCTGATATGTACCTGTATTAGGAATCTGCTAAGAAACATTATTTATGTTAAGGAAACTGTAATAGTTAAATATATCTATGTAAAGCGGTTTAATAACCGGTTAGTTGTTTAAATGTCGAAGTAAATAAATCTTTATACACAATTATGATAAGTTATAATGTAAGAAAAAAATTGTGGCCATTTGTGGCTCAAATTGGTGTGGCTCATGAAATAACATAATTATTATTACTAATATACCCTAGTTTAAGGAAAGCCTTGAACTAAGTAGTAATTGAATATTTGTGTAATTATTGTAAAAAGTACTGAAATTAAATGACTTAAGACAAATGCATTATGTGGTTTCTTTTATATAATAAAGTCTCTTTATGGAATAAAGTGGCAGACATTAAGGGGAAAAATCATCCAGTCATCTCGGCGAGGTTAGGCGAGAGGGAGTAATAGACTCTTACTGACTAAAAACTACCCCCTTCCTACTCCTGCTTTTCGAACCGGAGCCCCGGTAAACCCGCTAGGTAGTCCGCAGCTCTAGATCAGGCAAATAATGCTTTACAAGGCGTTACATACATGGGCTTAAGGCTAGGACACAATTATGCGCTATTTGTACATCTTCTAACGTTTTTGACTCCTTAAGTGGGGAAATTCCTTGTAATATACATACGCAAAAAAATCGCATTGTGATTAATGACTTTTTTATTGATTTGTAATGCATAGACGTTTTGTGTTTAATAAACGATTACTTCTGCATGCTTAAACTACTTTTATTATTGTCAACTGTAAATAATCCTTATAATTATTATCTAACAAACGGAGAAAAGGCAGGTGTATTTGAGAAACATGGACTTAATGTAATGTTAATAACGAAAATGTATCACTATCTTATATAACCTAAAGTCAGTTAAACAATCGCCTTGTTGGTTCAGTGGTAGAGGTACAGTTCGGCTACAGTCGAGCAAAATGTGCCGAGTTCGAAGATTGTGCCCAGCGAAGTGTTATTGGGTTTTTTCTTTTGTTGTTGTCTGAAGTTAGAATACTAATAAACATCGTGTATGTAAGAGACATATTATGTCGTGGTGGCCCGGAGGTTTAAGACACCCGTTTTTCATGCATGAGGGTGCGGGTTCAAAACCTACCAACGGCAAGTATCAATGTGACTTTTTCCGAATCATTATGTACTTTATAAAATTATTTAGACACCACTTATAAACGGTGAAGAAAAAACATCATGAGAAAACCTGGGCTTATAATTTCTAATTATAAGTTTAAAATCGCCAACCTGCAGTGATGCTGGTAGGCTGCGACTTCATTACCGCTCAGCAGAGAACTAACAGCAAAGAGGATGACGGTGGTGATCTGCTCAGTGAAGCACGTTCTTCGACCGACATAATACTTGTTAACGAAGCTACCTTGAACTGCACAACCTTGAACTGAACTGCACAACTTGATTCCTCCTAGTCCTTTCCATCATCGAACCACAAGACAATCGGCGAGGCGTCACCGTTTCATGGTGGATATCCCACCTATTCGCACGAAGCGTTTCGCTTCAAGTTTCCTAGTGCGAACTGCTAGGGAGAGGAACTCCTTGCCGGAGTCTGTGTTTCCTGATGGTTATAACCTGGGTGTCTTCAAAGCCCGAGTGAATAGGTTGCTTATGGGCAGACGTGCTTCATCGTAGGCCGCATCATCACTTACCATCAGGCGAGATAGCGGCCAAACATCGGCCCATTTAACATAAAAAAAATACCTTTCTGTCCCAAGTAAGGTGCAGCAAGCTATACACGAAACAACACTGTATACACTGATTACCTCATCCATAAGTACTTAGTAATTAAACAATGGATGATATAATAATATAATAACTAATGTTCACATAAATTTCAATTGCACTTGAGTTTCACAAAACAATATTGTTATGTTTATTTTCATATACATTTAAATCTCCTACAGTTTTCACAAGCCTTCGGTAGATTGAGTAATATTTATCGCTTAACTTCATCTGAACGTGCTATTGGAAAAAGTATTTTAAATTGAAACCTTTATGGATTAGTTTTGTATGAAAATTGTTAAGTTCTTGTAAATACGCGTATTGTAAAGAAAACTGTGTTATTATAATGGTAGTGTTGTTTCAGTTACAATAACAAATGTGTACGCTATCTGGCTTGATGAGCAGAGTATCTTAGTTATTCCTGAGACATCGAACAGTCCGGATAAGTGTACACTATTAATAAAAACACTATGGCGGCAGGAATGTAAGTATTTTTTTTATAAATAAATAATTTGTAGTTATTTTTTGATAAATGGATTTTTTTAGAAAATAGTTTTTTTAAGGAAATCCTGGGTTGACGTATAGAACTCTGTAGAACTTTTTATTAGTTGGTATATTTTTAGAGTAGTTATTTTTTTTTAACTTAACATGCAGATTATTTTCAGTGTGACTTTAGTATAAAGGAATAACTGAATAACGTTTGTCTGTGGAGTGCAGTCATAATTATAGAATAACAAAAAAAGAAGAACTTTAAGTTTAGCTTGCAATAAAGTAATATGTGATATATAAAATACACATACAATAGTATTACAGATTCATGATAGCACAAGTTTAAATCATAGTGGTTTTTGGTTGCTATCAAATAAGCATAACCTTGACAAATATGTATGTATAAATTATAAATAAAAAAAGTAAGTTGTCATTTAAGTAACAATTATGACATAACACGTATTTTGAAAAATAGCGGTTGGCTGAATATCTAAGTAGTAGATTTTTGTAAAACGTGCATTCGTTTCTGTGAATTAAACAAGGTCTTTGAAAAGTTCTCGCTGTTTCTTTAATTCAAAGTCAAAATTATTTAATTTAAATAGACCGGGAAGGCACTTCTGAGCATCATCAGAACAAATATTACAATATAAAAAAAATCTATCTGTCGGTCAGTCCTCTATTGGAGCTATTTGCTCGTTGCAAATCTGATTCCGTATCTGATGGCTCTTTGAGGCGTGCGTGAAGCGCAAGGCCCCGTAAGCACGGGTCTGGTTCTGGTCAGGCGGCTAGCTACCCCCCGGGATTCGGGTGGGCTCTAAGAAAATATTAGACAAATAAAAAAAATTAACGAGACTTAACAATATAAGTTTTTAAACTAACATGGTCACTAACACTATTATTAGAACTTATGACGGGATATTTACCATATTTATTCACTTCGATGAGTTTCCGATATTTCGGCACTGTTGCAAACGCCATGATCACGGATGATGATGATAATGATGCAACACTGATCGAAGTGAATAAACATGGTAAATATCCCGTCACAAGTTCTAATAATAGAGACTTAACAAGTTAGTATAAATATAGTTGTTTTCCAAGAGATCAACATTACAATCGGTATACTATGGTATGTTTACTATTGGAACCAGTTTTCTGTAGTACATCTTCCATTATTGAAATAAAAATATTTAGATTCTGTAACATAGGAAGTCTATAAACACATACCTACTACAAAATGCCTATCCAGTTCAAGACAGGAAAATTCTATTGTGTTCATACTAATGCTATATCTTGTCTTTCTTTATGTTTTACTGAGTTTTTTACTAAGATCAGACTACTATCATGTATCATTGATTGATGGCTAAAAATATAGACCAATAGTTTTTAAAATTGGGAATTCCCAATTTTAAAAACTATTGGTCTACTTTTTACCATGCGATTGCGTGGAGACTTTGTAGATTGGCCAAAAATAATAGATTAAATTGCTTTGAATTTTGCCGAAGCAAAATTGTAAATTCCAAGCATTTTGAACAAGGAATAGAAAGTGAGAAACAGCCAGAACTTTCTGTAGCACTTTGATACAAGTTTAGAGGGTTACGGGTTAGTTTAAATATAACGTAGAATAAATAATTTTCTTTCAGCGTTCTTCTGCTTGGAGCCTTTGCATTTTCAGTATTTTGGACCACAAAATTCTTACGTGAAGTGTACGACACTAGTAGTACCATTAGCAATGTTACAACAACAACAGCACCACACCCAGTGAAAAGATTTTTATTAAATGAATCTTTCAAGAATACGGAGTTTCTCGAATATATAGACTGAATTTTATGGTAGATATGCCTTATTTAATAGTTATAATGGACCGGTTACGTGTAGCAGTGGAATCAGACCTGCATAAACCAGCTTGCACAGGTGAGCGCGTGTGTATGGACAAACGGTAGCTCGCGCAATCTGGAATGTTCTGTCTTTTTCCACAGTCATGACTGCGCATAGCCGGGCCATAAGTTTCATGTTGCTAAAACATTAATTATTATTTATGAAGAAGTAGCTGGAAGTGAACATATTAAAAAATGTACTTTAACACCGACGTTTCACCAGTTATGTTCTTTGTAAATCTTAAGTACGGAGCACTTTTTTGTCCATTGCAAGAAGCAGACTCTGCACAAATTCAATTTTGTTAAATTGTTTTACAGCACTTAAAGGTGGTATGGGTTTTTTAGATATTGTGTTTTGTAGTTATTAACTCTATTATTTAATTTAGTAATTAGAAGTAGTCTGGTCGTAGCCTTTATAAGTTTTTTTGAGTTTACGAGTAGAGCAACGTTCTTAGATAACACTTTTATTTATCACTGACGACTATCCCTAGCTTGACATAGGCATTGTTCCCCAATGTTTTCTGTGAAAGTATAGATTTTTTTTCTTTCTTCTCCAATAAGAAAAATAAATTGATCAGGCAACATACAATTAGAGGGATGCTAATTTATACAACTTTTCTTATAAATTTTTGTTAAATGTTTTTTTTTTTTTGAGGAGAGATAATCATCCAAGCACGTCTCCCGCATTGGGTGAGACGAGAGAGAGTGTCAGACTCTTACTGACTAAAAACCACCCCGTTCTTACCACTGTTTTTAATGTATTACTGCTTTAATGTGTTACTAATGTGTTTTTAATGTGTTACTGCTTTCAGATATCTCTTGTACGGCGCTATAGGATATGGCTTGTACTTAATTTACCCCGATGTAAAGGATTACGTCGATAACTTTAAGTTTCTACAAAGTGATGAAACTGTACCGAATCACGATTCTTTTGGGATGGCAGCAAATTGGACAAACGACTGGAATTCTAGTTGGGTAGCCGAAAATGTTACAAATTTAATTGCGAATAATATTACATCTTTAATTACCAATAATATTACCGCTTTTATTGTCAATAATGTTACAACTAAATGATCGTTTTAAATCAACATTAATAATAAATAATCATGTTATAATACCGTATAATTGTATGTACGTTATACCTACATAATTATGGTTTACACTAATAATGATCATGATCCTATTAGGATCGGTATATGATGTAATTGTTAGACAATTATGTGAAAGTTGGATACTACGTGTTTTGTAATCAAGTTTGAAGGAACGTATGCGGACATGCCGAGAATACCCCCATTGTACTTTTATTTTAATTTTAAGATAGTTATGTCTTGTCGTATGAAAGATTTTGTTTTGGAAAATGTAAATAGAATTATTATGCATCTATATGTATATTTTTGGAATAATTAATTGTATGTTTTCTTTGGTATATGTTTAAAAAATGGTTTAAAGACGAGCAACTTAATCTTTAACCCGTTTTCAGTTTTGTCGCAGTAAAAATATTACAATATTGTTTATATACAATATTATATACGATATTTTTAGTTAAATTTGCTGTTTTATTTTACATTAATATAATAAACACACCATCCCACCTTTAATCACCGACTTGGTAGGTTTACACCTGTTATATTTGGAGCCATCTAATGGGTTGAGCCTACTACCGTATACCTATCACGAACAACTCTTTTCAAGTCGGTTTTCTATAAGGCCGTGGTATTGCTCCGGTCGAGCCAGTCCAGTTTTGTTGAAGCCGGCTCGGTTCCGGCACGGCGTTGTCTCGAATTGTGGCTACTGCTAGCTGACAGCGTGCTTACGGCGCGTCGCCCACGAGGTGCAAGCTCGAAGTCGGCGCGCTGTTTCTCGTAGGTACTGAAGTGTGAGAAAATTGCTTTGTTCATTAGGGTCTTATCGCACTAGGGGCTACTAGTTGCGCAGTCAATTGCCTCGTCGCGAACACGCTGCGGCTCTACAAAAAATGTCTTGGACGCGGTGGCAAATACGTTACGTTTTGTCGCGTATATATATAAATATGAAAAAAAATATTGAAGTACAATAACGGCGTATTCCAATTTTATAATAAACTACGGATCGTTAAATTTGCTTACGAGCCGTAGAATTTTGACACATTTTGTATGGAGCTTATGTCAAAATTCTACGGCTCGTAAGCAAATTTAACGATCCGTAGTTTATTGGAATGCGCCGTAAATATACTTAGTGAGAAAATGGATCCCTACTAGAGGCTACGGTTGTTAGCTTTATTACTACGAAGACGACAGAGACGATGAAGCAGAGGAGCTGGCCTACGAGACTACTAAATGGCGTCCATGCTTTTTTTATGGGGGGAATATCATCCAATTACTTATCTTGCCTTGAGGGAGGCGAGAGGGAGTGTCAGACTCTAGCCGGGCTAAAAACCACCCCATTCCTACTCCTGCTTTTCGAACCGGAGCCCCGGTAACCCGTAACTCCGGATCAGCCGTACTGGATTCCATCTATGGTGGTCTGATGGGTCGTTGAGGCGCGCGCTATGGTGTCACTGCTGCAATTCAAGGTGTTGTACTGAAACTTGTTGCGCCTGCATAATGAATAAAATTCACCTACGCATGCGTGGCGGTTGCGTAACGCATTTCAGGATACTCGCGGTATACTAGTATGAGGTCCTTAGAATACATGATAATTATACAGATGACTAACAGATTTATTTATTTATTTATTTTTAATTCAATTCATTTATTTCCTGAAGTCGAAGAGCTGTTTCCGTAAACAAATCATATTCGGTGTTTGTTTATTTTTTGCGAATTCCGCTTATTAGGTATATATTACGGTCAAATCTGTCAGAACTTTTATCACCTTAACTAAGGACAGTGGTATATTTCAGAAGTAGTTTAAGTACAAGAGAAATGTCCTGCTTTTATATGTGAGTATAAATTACATTTGGTGGTAAAGTAAATAGAGTATAAATATAATTGGAGTGTCTATTTGTAATATAGTAATATACATACTTTAAAATTTTTGTCTGTCTGTTTTTCCGGCTTATCTCTGAAATGGCTGGACCGATTTTGACGGGACTTTTTGGCAGATAGCTGATATACTAAGGAGTAACATAGGTTACTTTTATTTTAGAAAAAAATATCTATACTAATATTATAAAGCTGAAGAGTTTGTTTGTTTGATTGTTTGTTTGTTTGTTTGAACGCGCTAATCTCTGGAACTACTGGTCCAATTTGAATATTTGTGTAGGATAGTGCATTCATCGAGGAAGGTTAGGCTATATAACATCACGCTACTAATCAATAGGAGCTGAGCAGAGCGGGTGAAACCGTGCGGAAGTAGCTAGTATTATATAATAGAAAAAATCAAATACCAAAATTCTATCAGAAACCATTATTCTACGCGGCTGAAGTCGCGGGCAACAGCCAGTTTTTATATAAATTAAAAGCAAAGCAGAACTAGCAAAGTTAAAGAAATTGTCTTCAAATTTTATATTATACTGGAGTGATGCCACGGCCTCAGAGAAAATCGGCGTGAAACAGGCATGAAAACAAAACGCTTGCGTTGTATTTAGCGTGTGACTGAGGTAACCGGAGGCGCCTTCCTAGAACCCCCGATCCTCCAAAAATGAGAGGATTTAGGATTTTAAGATTATTTGTCCATGTGCAAAAATAACTTGAAATAACATATTAAATTATATATTATACAGAATATATTATATGTTCGAATATTATGACAGAATTTGGATTTTTTGACATAATTATGTAATGTCTTTGAAATGATCTAATTTTCGGTTGTATCGTATGTTACCAGATTCAATTCAGTAGACACTTGAGTTTTCTTTATTGTGAGACTATAACAGACCGACAGGTGATTTCCCGTATACAAACTATCCTATGTTCTTTCACCAAATTTCATCCAAATCGGTTCAGTGGTTTAGGCGTGAAAAAGAGACAGACAGACAGAGTTACTTTTGCATTTATAATGTGAGTAAGATAAAAATTATGTCATTTGTTTCCAGGGTTTTGCTTTCTGGTGCGATAGCGTATTACTCATATAGAATGGTAGATGTTATTATGGAGCATTTCAAGTGGAAACGGGAAGCTGATGACGGGGACCCCTATATGATGCGATTTAATTCATTTGAAGAATTGGCCAGATATCTTATGAATCATAGTACTACTAATACTACTACTACTCCGAGTATACACGACATGCAGACAATAGACCTAAGTGATGAATTAATATGAACTTTAGATTATTATTTGGTCGATTATCTTTTCTTTGGATGTCAACATTAGTGTTTGTAGTTCTTTTTATTCCATCCTTAGTCCAGTCATTTGGTAGATAAAAAGGGGGTTACCTGGAAAGTTTTCCGGGAGTTTTGAAAATTGGTGAATTTATAGATTTCAGTATGCTCTTTTCGAATTTCAACTTTGCCACCTCGTACACCCGCCGCTCGCGTCGCCATAGCAACGACTGTCGCCTAAAAACGGTTTTTTAGGGCTGTTCCGACGCATTTTACGAAAATGTATTTATTTACAAAATTAAACTAGAAAAAATTCCTACAATGTTATGTAGGAAATTAATTAGAGAGGCGCCATGGCGTCCTCACGTACCGCCTGACGAGGAACTCGACTAGTTTCAAGCCTAGTCGAGTCTAGTCGAGTTCCTCGTCAAAACAGTACGTGATCCTAATATAATAATTAATTTAGTATGTCGGGAGGAAAGTTACAATAAAATAATTTTTGTATTGATAACTTTTCATAAAATCTATAGGATGGACAAGGTGGAACATATAACATAACACATATAACAATCAGTGTTGTGCAAACAGGAACGCTACCGAAACTCTCGCTGTTTGTACAACGCACATTGTTTGTACACATGGTGGTGTAGCTGAATAATACTTTGCGGCGCTCGTACGGACACAGGAGTTTCGGTAGGATCCTGTTTTTGATTGGGCGGGAAAACGCCCGGGTGTCATATAATACATAACAACACAACAAAGTTGTACAAACAGATGTTATATGTCTCTGATGTTATATGTGTATATGTTCTACCGTGTCCTCCGGGCGGTCTTCGCAGTGATGACACCCGGGCGTTTCCTCCCGCCCAATCAAAAACAGGATCCTACCGAAACTCCTGTGTCCGGTAAGCACCTGCGTCAGGCGGTAGGTGAGGACGTCATGGCGTCCTCTCTAGCCACTCCTCAAACAGGGGACTTACCTCTGCAATGACAGCGAGCCCAGCCCTCGGTTGCGACAGTCGTTGCTGCACAACACACATTGTTTGTACACGTGGTAGTGCAGATGAATAATACTTTGCGGTGCTCGTACGCCAAAAACTATAGATTTTATGAAAAAGTTATCAATACATAAATTGTAGGATTTTTTTTCTAGTTTCATTTTGTAAATAAATATTTTTTCGTAAAATGCGTCGGAACGGAGATATTAATAAAAAACCGTTTTTAGGCGCCATATTTTCAATATGGCGGCGCGAGCGGCGGTTGTACGAGGTGGCAAAGTTGAAATTCGAAAAGAGCATACCCAAATCTATAAATTCACCAAGTTTCAAAACTCCCGGAAAACTTTCCAGGTAAAACTACCAAATGACTGGACTACCTGTGGTTTGGCAATATATGGTTTTGTTACTGTAAAATTACGCTCCGTGTTTTATGTATTACTAGCTGACCTGGCAAACATTGTTTTAAGCCCCAAACATTTTTTCTAAGCTTTTAAATCTTCCCTGGACTCCCACAAATAACTCAATACTAATATTAGCCATATCGATCTAGCTGATCTCGAGTTTTAGCGAGACTAATGTACAGCAATTCTATGTATTTTATTGCAATGCAAGCGATCCTGTAGTGCATGTGAAGAAATTACCGGATAAAAATGCAAGTTTTTTTTTTCTTTAAAAAAGAAAACGTTGCCCCACATTGGGATTTTCTCCTGTGTCGTGGGTGCGTTTACAAACATACAATTTCACATGCACATGACACCCAGACCCGAAACAACAATTTGTGGATCACACAAAGAGTTGCTCCGTGCGGGAATCGAACCCGCTACCCGTTGCACGGCAGCCAGTTGCCCAGCCACCGCGCCAACCGTGCAGTCATTAATTAGATGGACCATCAACTCATAAACTTCAGGAAGAGATCACTCCGCAATGAATACGCTATTGTGAAGAAAAAAAAACGACGAGATGCCATTATTAAAATACTTTAACAGATTATTTAAGAGATTACTTAAGAATTCCATTTGCTAAACGGACTATCGCACATAATATTAAGAGTAACTTAAGTGAAATATTTAAATTACGTTACTCATTGACTGCTTAGTGTTTAAGGGTTTAGTTTTCCACCATTCTACATCATCAGTCAACTAGATACAAGTTATTCAAATCCTTATATCTCTATATATAAAAATCAATTGCTGTTCGTTAGTCTCACTAAAACTCAAGAACGGGTGGACCGATTTGGCTAATTTTGGTCTTGAATTATTTGTGCAAGTGCAGGGCAGGTCTAAAAGGTGAGAAAAAAATTGTTTAAGGCGGTACAAAGTTTGATGTTTGGGTGAACTGAGGGACCATACTGAGAATTGCCAGTTTGCCGGGTTAGCTAGTATAGTATAAGGAAGGATATTTTCATTAGTTGTTAGCGTCCGCATGCGGGGTGCGGGAGATTTTGTAAACGCATGCCATAGAGCCCGCATGCGGGGAACCGTTTTCATTGGTCGTTAGCGCCCACATGCTAGATACGAGAGATTTCTGTAATGCATGCCATACGGACCCGCATACGGACCCTCCGTATGCTTGATGCTCCATTAATATAGTAAAATAGCAATTTAGACATTTTATTGATATTTTTGAAATTAGCACATAAATCCATGGAGAGATGAATAATTTCTTTAATGGAACCGTTGTGCACGACAGTCAACCTACCTCCGTTATGCCTGTTAGGTATTATTTGATAGGGGATATTACGTCATTGCTTTTTATCCTTTGTTCAGCGGTTATAATGAACAATCCATGGATAATACATATATATATATCTTAATACTATTACGTAAGAAAAATTTGGGAAACAATAGATTGGATTTTTATAGTAAAACAATTCATTTTTGCTTCAGATACCGTGCGAGTCGCGAGAGTTTTTTTTTATATTTTAAAAGTAAATAAATAAATTTTAGAAATGTCATTATGTTTCACGTAATTATTTCTTCATTATAATTGTGTTGGTTATAAAAATGTGGATAATGTGTGGTTAATTAATTTTATTTGGTGTGCGTTCTTGTTGCAGTATTATTGGCTATGGAACTTTGTTGTGGGGTTTTTATTTGCTATATCATGACATAAAGGAACGCATGGAAAAATATGCTGGTACCGGTGCGACCACTGAACCGCCTTTTGATGACTATACCAATAGTAGTACTACTACAGAAAGTCCATAATTATACATACGAATTCTACGTCAATTCGAAAGTTTATAATTTAAATCGTGTGTTGTATAAGTAAGTAATAGAGTTGTAATTGCTGTTTTATGTTTGTGTGTGTGTAAAATAACTTGTAACTTCTTTTTGTGAAATTAAATAAGTTAATCGAAATTATAGTCCTTATTTAATTATTTCCAAATTGCTTTATACACATGTACGTTAAAAAAAACACAGTTTTAAATATTTTATACATATATCAGAACTGAAATGTCTTCCTGAGTTCAAATTAACTGTGTACAATGTGACGATAGATATTATTTCAACAAGAATTTATTAAAAGTTTTTCTATATTATTTATTTATAATAAATAAACTAGCTAGTACAGGCTACCTTATAAAAAGATCACAATGACTCAGGATTACTGACTGATTTAAGGTTTTAAGGTTTTAATTGCATAAAAAAATGTCGTGGCCACTTATACATAGACTGGTGATATGATGTTAAATAATAATATAATTAAATACTGGCATTTGTGTTGCCCGTTTTTGGTATTAAACGGTGTACGGCGATTTTGAAAAACTAAAGATGGTCATCAACTTTTAATGCTGACTGTAATCAACAGGTAAGGAGTTAATATAAGTGTTCCCTCACGTTGAGTAAATGTGAGTTAAGACATGATTTAAGGGGATTGGTGAAAATGACCAAAAAAAATAAAGGCAGGATTTTTCGAGGCACGGAGGTGGCGCTTTGACAGGCTTTCAAATTGGGCATTTGAATATCTGTGCAGTTGCTACACGACTGTATTGTTATTAAGAGTAGAAGATAAAGAGAATAACAAACTGTCTACAAAGATAATAGAACTATAATTACGTAGCTATTATTGTTGAGACACAATGTGTTTGTTTAGAAATCTAAGGCTAAGTTTATAATGTGATGTTTAGTTCTCATTTATTTTTCGCTTAAGATCATTATTTATTCTAAGCGTTTGAATCTAAACCATAAAAAATATCTTATAGGTGTCTGAAAAAATTCATTTGATGGTGGCTTAAGTTGTAACAAATAACATAATGACGGTTGAGAGGCTAATTTATTATTGATCCAAGAGACATTATTTTGCGATATTGATTTGTATATAATATCATCATTTGATGGAGAAAAATTCGATGATTCCGAATCCGATGTATATAAATTAATATAGAAAAATATGTCGCTGAGATCAATTACTAGCCTTTCAACCACAGATTAGTAATTTTTTCATTTCTATTGAATACAAGTGGCGAGTTTTTATTCCCCGCAGAGTTTAAGGGTCCTTTTCGGCTGTGAATGTCTTCCAATTAATGTTGATGATTACAATGAAAATAATCTCATTTTACCAGTTAAAAACTTACACACTGGTATTCTATTTTGGCTTTTAGAGGTTCTTTCAATAAAAGCAAATGATTAACGTTATTATTTAAGTACATAAAAATGATATAACACTGAAAGGCATTATTAAATAATTAGGTATTACAATTGTTTATGCCGCAACTAGCGGTCGGGTTCTCAAGCTGGATTCCTGGAGTAAAGAATTATTTGTGTGAAAACTTCTAAATAGTAGTAGGAAGTCTGGAATTGTTCGCAGCGTATGGCAATATATTTAATTCTTATTGAAAAACTCTTTGCTAAACTGTTTATAAGTGGGTGTAACATTTTATGTATGTGCATCTTTGCTTGACTCTTCGGGAATTAAAAGCGATAACTCGTGATACCTACTGAACGAACACTGTCGTATTTTAGTGAAGACAAGTGTGCACACGAGTTTATGCTAGTCGACATATTTATGTCGCGTAGTGTGCACCGATTAGAGTTCAAAAGTAGTTCAACGGGATGGGGTGTATGTGGGGGTAAGCTATAACTGTGTTATTTTTATAATATCAATTTATTCGAGTGCAGTATACAAAATCAGTATTCGCGCGTGTGGTTTTAATCTTCTAACTGGAGATAAGGTGAAATTAGTATTCTTAATATTGGGTTTTTTTTCGATGCACTTCGACTCTGCGCCGATATAAATTGACCATTAGTACTGTACCTACGTACCATACCTACCCTGACTCCTTATTTCAAGTTACCGGCGGTCAGAGCTCAAGAGAGAGGAATTTCCGGACAATACGTGCCGTGTCCAGAAGTACTGCTTTCTACATCAGGCCCTTGACCTAACCATCTAACGTTAGCCTACTCAGGTGTTGCTCGAGGCTTTTTGTTATGAAGCTATTGGCAGATACGACTATCGGCACAAGAATTGCTGAATCTAGTCTTAGGACTTGCTGCTGGTGAAACAGGCGCTTAATTTAATAAATTTTATCTTTATTTTCAGAATTTTTTTGTATAGCGTTGTAGCGTACTCCATGTACTTAGTCATCGTTGATGCAAAACGAAGACTTGATCTTCTTTTCCCCCCCGAAACAACAACTACTTCTTCTTCTTCTACTACAGCACCGTGACGAAAAATAAAGGAATTACTGATTTGTCATATTATAAATATAAACTATCTTCGGCCCGCAACTTCGTCCGTGTTTACATATTATTTTATACGCTATTGGAAACTAACCAAAAGTGAGTTTGTGTGTGTGTGCGTGACATTTAGGGTATAAAAAAGAATAAATATCATTTAATTGTCGTAGTTTTTATTATTTAAAACACAGGCGTTACGTCAAATAAACAGCAAAATGTATTATATTGTACATGGTCATGCCATAAAATTAATACCTATTGTTCCCTTAAGTACCAATTGAACACTAATAAATTACTATAACTATCATTTATTGTGTGATGATACATTAAAATTGTAATATTATAATATTTCTATTCGATGCAATCTTATAAATTCTATATAATTTTATCTACACTTGTGCGTCGCTACGTATTAAAATGTATAATTACATTGAAAGTGTAAGCTCCACGGGCTTATTGTTAAGATTTAGATTTAGATTTTACTGCAGGGCAAAGGACTCCCTACCCTCCTTCCACTTCTCTCTGTTTAAAGCTTTTTGCGGCCATTCCTTGTCATAGATGTCAAATTAGTCCCGCCATCTCCTTTTGGGCCTACCACGACGTCTGTGGGCGTTGAGCAGGGGCCTTAGTCTGCTATTACAATTGCGTCAGAATGGTCGGTCACTGATCAGGAGCTATGTAGGTTGTATAGCTCCGTCCCTCTCGCACTGCTCAGTGATCGACCATTCTGACACAATTGTAATAGCAGACTAAGGCCCCAGGCTTCACTCAGTAGCGAGTATTGCCCACCGCTCGTCTGACATGAGGCAGACGTGACCAGCCCAGTTCCATTTCAAGCTGGCGGCTTTATTGTTAAAACAGATTAATATTTATAATACATATCAAGAAATAAATGTTGAGATATTTACCATTATATTTACGAAATTATTATACTTATTTAATTTTAATTTCATTTAAGTATGAATGAATGAATGTACGTATTTGAAGTTATTTCTTGCAGCTAAATTTTGAAGCAGATAGCTACAAAATTTAGCTAAAATTTTGTATACACGTTAAGTTTGCATGACTATAAATGCTTTTCAAATCAAATGATGTTAAAGCTTGTCTTGAGATTTAGTAAACTATAGTATCTCGCATTTATTTGTTATTAAATGGTTATACGTTTGTATTATGTTAATGGTATATATTTTTATTGTTATTAATTTCAGCTACCATTATACAATATTATAACCTATTGATTCAATATAATAAATAAATTATAATAATAATACAGTGTTAATACGGTACAAACGATAGAAAAGTAATTCAATATTCGAATTGTAATTATTGATATATCATGTTATATATTTTTAAATGTTAATTAAAATTAAGATGAACAAAAATAAAATTATATAGTTATATAATATCACTGTAGTAGTTCATAGATCACCAAAAAATAAATAAATGTTTGTTACAAAGTAATACTTTCAATTATTTATACAAAAACAGTAGAACTAGGTACTATTAGAAGTTTTATTCGTAAGATTTTCTTAATGTTTAAGTACCCATTATAATACAAGTATCAGAAATATGAGTAGGTAAATTAATTAATAATGTACACCTTTTTATCACATTCTAATACACAAGCAAAGGAAAATAAAAATATCGACATAATATGTATTATACATAATATGTATAATGTATTATACGTAAGATGTATAATGTATTATACGTAAGATGTATAATCTATTTTTGTGTGATATACAAATTATTGTGGGTGTGGGTATGATGAGTACCAAAGTGAACACTATCTCGCCTTACGAGGCATCGTTTATAAGTATAATGAACCAAAAAAAGCAATGTCAAAAATATAAAAGTATCTGTAATGTATCAATTGTATGCAATTTAGTTCTTGTTCTTTTTCTCTTAATAGTAAAATTGATTTTAATACTATGACCAATTTTATCAAATATGTGGAGTCATAAAATATGTTATTTGTCATTTAATTCACTTACAATTTCCGAATTAATATCATTGTGACTTAATAAGATTTAAAAATGTACATAATTATATATAAAAATAATATATTATAAGTGCATGAACAGATTTGTCACAGTGGGAAAACTATTATTAATTATTTCTCAGCGCATAGCTGTCGTTACTCATCATATCATTACTATAATAGGCTCAATCAGCATCATAAAAATTACGTATGTACCATAAAATGTAAAAAAGATCTACATCTAAAGTTCTATTACATATTTGTAGCATTTACACATGAAAACTAGATCTAAAGAGACACATGATTTGTGATTTTAATAGTTGAAAACATTTTGTAACTTTACACTACAATTATTACTACATTACACATTAACTATAATAAATAAACTCTGTTTTCGACAAAAAAGGAAAGATACCCATCCTAGTGAAACTTTATTTCTTAATGGAATTACTCTTGCTTTTAGGATAGAGCCCATCCATTCCTTTTCCAAATGGTGTTTGAGAGTTCGTCGTTAAGTAATAAGATCCTTCGGCTCTGAAATCAAACAAAAAACAACGAATAAATCGACACCAGCAATTTATACTGCGCTAACTCAAAAAGCGTACTTTACAGTAGAGGCGTTTAAAGGGAAAAACATGATAACTTTTACATTAATTAAGATACTTTTTTGAAATTTGGTATTCTTAATATTTAATTTATTCATTGTAATATCTCATATTTATATTTTCTTAATTATTTCTATTTTTTGATTTAGCGCAAGTTAGCCGTATATGAACGTAAATCATCAAAAAAAATTTACATCTTATACACGTCTAACTTATGTTAGCGTAGTGTAGTACGGGACGTCGTAGTGCATGATCAATCATCTGATGCATATTTCAATATTTTATAAAGAACATGTACTTACTCACAAAAATAATAGTCAACGTACCATTAATAAACTAATTAATACGTTGACACATAAGTATTTACTATGTAAAAGTCGCTAAGTTGTTCATTTTACAGACGAACAAGTATACACACGAACGCACTAAACTACGCTAACTATGAGTTAGTGCAGTGTTGCACGAACTTTGACCAAAGTGATCCCCGCGCACACTCCGCTAATAATAGTTGGCGTAATATAAATCGAGTGATTTCAAAAAGTACCTTTACTTAGCGTTTTATAAGATTTGTAACTTTCTTATTTTTGCATATTTCTTCTCAATTTTTTTATGACGTATGTAAACACACATTTTAAGCAACTTGGCATAAAAAAAGTTTTTTCCAAATTTCGACTTAGCGTAGTATAAATTGCTGGTGTCGAAATAAATGTTAACGTCTGAGAACTATTGTATTTGTCGACACCAATGGGCCAGCTCAACCGGAGTGATATTACCGTTGCTCAAAACACCCGGTATGAAACAAAGCTTGAGTTTTTAATCGTGTACGTGAGGATGGTCTAATCTTACACACATTACTCTCAATCAAAGTAACCCCAAACTCTCACAAATTCGGTAATATTTAGTGTTGTCATTATCCACGAGTAGCCCTGAATATTTACCATCAAGTGAATCGAGTGCTCGTACGTCCGATCAAACTCCAAAAAAAATCTTTACGAAATAAAACCAGGCCAGGCTGTGTCAGAAATAAGGCTGAACGTTTTAAGAGGAGTTTTACATTTTTTTTTATCTGTTATGGTCCCTATCACTAACATTAGACCTTAATGACTGACACGGATGAACCGTGATCATGGCGCTTATAACAGTGCCCAAATATCGGAAACTCATGGACATTAATAAACATGATAAATATCTCAACTTAAGTTCTAATTTTAGTTTGACATTGAACTTCATAGGTACCAACCTATACATGTATCGAGTCTATTTGTTGTCTTACTTTTCCTTAATATTTAGGTCACTGCGATTGCGAACACCACACGTATGCGTTGGATCGTGGACGGTCATAAATATTACCATATTCAACGCCTTTGGTATGCAGATTTACGCCTTGTTTAACTTCCATAGGCATATAAATTGTATATTACGTTTGGTAAAGGTACTGATACTATGTTATATGGATTCCTACACACATGTATGTAGGTAGTTACTTAATTTTTAGTTTCTCTAGGTTTAGCGAATCGGAATTATGGTCTGACCACATACTTCGTAGTTATTAGCCATTTATGGGTAGTTTCTATTATAATATTGTATGCTTTGACAATATTAAATGAAATCATGATTCAGAAAATAGAATAACAACCATGTGTCAGATGTAATTAATTCCCATATAATGCGTTATATTTATTTTTTTATTTTAATGCATCGTTCTTCTTTTGTAAAATACTTAATATATTTTTTTATTATTACTTATATTTGTTATTTACCGAGTAAAAAGTAAAAAAGAAGTTTAACTATTGACTTACTTATTATCACAGCTATAGCCCATATATACCATTCCTTCTTCAGGGTTTGGATTTTCTCTGAATTTATGGTAAGATTCAGCTGGGGAGGCGGGGAATGCTTCAGGATTTCTCACTGATTCTGCAAAAAACCGCCATGATCTCCAATGACTGCAGAGATCTGGAAAAATTAAAGATAGACAGACAATTAATGCGTCCCTCGTATTTTGTTATGATTGTGGGGATTAATGCGGATTAAACGTGCTTTAGGGTTGATGTGATATCGCGGAAAATTATGCGCTCTGTCAGAAATGTGTGAAATGACGTGTATTTAGAATTAGGTGGTTTTAAGGAAATTGATGATGTGGATGGTCTATGACATTCCATTGTGATTATTATTTTATTTGCAGCAATCTCACTCACGAGTCTCCAGGGCTGTACCCTGGAGACTCGTGAGTGAGATTGCTGGTGACGAAAAATGCAACGAAGTTTCATAACGAAATCATAAATAGAGATTAAATGAAGGCTTGAAGAATATAGGGCCAACCTGCGCTAAAAGTAAATAAACAAGAGAAATAGCAGAGGATAGAGCGACTAAGTGGTTGATAAAATATAGTGGAATTACGTGAAAAATGATATACATGTTTGTAGGAAGGGTAAAATGGGAATCAATGCAGCGATAGACGGAATGATGAGAGTGACATGTTGTGCTGACCCCACAAATGTGCAATGATGGTCTTACAATTAAAAATTACCTTATAGTAATTAAGTGTTATAGTTGTGATTTGTTCCCGCTGAAACCCTACATTAAATTCGTAAGCGTATAGCATTAGACGGGCACAGAGATCTTACCCAATACCAATACCAATATGACAATAAATTACAAAAGTCTACATACTATCAGCTTTCCGCTTAGTTTTTTTCCGACAACGATAGGCTCGTCTCCCAGTGTTACCAGATGAAGCTGAACATTATTTATAATTTAATTTTTATACAAAATTCTAATGTAATACACATTGAAAGCGATTCATTAAACACAACTTCGGTTATTGTACAGTTATATTACACAGAGAAAATGTTAAACACTTATAAAAGCAAGAATTTGGATTGTTTATACAAGCATTTATACAGATGTACAACACATGTACTTTTAATAAATCGCAAGCGCCAGTAATGTCCTGTACTAAGTATTCCTATTTTAACGTAATGGTTTAGGAATCAACGATCTTGTTCAGAACCCGCGAAGAGAAGCATAATTATTATTTTGAAACAAAAACTTACTATCATCGGAGAGAGGTATCGGGGCAAATCGGGGGCAACCAGGCTGTATGCTTTTGCCACCGTTCGGCCAGAAGTCTGCCGTTCCGGTTCGTACCGGTGCGCCATAACCACCGGCGTCAGTATGTATGACATCCACAAAGTCTGCATCCTTCGCACTCACGTGTTCCATCACCACGCCATCAGGATAGAACGCTGGAAAAGCGGGATCGAGGGCTGTTAATCTGAAATGTTTGTTCACTGTGTTAATTTATTAATTGTGACTAAGATACAGTATGTTGGATGATGTTTGTTATGTTTTATATGAAGCATTTGACAGTATTTATCGTAGGATATGACTAATAAAATTATATTTTTATGGTGGACACGCTCTCTAGTAGATGATTTAAGTTTTTAAATATAAAACAGGCAAGGTATATTTAGTAATAATGGTCTTTAAATCTCAAACATAATACGTTGCATCTGGAGTTCCTCTGGGTTCTCAATTAGGTCCAGGCTATTTTAATAACTTTTTTTTCACATTTTGCGTTTTATTTACTACGTTTACTCTTGTCAGGTTGTTGTTACTAAGATAGACCGTAATTGCTCTATGGCATTCAGCCGAATTTGGTTAAAGGTCAGAGTAAATCTTAAAATTATTTGGGTAGAAGTCAGGGAATATAAGAAAGTTACGCGAATGAAACGCTATATTCAAAGTAATTACAGCATCTCTTATTAAAAACAGACTTTATTACTAGTGTTCATTTTAATTCGATGAGCTGACAGCCATTACTATTAGTTGATAAGTAAGTTAAGTACCTTTTGATAGTTTTGCTGTATTTAGTCTTCAGTTCCCTTGCAGTGTATCCTGCCACGTGGCTGCCCAATGAGTGACCAATCACGTGGAATTTGTCCAACAGTAGTCCTGAGTCGACTAACTTATTCAACTGTTCTGCTGCAGCTGTACCAACCTGGAAAAAGAAAAGAGTCTGCTGATAAAAATTCAAATAAAATAGTTTAATCTTCCTATATTTTCTTTTATACTCGATTAAATAAGTGGGAGAATAAGGAGCGAAGTTCCCTGAATATACAATGTAATAGGGTTGGGACTTCTAACCCGTTAAGGCTGAGTACTACATCTAATTTTATCGACAAAAAAAATAATAAGGGGTGTTGAACCCCTAATTGAAAATATTGAAAAATAGTGATTTTTTCGGTAAAAATAATTCACAAATGATTTTTTTTCTCACCAAAACATTATCAAACATATGAAAAAAGTAATGAATTAGTTAGCCAAGGTTATTAGCTACCGTTTGTCGTTTTTTTTTGTTTCTACGACGCATACAACCTTTGATATCAAAAAAAGTAAAAAAAAATATTAAAATGGCCATAACTTTTAGGGGGAGGGGTTTTGACCGCTTCGACCCCCGACTTTTGTCCATAAAATTAGATGTAGAACTCAGCCTTAACGGGTTAGAAGTCCCAACCCTATCACATTGTATTTGACTTGCCGTGAAAATTAATAAATGCTAATTTTAACTGATGGTAAATAACAGTTCAGTTATGGTGTAAACTAGCCTATAAATAGTATGAGTAAGAAAACGTTATTGCAAACCGTCATAGTATTTATAATTATTATGAAACTGTTTTTTTACCGCACTGAAATTTTCAGAAAGAATTTCAGGTCTCAACTTTGAGGTTTTTGTTTTTAAATAATTTTTGGTTAAAAATAGTAATCTAACGTAATTATGTTTCAATAATTTAGATATTTGAGAATTAATTTATAAAAATATTCATTTATTGTGTGCAATAAAATGAAATGCAGGTGTCAATAATATTATAATTACAATAATAATTACTGCCCTTGACATATAAACATAAAATTTGCAAGATACATAATACAAAATGTTAATTTTGACTTTGAAAATTATTCATTAAGACTTTAATAAGAATGCGTATGCTATTAGCTTTTGAGATAATACCTTACCTTTTTGGTGTTTCTAGCGGCATTGAAAAAGTATGATCCATGCGCCATATTAGACCAGTCGAGTAATATAACGTTTGTGCCCGGCCTCGCCTCCAAATACGCGTTTACCATGACCTGAAGATAAAACAAAGGTATAATTTAGTTAATTCTATGCTAATATTGTGTGATTTTTTGTTTGACATTGCAAATTTCTGGAACTGCTTGTTCGGATTTGAAAACTTTTTTGTGCAATAGATACGAGTATCATGCTGTGATAGGAGTAGTGCAGCGGGTGAAACCAGCTGGAATAGCTAGTATACAATATTTTAATGAGTTTTACATTTACTTAATATCGTATCGTCACGCCTTTTATCCCCAAAGGCGAAGGCAGAGGTGCAAATTACGGTACGTAATGCAATGCACAGTACAACGTGCATCCAATTTTCACAATTTGTGTAATAATTCTCATGTAAAAGGGGGTGAGTCGTAAAAAGCCCAGCAATACTTTGCCCGACCCGATAATCGAACCTCAGGCCACCACGACAAAAACATAAAAACATTATCTACCTAAAATAAATATTACACTTATTACGCATATTTACACGACGTGGTTTGTGATCAGTCTAAGTATAAGTAATGTAATAATAGTTTCAAATGCCAAATCATGGTCATCAATCAAGCCATTTTCCATATTTGTGCAATGGAGTAAGAGATAGCGTTATGGAAGATAGATGCCTTCCCCTTGAAGGGTTAATGGTGTGGTTGCAGAGACCCATATGGGAGATATAAAGACGATATATTATGATGTATACGTATCTAATATGTGAAGGGAGCCTTTTCTCGTTTGCGAAACTTGTCCCTCTATTGAAAATGCAACTGCTAATAAAACGTTCCTACTTTTAGGCCTTTCTGATCCTACAGATTATCATAATAATTATGATATCATAATATGATAATCTGTAATGTCTGTCTGTCTGTCAGTAATGATACTATCATTATTACTTTTATACTTAAAAATATGTAAAAGGATTATACAAATGTAATTAAAGTCATTAATTTTAAAATTATTATACAATAAATAATAATAAATTAAAAGAGGGCTTAGTACGAATTTGTTTTACGTTTAACGAGATCGAAACGGGACCGCGTTCGGTGCTGTAATTGGTTGGTACATTCGAGCCGGCCAATCAGAGCGTTAAACATTAAAACAAACTCGTACTTAGAGTACTAAACACCCTATCCGGAGCTGCGAACTACCTTGCGGGTTTACCGGGGCTCCGGTTCGAAAAGTAGAAGTAGGAACGGGGTGGTTTTTAGTCAGTTTTAGAAAAAAAAGGGTACTAAACATGGTAATGATAGCTTTGTAAAGTTGGAGTACATTGTCCCTTACCTGGATACTCTCCTGCTGAGCAACCTCAATGAATCCATGGATGTAGAAGACGGTGGGGTTGTTCTGATCAAAACCTTTGATCTCGAATAACTTGTTGGCCTGACTGAGAGGAATGTCCACGTACTCTTCAGCTGTTTGTCTGCGAATATAAAGATGGTAATGTTAAATTTAATTGAAGTAGTAGTAGATAGTAATTTTCTAAGAGATCTAATTTGAAACTCTTCAATCACATCACATCAACAGCTTATGAGTGGCCACTGCTGAGCAAAGGCCTCTTCTCACACGGAGAAGGTTTCAACATTAATCACCACGCTTGTTCGATGCGGATTGGTGAGTTGAAACTCATAATTTTGCCCAATTTTAGAAATTGGCCACCGGAAATCTAGCTCATTTTATCTCTATAGTACGAATGCCTATCCTATTTGAAATGACTTATTTGTTAATATTTTTCTGTTTTTACATTTTCATGTTATTGGCAACTGACTTTTGATCGCGTGATCAACACCTATGCCTTAGGTACTCCAATAAGCTTCTAATTTAACTATAATGAACACTAGTTTATGACACTTTAGGTACACGTATTTCATACCAATGTAAGGTCGTGGTTAATCATTTAGATTAAGTGGTCAGTGACCTTTTTTACTATTTAGAAACTTATTTATATATACTCTTTAAAGTACAAGTAGGTTCAAGAGTAACTTTGAATTGTCTTTATTTTTTTTATTATTCATACACATACTTATTTAAAACGTTTCTTACCCATTGTAGTATCTAAGATAAATGTCCTCTACTCGATTTGTTCTGTCTGGCAAGATTCCTGAAATAGAAAAACATATTTTAATGAATAGTCAATAAAGCTGTTAATTGTTTGCGGTATTAATAAATCATTACTTATAATTTATAATATTTTTAGCTATAAAAAATTAAATGTCGTTGAATTTTCTTGATATAACATGTTTAGTTTAAACAACTCATAGACATAGTGTCACGTCAATTTACGTATAAATAATTTCCTCAAAATGTGAGACTTTTTTTATAATTCACGTTCCAAAGTCAAAAAGATTTATTTTTTTTATGTCACGTGCCAATGTCAAAACTAAAACAATCTCAGTTTATAATAGAAGCGATAATTCAGATTCTTAACACAAACAGGGAGTAGTAATAGAACTTTGCTATATCAAAAAATATTAACGTTTGAAGTACTGGGTATCTAGGTATTCCCACAATAGTTGCTGGGTCTAAAAAAACTTCACTACCGGGTGCAATGCTGTCTGTTACTATTTCCGATACACAGCACGTTATTAAAAATAAATAAGCGATATTCTTGGAAAACATCGTCCACTTTTGCTATGACCTTATTTCTTTCAACCGCTTTTTACTTCGAAAGTTTTTAGGCTTGTTTACTATGAGATAGTAGAACAACTGAATATATGTCGTCTTCGTCTTCCTATATACGACATTCTGCAGTAAATTTGAATACAATGGACTGCAGTTTATTAGAATATATTTGTAGTTGCATGATGTTGCAATTTAAATCAATTTCTAACACGCAATAGTCGTTGGAAAAACACGAATGTCTTTGAATATTGTTTGTTGACCAATGCTGCACATTAAGGCTTAGTGCATACCGGCGGGAGGTGTGGCGAAGATATTAAGAATAAATCAATTTACAATAATCCTTAACTACTATGGCATACAGATGAAAACCGCATGCCAAAGAAGCTCGATGACAGACAACACACCTCTCATTTTTATTTTAAATAGATTTATACTTGGTATCTTCGGCGCGCGACCCGCTGGTGTGTGCTGGGACTAAGTTAAAGACTAATGTATATTATGTTGACGACTTTTTGCTGCATGCATTTAATCTGAGACTATTATAATTATTGCAGATTAATTCACTAATAAAACTATACATTTTAATATTGTTTTTTTATTATTGTATTGTCGAATATTAGAGCGTGTAGATAATAAAATTTGGTATTTAATAGATTGTTTACAATATTCTTCTTATTTTTAAATGGATTAAATTTTGGAGTCCTTTTTCATCCTATTTTTGTGCCTTGGTCAATAAAATGAAACATGTTATCTATGTTTTTTGTAATGAATCTAAACACCAACTTACAAGTACTCAATTCTATAATAGGCATGTAATTAACATTTAATTGTTATAGATTTTAAACTCATTATAACTACCAAGGTCAAAGCGAATAGCAGAAAATGCACTACGTTTATTTTTACTCTATTTTCCAAGTACCTACCTACTCATTAACTGAGTACTTTAAATGCGACAGACACTAATGAAAATAGTAGTTTTACCAGTCTACCTAGATTACGGTAAAAAGAATTCGTGACATGTTTTTTGAATTCTCTCTTTATCTTATTATGTTTAAGGTTGAATTTGCTGCAATGAAGAAAATATCTTAAAATTTAGTCGTTATTGTTCACGTAAGTAACAGGTGTGATACAGTTATTAAGTTACGAAAGGGCTTAACTTATTTTATGGGCAAAATGAATCAAAGTTTGTCGGAAAATTTGAGAGGCTATATAAAATTAATTTTATAATTTAGGTGAGGTGAACTTGTAGCTAAAGAAATGTTTTCTTTGTATTTGTTGAAAGATTGAATTATTTGTTTTGCTTTTTCAGAAGTATGAGTATCCATTTTATTTGTATATTGGTTTTTTTTTCTTTTAAAAAAAAACGTTGCCCCACATTAGGATTTTCTCCTGTGTCGTGGGTGCGTTTACAAACATACAAGTTCACATACATATCACGCCCAGACCCGGAACAACAATCTGTGGATCTCACAAAGAGTTGTTCCGTGCGGGAATCGAACCCGCGACACGTTGCACGGCAGCCAGTTGTCTGGCCACCGCGCCAACCGGCCAATCATATTGTCTTCTATTATTATTGTGATGTCAAAAGTAATCTAAATATCTAAATTGATGATAATAATATTTTCTACCATTCATGGAAAACGAGTAGATTTTTTTAATATTTAATAGGAAGCGTTTGGCTACCATTTCGTTTAGTGTAACAGCTTATTTTCGGATTTTAAAAAAGAAAATAACAACAGCAACTCGTCCTAAATTCTAAAAATAATAATATCAGAAAACACTAGTCCAACGTGTATAAATATACCAATCTACTTATGTAATATACTATAGTCTATTCATAGAAAGAACATCAAAGTTCTGATTTATAAAACTGTCAGCTGCATACACGCATAAGTACACTCTTGCAGTAGTGTTTCTGTCGTGCCGGCTTGACACGACTCGGGGTGACCCACACTACAAGAGCTGACCCCGACGCGTCATTAAAAATTAATGATACGTCACAAACTCATTGGTGTTTTGAACTGAACGTTTATCTGTTTTATAATAATTGCTTTTTAAACCGACTTCTCAAAAAGGAGGAGGTTCTCAATTCTATGTTTTTTATCGTTTTCTGGTTCATCATTGGCACAGATAGTTACAACTGTCCCAATGCTGAGACAAATCTTTTTCTCATATTAAAAAGGAAAAAGCATTAACTACTACTTTTGATGGAAGGAGATTGCCGATTTTAAACTTATGATTTGTTATTATAAGTCACAATTTTATTTTCCTCACAATAATTTTGTTCACCATCCATTAATGATGTTTTAATATTATTAGGAAGAACATATAACTTAAAATAAGTCTCATAGTACTTGCTATGTTCTAAAATTATAAATTAGGAGTATAGATAAGTACCCATAACATCCAATTTAAAAAATATGACTCGTATAAACACAAATAAATACCAATCAAACACAGCTATAACACATCAAGCTACATAAAACCAGTTTATCAAGGTCCCGCTTTGTATGGTCTTTCCGTAAATTCAACGATCAGGTTATACTGGTTAGTATAAGCTGATTAGTAGCCCGTGTACCAGCGGTTAAACACTTAACGTCAAAATTCTCGTCAAGTGTAAAAAATCTCTTCAATATTGATATGATGAGGGTGTCGGCTATCCAATTGATCCCATGTCAAGGTATCGTTGCTTGAAACCCATAACGTGATCGGATGCGTTTGCGTTCAATGATAATTACTTAAGATAACGTGGACTGCCACCCAACCATAACGTTACGGTTTGCTTGTTTTAAGTACTGGTTTAATGTAATTGCGTTTTATATTTTTTTTATTATGTGGTTCGTTGGTCGAGTAGTTTTACTTTTAAATGCCAACCATGAAGCTCAGGATCCTGAACAGCGCATGGTGTTATTATAGTCTATTACATACATACATACATAACCTCACGCCTGTCTCCCATGGGGGTAGGCAGAGACAATGGAACGCCAATTGCCACGGTTCTTACACACTTCTTTCGCTTCATCAACAGTCATCAGTCTTTTCATGCATGCTCGTCGGTTAAAGGTACTTTTAATTTGGCCCTTTTTTAATATATCGCCAATCTGGTCGCTATATGTCCGTCTGGGGCGCCCTCTACCGACGGTCCCACTCATATTTGCCTTGTATACTTCTTTCGTAAATCTGTTTTCATCCATCCTTTCTACATGTCCAAACCATCGTAACATTCCCCTTTCAATCCTTGTCACTACATCGTCTTTCAAACCACACTTTTCTCTAACAACACTATTTTTTACTCGATCACTCAGTTTTACTCCACACATACTTCTCAAGGCTCTCATTTCCACCGCATTAATCCTGCTTTCATGCTTCTTCTGCCACACCCATGATTCACTACCATACATAAGTGTAGAAGTCAATACACGCTGTATTACCGCAAGTCGAGCTTTGCTGGATATAATTTTACTCGACATTACAGAGTGTAAAGCACCATTGACACTATTTCCCGCTTTCACTCTCCTTTCAATATCTCCCTCACACTTTCCATCTCTCGTAAATAAAGAACCTAGGTACACAAACTCATTCACTTGTTCCAATTTTTCATCACCTATATACACCTGGCATTCTGTTAATACTTCATTCCTTTCTATCACCAACACTTACGTCTTGTTCACATTGACTTTCACACCTTTCCTTTCAAAAGCATCATTCATCATTCATTGTAGTTCTTCGGCCGATGAGGCAATAAGTACCTGGTCGTCGGCGTACAACAATGTTTTGATCACTGTGTCACTCATTCTTAACCCACACTCACCTACTTTCAAATCGTTCAAACAACTGTCCATGAATAAGTTGAACAGCCAAGGAGATGCTACACACACACAGCCCTGTCTAACACCCCGATTAATGCCAAACCACTCCGTGTAGTCCCCATTTATCCTGACACAAGCACTCGAGTCCTTATATAAGGATTTAAGTGCCCGAATCAGGTGGCTATCCACCCCATACATGGCCAGAGTCGACCATAATTCATCCCTCACCACTTTATCGTAAGCCTTTTCGAGGTCAATAAAGGCACAGAAAACCCTTTGGTGTCTTGATAGGGCTTTCTCTGAAATGCACCTTAACGAAAAGACTTGATCCGTACATCCCATTCCCTTTCGAAATCCCGCTTGCACATCCCAGATTTTCTTCTCAGTCACATCTATCACTCTTTCAATCAATATCTTGGCATACAACTTTCCTACTACGCTTAGGAGGCTTATACCGCGATAATTTTTGCACTCCTGCTGTGATCCCTTTCCCTTATAAAGTGGCACAATTACGGCCTTGGCCCAGTCTCCAGGCACACAACCGGATCGCCAACACTTATTAAAAAGTAGGTACAGCAGGCTTGCAATTACACCTCCGCCTCCTATTAGCATTTCAGTAGTTATCCTATCATATCCCGCTGCTTTACCTACTTTCAAACTCTTAATAGCACTCATAATTTCATCCATCTTTATTTCTCCCACACTAGCAAATTCATTACCCTCGTTCCCTTCGTCATCTTTCGAATTATCCCTTTCAAATAGATTCTCAAAATATTCCTTCCACTGCTTTAAAACATCCTTACTTTCACCAATCACACTCCCGTTTCTGTCTCTTATCATACCTACTTTCGAGTCTGAGGAAAAGTTGTCCTCTGGCAGTTCTAACCAGATGCCAGAATAATTTAGCGTTGGCTCGAAAGTTCTGCGAGAATTTTCTTTCAATCTTTTCCTTGTATTCCTTTTCTTCTTGCTAACTAACTCTTTTACTCTCTTTTTGCAACGAATGTACTTCTCTTTCATACTATCTAGCATTCTTCTATTTGCTTTTGACGCTAATAGATCGAGCCAAGCTTTCTTCTTTTGCTCTATCACCTCTTTCACTTCATCATCCCACCATTCATTTCTTTTGCTTCCAGGGTTCTTTCTCTTGCTTACACCACATACTTGTAGTCTATTATTGTAGTAATTTTTGTTTATAGTATAATCCGACAAACGAGTAGACGGATCACTTGATGGTAAGCAATCGCCGCAAAAAAATAACATTCGCATGAGAGTTCATTCAAAGGAGAGTAAACCTTTTGATGAAGATTTATCTATCTACTGTACGTCAATCCTAACAGCATATTTATACATATGGTTGCAATCATTGACCTTGATGTAGCAAATAATAGTAAATAAATATACGATAAAATTTACATAATATGACGCATTTTAGTCCCTGAAGGGTTAAATTGCTTCATCTTAGCATAACCAAAATTTGTGTAACTTTTTGTACGAGATATACCTACGTTAAATTATATTATCGGTAATTTTATAGTATTGCACCTACACTGTCCACGGTTACTCATGGCACTATCAACAAACCAAGAAAACGAATAAAAAACGTTCAACAATATCTAAGAAATAATTCTTAATATTATCTCAAGGAAGCATCAGTATCAGATGCGTGATAATGTTATCTCCTACTATTAATATCTTACTACATTTTACGCTGCCTTATCTAGCTTCACTTATCTACTGTCCAAGTCATCATAATGTTTATATTTTTGTGAAACTATGGAACTGGTTATGACGCTCGTGAATGCATTAATCAGTACCCTTAGTATGAGTTTGCTTTACGTTTAAAGTAATCGAAGTGAGAGCGCGTTTGGCGCTTTGAATTAGCTGGCTCAAATAAACCACCCAATCAAAGTACAAGTTTAATTTTCGTTCAACGTAAAGCGAACTCGTACTAAGGGTACAGGTATTATGAAAAATATCTCTAAGTATTGTTATGGTAAAGACAAAGAATATGTGGAAAGAATAAATTAAATTGAATACAGTATTGTAATGTTGTCGACCTTAATAGTTTTTTTTGTACAAAACATACTAGTGCTATTCCTGGATGCAAGTCGCTCTCAACCTTTTTACATAGATTTTATTATTTATTTGATTCGTGATTGAATTTTTTTAACAGAAATAGAGACTTAATTTATTTAGACTAATAAGTTTTCTACTTATAAAAGTTTACTTATTTCCAAATTTTTGTTGTAACTATTTTTGTCACTAACAAATCTGTATTACCGGCTTGCTAATACCTTGAGACATAATCCAGCAAAAACGTGACTCAAATAAGTCCTTTACTGTATCGCAAATCACGATACACTTATCTGATAAGTAATCCATTAAATATGATGACTCAAGGAACAACTAATTTAATAATGTCTCCTTTATATCAATATCATGACGAATAAATATATTTATGTCTACCTATTCGAATACTACTTATAAATGAGTGATAAGATATGAGCGTTTGTCGCAAAAATAGCCTCAATCTAGAATCTTTAGATTTCTACAGGTGTTCACAGACATTTAATTAAACTTATCTCAAACAACGATATCAATTCAAATCGAATCAAAAGATTGAATAGTTAGTTTCTTTTTTGATCGATTTTTTTTTAATCTTTGTGGTCATTGCTGACCAAGGACCTCTTCTCACATGGAGAAGGTTTGAGCATTAGGTAATCACCACACTTGCTCAATGCGGATCAGTAATTTCAAAGTCCTTATAATTAGATTTTATAAGCCCATGTTTCCTCACGATGTTTTCCTTCACCGTTTGTTCATAGTGTCTAAAAATCTTAGAATGTACAGATAACTTACATTGCCATTGGAAGTTTTCGAACACGGACCACCACCGCTACATAAAATTTTAAATGAAATCAGTTACTTAATTGACCCGTGAATCTTTATTACACCTAGAAAAAATCACAGTGAGTGGTGAAGGATAAATTGTCAGAAGATCTTAGTCAGTTGAAGAACTGAGTAAACCCTGGATTGAGTACAAGCAAGGGTAAAAAGGTTCAATGCCCTGGGTGTGCCATACGTACACACTACTGCACAGCATACTACGCACTACCAGTATAAACTGACCGTCAAAAGTGCGGGAAGGTCATACGAAACGAGACTATGATAAACTGGTTTTGTATGGCTTGATGTGAATTCGTGTGTACAACCTACATAGGTATCGTGCGTAGGGTAGGTGTTATACCTTGTATCATAAAATAACTACTATATAAGTATTATACATGGATATTTTAAACGTAAGTATATTCCTAATAATACTATGTCATGATATATGATTATTATATGTATTTACTATTATAAACGCATTATATCGTAGTTTTGAAGGTCGGGACAACCATTAGCGATCTTGTTATCATTTTAATGCTTAGTGTAAATATGTGGTAGGTAAATTGTGAAATAATTGTACCTGTTCACAAAAATAAATGTTACCTAGGATTCAAAGAGGTATCAAGTCAAACTCGAAACTCGAAATCAAGTCATATACCTACATAATATTGACAACTGGATACTCTAGGACTTGTTAATAATATATGTAGCTTGTTCCACTAAATGTTATTGTGATTTTTTCCTTTTGTGTATTTTTATATTTTATTTTATATGGATAAGGTTTGTTTAGTTAGCATTAATCACCACGTTAGCTCCAGGTGGGTTAATGATTTCAAACTTATACTAAGAAATTAATTAGAAATTAAAATCCAGGTTTCCTTACTATGTTTTCCATCATTGTATTAGATACATTGGTATCTAAAAATCTTAGATTATAGTTACTTATGAATATAGCAAATATTTATTATTCATCGCTTCACTGAGATGACATACGGATATTGCATTCTGACACAGGTTTAGCATAGCACTGCTTATGGCTCGACAGCACGACAGCATAGCATATGAATTTCAAATCGCTTTGCATACATAAATATTTTTTCCTACCACTCGTCATCTTCGTATGGTAATAGCCTAGCCTGTGGATGGTAGCTTAACTTGTAAAGTTCTTGTTATTTCTACTGGATTTTTAGCCTAATCTATGTCGCAGTGCATAGATTAATGGATAAAACATATTGGTAAATATAAAAAATAGTAGATCCTGAGCTGCGGACTACCTAGCGGGTTTACCGGGGCTCCGGTTCTAAAAGCAGGAGTAGGAACGGGGTGGTTTTTAGTCAGTAAGAGTCTGACACACCCTTTTTTTTTTTTTTTTTTTTTGAGGGGGGAAAATCATCCAATGACTTCTCCCGCCTTGGGTGAGGCGGGAGGGAGTGTCAGACTCTTACTGACTAAAAACCACCCCGTTCCTTCTCCTGCTTTGAGCCGGAGCCCCGGTAACCTTTTACGTTGTCCGCAGCTCCGGATCAGGCATCAGCCCTACTGGGCCCCATCTGTGGTGGTCTGGCTCTTTGAGGCGCGCGCGGAACGCGACGCGCCGTACGCACGGGTCTGGTTCTGGTCGGGCGGCGAGCTACCCTTGCTCGCCGTCCGCAGACCCGCACTTACGGTGGCCGGAGATCGTCACGCGATCCCCGACGCCCGGAGTGTCTTCTGCGGCGGCTGGGGCGTGAGGAGGATCGTTCCCTCACGCGCTCCGCCTCCTCCTTAGCTAGCATGACTGCTTCGCAGAAGGAGGAGACGGCGTCCCATTCCCTCTCGCTCCGCATCATGGCCTGAACCAAAGCCGGACGCGAGAGGTCACCGTCGCCGATCACATCCCTAAGGACACGGCGGTGCTCAGCCCATGCAGGGCACACCGCTACTGTATGCTCCACCGTGTCCTCCGGGTGATCCACGCAATGACGACACCCGGGCGTTTCCTCCCGCCGAATCCGAAACAGGAACCTACCGAAACTTCCGTGTCCGGTAAGCACCTGCGTCAGGCGGTAGGTGAGGACGCCGTGACGCCTCTCTAGCCACTCCTCAAAGAGGGGACTTACCGCTGCTATAACAGCGAGCCCAGCCCTCGGTTGCGATAGTCGTTGCTTCCATTCCGCCATGAGATCGCGCCGGAGCTCATCCCGCCACGCACTAATCTGGCGCGGCAGTGGACTTTCGCCCCGGCGATGCGCCTCCGCACGTAAGCTATATACGTGCGCGAGCACTTTCGCCTCCAGATCCCACGGCGGTGATCCCGCAAGGAGGTTAGCCGCCTCCCCGGAGATCGTGCGGTATCCACGGATCATCCGAATGGCCATGACCCTCTGGGATGAAACCAGCGCACGAGCTGGTCGTCGCCGTAGGTTTGGCGCCCACACCGGGGCCCCATAGAGGGCCATGGACCGCACAATCCCCGCGTACAACCTCCGGCAGGAGGCGTTTGGTCCCCCAAGGTTGGGTAGGAGCCGCTTTAGGGCAGCCCCCGTCCGTTCCAACTTGGGAGCCAAACGTCGGAAATGTTCCTCGAATTTCCACCGACTGTCGAGGACGAGTCCCAGGTACTTCATCGTCACCTCGACGCCGATGGAAACCCCTCCTGCCATGATCTGGAACCCACCCGGAGGTGGCGCATTCCCGCGGCCATAAAAGCACATGGCCTCGGACTTATGAAGCGCCACCTCGAGTCCCAGCTGCCGGATCCTTTCAACGACTATCGCAACCGCTCTCATCATCAGGTCGGCCGCCGCCTGGTGCGACCTCCCGTGTGCTAGTACCAGCGTATCGTCAGCGTAGCAAACCACGCTGACGCCGCTCGGGAGGTCGGTGCGCAGCACCCAGTCGTAGCCTATGTTCCACAGGAGCGGTCCCAGGACCGATCCCTGTGGAACACCGCGCGACATCTCTCGCCGGTTCCACTCACCTCGGTGACCGGGGTAGATGACGGATCTGTCCGTCAGATAAGCCTCGACTATACGACGGAGATAGGTAGGCACCCGATGATATCGTAGTGCCTCCAAAATGCAGCTCCAGGGCAGAGAGTTAAAGGCGTTGGCGATGTCCAAAGACACCGCCACGACGACTCTACCCCTGGACACTGCAGACCCCGTCGTAAGGTCCCTCACGCGCATGATGGCGTCCACCGTGGAGCGCCCTCTGCGGAAGCCGAACTGGCCGTCCGCGAGGTCCGGCCCTGTTCCCGTCAGGTGCGCGACGAGGCGGTTTGAAATTATTCTTTCAAATAGTTTTCCCACCTCGTCGAGTAGCACGATGGGCCGGTACGCGGACGGAGAGTCCGCAGGGCGCCCTGGCTTCTTCACGAGGACCAGTTTACCCGCCTTCCATGATAGCGGGAACTGGCCCCTCTCCAAACATGCGCTGAAAAGACCAATTAGTCGAGGCCTGAGAGTCTCTGAAGCCAGGACCCACGCCTTGCCAGGCAATCCGTCGGGTCCCGGGGCGGTGTTCTTGGCGCCCATCCGGCGCACCGCCACTCTCAGCTCTGCCTCGGTCACTTCTGGTGGTGTGTCGTCGTCGTCGTCGCTGTGGCCCGCATCGGGCACCGCAGGGGGCGGAGTCATGCACGGAGGGATGTAGCCCCTCTGTGATCGGGCGAACAAGGCGCTGACCACTTCCTCCACAAACTTTGGCCGGATACTCTGAGTCAGCGGGGGAGCCTGTGTGCGGAGCTTGTCACGCACCATTAGGTAGGGGCGTCCCCACGGGTCTCTGTCCAGAGTCTCCAGCATCTCCTGGCGGGCCTGGTTTTTGGCCCGCCGGATTTCCGTTTTTAGGGCGTCTTTCGCCGCCTTGTACCCCTCATATAACTCCGCCTCTCTAGCTTCCGCGTCCGGTGGACGGATACGAAGCCTGCGGTGCCTAGTGTACTGGCGTCGCGCAGCAACACACGCACTGCGCAGAGCAGCCAGCTCTTGCGACCACCAGTACATCTGGCGCTTCCGCTGTCCTGGACGGACCCGGGGCATCGCCACGTCACAAATCCTGTACATGGCGTCCTGGAGCCACCGTGCCTCCTCGTTAATGTCGGCAGGCCTGTCCGGTGGTATCACCCAGGCCTGCACGATGGCGGCTTCCAGGAATAGCTCCCGGTCCAGTTGCCTCAGCGCCCAACGCGGGCCACATGGGGCCTGTCTGACCGGTGGGTCCGCGGACTCAGCGGAAACATCTAACCGGATGTACCGGTGATCGGAATATGTCTCCACCTCCTCCATGACACACCAGTCGACGACACGCGGTGACAGAGCGGGGCTCGCGAACGAAATATCCACAACCGATTCACCCTGCATCCGCACACACGTGGGGACAGAACCCCGGTTCAGGACGACTAGGCCTGTCTCCAGAGCCCAGTCTTCCACCATCCTACCCCGCGTGTCAGTGATCCGGGAACCCCAAGCCAGATTCTTGGCATTGAAGTCCCCGAGGACGAGCACGGGGAGGGAACGGAACCCGACGACGACGTCAACCAACTCCCTCAGGGAGTTGTGGAACTCGGCGAGAGTTCGGTTCGGAGAGAAATACACGCCCACCACAGCGATCTCTCCGAACCGTGCTGCGACACAACCCCGGCCTCTCCGAGAGTCGGGGTACCGGCGGCGGCCGACGAGATGATGGTCACCGAGCCGTCCAAGTCCGCCACCCAGTGATCCCTGGGCGGGACGAAATAGGGCTCGGAGACCACGGCGATATTAATCGACCACTGCGCCATGCTCTGGAGTAGTAGGTCCTGAGCGGCAGCGCAGTGGTTGATGTTCGCCTGGAGGAGACGTAATGGAGTCACTATTGACAATCCATCACGACCTCCTCGGCGGCATTACAGCCGGCAGCGGCCGCGGCGACAGCAGCAGTAGGGGAAGCGGTTGCTACTGCAGTGGCGGCGGCGGGAACGACGGGGGTGGCGGAGGGCCTAGCCTTGCCCCTGGTTTTGGCAGGAGGGGAGCAGATTCTGCTCCCGGCCCGGTGATTGGCCGGCTTACCAACTGTCGCGCATGCTTGACAGTGTAGCGGGGCGGAGCACGAGCCGGCCCTGTGACCGGGCTGACCGCAGCGGAAGCAGCAGTCACTGCGGTCCACCTCTGAGGTGCACTTAACGCTCACGTGGTGACCCACGTGGCAGCGGTAACACCTCATAGGCCGAGGCTCGAGCAGTTTGACCTGCGCCGAGACCCAGCCCACCAGGAGCCTTCGACCCTCCTTTATTTTCTTGGCTGCTAAGACGGGGCAGCTCACGACAACCGTTCGTAGCCCCGAATTGTCTGCACGGATGGTGCCTGCCTTCACCTGGTCTGCAGGGCACCCTCCCATCCTGGCTACAGCAGCCACTATCTCCTCCGCCGTTACGGAGTCGTCCAGGCCCAATATGCGTAAGTCTAGGCACTTGGTGGGCCTGGACACGCGAGCCTCGTCCGTCCCGAGACACGCCCTGAGCCTTTCGGCAAGAGCGTCAGCGGATGGACCGCTGGCCGCGCCGGGGACCTCCAGTAGGCGGGCTCCAGTCGCCGTGACTTTCATAGAAAACCCGTCTGGGGCCCCGTACTCCGCAGGATTTACCGCCGCCTTCAGTTTGGCGAGGACGTCGCCGTACGTGACACCCCTTTTAACCGCGTCGGGCTGTAGAGTTATTACTACCGCCGCGGTTTTAGGAGCGACAAGCATTGCCGCAGCGCGCTTTTCCTTGCGCCGCTGCTGCCGCCGCTGCCGCTGTTCCTTTTTCCGGCGCTTTCGCCCCTCTTTGGCGGCCTTCTTAGCCTCTCCAACCACCTGCCATTCGCCGCCATCAACAAGAAAATCCGAGACCGGGGTAGGCTCTACTCCGGTTGGGGCAACAGCTGGCTGACTCACTGTGCCCCTGCGCCTACGACCTTTCGGCGCCTTGGCAGCCGGTGCAGCTGGAGCCTGCGCTGGCGAGGCTACCAGCTCTCTCGCCGGCGGTTGCCCTTGAGCAGAGCGGCTTGACTGACCAGAATTGGTCGCCGCTGCAGCTGCAAAGGATTTTGGTGCAGTTTGACTCGCTGCTAGTGGGGGCGGAGGATCCTGCCCTCCAGCACGTCAAACCGTTGCTGGAACGCAGCCATTTCCCGCCGCACTAGGCCGATCATGTCAGCCTCCGTTGACTGTGAAGGCTGGCCTCGACCTCCGCGAGCAGCGGCGAGCTCGGCCTTAGCCGACCGAAGCTCGGCCTCCATAGCCGCATTGGAGGCTGTCAACCGGGCCATCTCCCGCCGCATCTCCCCCAGCTCTTTTTGTAAAGCGGTCATCTGCCGCCCTGCTGCTAAAGGCACCCCGTTTTGCCGAGCGGCCTTCATGATAGTAGCCTTCGCGTGTCTCAGCACTCCGTTTCGGGCGTTCTGGGACTTCTGTCCAGCCACCATACGGAGTGCCTCCATAACCGCCTTGCGAAGGCTAACCTCGCCAGTGATATCAACATTCTGGCCCACTGAGCCCTCGCCACCAGACACCTCCATTTCAGAGGAGTCGGCTTCCGTTGGTTCGGCCTGAGTAGTGGGTACCAGCCTTTCACTGCCCTTTCTTTTACCCCTTCCCCGCGAAGCCGTAGGGATCTTAGAGGCTGGGGCCTCCTGCTCGTTGGAGGACGGCTCTCGACCCTCCTCCAACCTGGGACGTTTAAACGTCCCCCTTTTCGGGCGCTGCGAGCTCACGCTGCGCAGTGAGCAAGCGCCAGATGCGGATGAGGTATCGGACTCAGAGCCCGACACCCTCCGACTTGGGGCCCGTACGGGCCCAAGGGAAACAGAGCCACTCCGGCTCTCTCCAGCAACAGCAAGCGAGCTGAGCTCACTTGCCCTCTCCTCCTCATTCGATGGTGGTTTTAAAAGGTTTTATTTTTTAACTTCTCCATATAAGTCCCACGAGTATGGGGGAAATAAACGGTCCGCCCAGGCAGTGCCCCCTGTACCTGGGTAAGTGTACATTTAGTACTCAACTAGAGGGTCCACCGGTCCCCTAGCTGGGGGTGCGCTCGCGACTGACATACTCCTCAGCCATGCATACCCTCGCCGCGCACCAGAACTTGGTATTGGAGGAATTTTTTATAGAGGTTATCTTCCTCGCGGTCCAGGCGACCAAGCCAAGACCGTCGTCCCGTTCCAAGTCATGCAACCATGAACTCTTTCCGGATTACGACTTCGACGGCTGCAGTTGGGGCACTACTTGTGTCCCGATGCTACTCGTTGGCAGGGTGAGTGCACAACGAGCACCGCCCTTGTTTCTCCGCCACGTTCTCTGCTAAACTCAGAGAAACGGGCGGAAAAACGACCCCACGGAAGCACAGGCCTCGTGCCAACACAAAGCCCGCCGCCTCCAGAACCCATCCTGGGTTCGCCCGCCCCGTCCAGAAGTTAGCTACGGGCAATAGCCACTCCAACCCTATCACTCCCGTTAGGGAGACTATCACCCGTACCCAGGGTGCACCACGGGGAGGTCTTCTGGCGCCGCACCCCGTCTGACACACCCTTGCGCCTCGCCCAAGGCGAGAGAAGTCATTGGATGATTTTGCCCTTTTTAAAAGGGCTGTATAATTTGGTAGCCAACTTGTAAAGTTCTTGTTATTACTTCTGGATTTTTAGTCTAATCTGTGTCACAAGTTATATATTATTGGGTAAAACATATTGGTAAAAACAAAATAATAGTAGAGGTAACGTAATATTAAGTTAAAGTAATCCGTTTAAGTTTACGTTTATTTGTTTATATCTAGCGTAAAATAGGTGATGTAGTTATACAATGACATAATATAATTACATATATGTACATTATGTCCTCTATATATGGAGATATTTATGTATAGACAGTTTATTGAAGAATGCAGCAAATTGGTTCCATCAATCTACGCGCGGTCGCAATCGATTTGATAGGATAGGAATGATTGCTCTGGTCAATTTGTTTGTACAATAAACACAGTGTTGTGTATCATATAGGTACGGTATTAGTATCGTTAAAACTGGGGTAAGGTAAGGAATATAATTTTTTATGTAATAAATAATAGTCCCAATAATCTTTTTCTTCCCCATACATCAGGTAGAATCCTAAACTGATTGCAGTGTATTTGCAAAAATCTGAAACATCTTTCTATAATAACTATCGTGAGACATACCAAATTAACGAAAAAAAAGGTTTCTCACGTAAATATACTGAGAAAAGCTCTACTAGTTTCGAGTCACAGAGGGACTCTTTCTCATGAGCACCATGGCCGGACGCGGCGACGACGTTGGGTCACGAGAAAGAGGTGAATTCATTATTATTATAGAAACGAGATAATAAAAACATGGTTTTAGAAATATTTTCTTAATAACACAATCTTATAGATCACATGATTAAACTCAAAACTAGTTTTTACATACGTTTTTTGCATAATTCTATTATTAGGTATGTATCATTTTGGAAAATACAAGCAGGGTAATAAATATGTTGGTATGCAAAAATTCAATTATTTGAATGTCAAGGTTATTAATATTAAAAAGAATGCTCAAAAGTTTTCCACTCAGGCACACAATGTTGCAAACCAAACAAAACTACATACAAATCAAAATTAAAGCTTAGAGGAAAATAACACGCGGTGTTCCACAGGGTTCGGTATTAGGTCCATTATTGTGGTATCTCTAAACAATGTGTTAAGTTCCCATTAAACAAGCCGAATGATTTCTCTAATTATTTCATCAAATATTATGGTAGGTTATCAAATAATTATGGTACATTATCACAAAGTACCTACAAAGGAGATATTTTTATTTCATTCTTTCACTTTGAACCAGTGTGAGCGATTTTGACTAGAGACTTCTTAGCATGATAATTAAAATTTAAAACGAAACTTGAAAGTCCGGAGAATATTATATCATAAATATGTAAAAATAATAATGCATTGTCAAATATAATAATATTAGTAATACTTGACCTGGTAGACAGGAAAACATCCGTAACTTCTGTCCAAGGCTTTACTTAATTAATGAATTCTATCGAAGTAACGAAGCATTCCCAAGACTCCGGTCTAATCATTTGATTGCTATCGACCGGCAAAAATATTGCGAAGGTATAATAAACTGATTGATAATATAATATAGACTTATAGAGCTATCTGTTCTGTTATCTAATAAATTATAGATTACTAATGCTAATTAATGTTTGTTATGAGTTGTGCGTAATTGATTATTATTTATATTTCCATGATAAGGGACTTTGTTGGGTTTGTTTATGGAACATATGTATGGTTGTTAGGTGAAGTAAGGCACTGTTTGAAAGCGTGTCACATTTATGTTCTTCGTGTAAAATCATGGTCCCGATGTTTTTTTTAATAATCGTGATATTTTTATTTACCTTTGGACATCTGTATCATATATAAAATTAAATTGTGTAAATTATTGAACCGTTCTTATATATTAATAAAATCGGTTAAATCGATTTGGCTGAAAATTGGTGGGAAGCTTAGAACCAGAGGATGGATATAAGGCAGCTTTTTATCAGAGAATTTTCCGAAAATCCAACAGGAACGAGAAAACACGGGATAGCGCTTCGAAAATCGTGGACAGAAGCTGGTTACATACGTACATAACCTCAGGACGGTCACCTATGGAGGTATGCAGAGACTATGCAACGTCAATTGCTAGTTGCTTTATAAAAAACACATAGGCATTAAGATTAGATAAATCGACTGCATTAGCAGTTACGTGTGCATCTAAACTAAACAATTGCAACAACTACACAAGGCTTCATACATGTATCATGAGCTGCACTTGGCTTGAATGGTCTTACATAATTGTATTTTAAACTAGTTTCTACGTTGATGAATAGAAAACAATGTGTAATGGGACAAGTAACCTAGATGTTTACACATTCTTCGTTATTAAGTGCTATAATGGAAGAAACTGGTTTTACTAGTGGAAACTAGTTAATGTCTCGAAATACTAAAATTTTAACACCACGTGACATGATGCTTATATCCTGCTTAAAGTACCTAAAAAGGTAACAGTTTATGATAATAATAATAATGCTTTTTGTTTTACTGAGAAAGATAAACAAGTAAAATGTCTTGACTTGACTCGCGAGGTTGTCTACATGTGAAATGTGGATTCGGCTATCGTTGTGCCGATAGTCATGTCGGCCCATTGATCCCTAAAAGCCTCGATATCCATCTTAGGAGGCTGGCGTTAGGCGGGTGGATCAAGGGCCTAATCAAGTAGGCAGTTCTTGGAGGTTTCTGTCTCTGGAGCCCTAACCACCGGTAACTTGGACCATGCTCCCACTACTGGTCGGCTTTTATTTTTATATTTTTAAATATATTTTATAAGTAATATTTAAAAATATAATTTTAGAGGTTTTAAATATGTATGCAATAATGCTTTTTATTGCGTTTCGCGAAATTTATTTTCTGATATAAACTCACATTCCTTAAATAAGTCCATGGTTCATAACGATAACTGTTTTAAGACGTGCTTTTTTCCCTTAATACATTAAACCTACTGTAGGCATACGTGACTAAAACAAGATAAGAAATGTCCACTTGATATGAATCTTAGTTGTTCAAAGAAACTCTCATAACATAAGTGTTGTAACGTTTTATGAGAAAATATATGACGAATGTACTATGAAGGTCTATTGACCGGAGCCTGCATGTAGAACTCAACCCAACAGACCATGAACAATAATTGATTTTTATTAAGATGTCGCAACATGAACTTCGGAATGGAAAATTAAATTTGGAATGTTCGTTTCGAACGAGTCTAGTCCGAAGAGCTGTGTATGAGTCACCGTTTTAATGGAGAATATTTGAATATATTTCTTGGTATAACGATACATTATTTTTGTTGTTTTTGAAGCTACGGGTATTTTACACACATTTATTTCTTTTTTTATCGACTTAAAAAAAGGAGACCGTCTTCTAACCTATCAGTTAGTCCTTATAATAGTCATTTTATGCTTTTTAATTTGAACATTTTGTTTTAGTTTATGGGTTTTTGGAGTCGGTATTTTAATTATTGGTTTTACCGCGAATGGATAAGATCTTACGTCTCAGGCTACTTATATTATTATTAAATCCTCCAAAAAACAACACTTAGTTTAAGAATCCAACTTAAAACTGTATTTGTAGACGAACTATGAACAAGGCAGTCTCCTAACAGAAGTTTAAGCAAAATAAAACTACAATGTACAATACAAGTACCATCTTCTAAAACACATTAATCAAACTCTTACGATATTTTGTATTACTAGGTCGTTTCAATTAAGCAGTAATAGTCGACTAATTTACAGTCATAAAGTACCTACTTCGTTGTTAACCGAGATTGTCCATAGTTCACAATAGTGACTCAGGCTTGGGTTTGTCTAAGCAGGGGTTCCAAAGGGTTTTCTTAGTCTAAGTTATGTATTTTGTTTTTATATTTTTTAAACGGTGCCCCTCAGTAGGATTTTCTCTTGTGTTGTAAGTGCGTTTACAAACATACAAGTTCACATACACATAGACGCATAGATACCCAGACCCGGATCAACAATTTGTGGCTCGTACAAAAAACAGCCAGTTGCTCGGACACAGCACCAACAAAAACTATTCTTGTTAGGATAGGGATTACTATTACTATTTTTTTTTTCATGTGATCCCATAGTAAGATTTATTCCGTAGTTGTGAGGTTCGTTCTCAAAAGAGTGACTTTTGAGAACGAACCACATACGTTATACTAACTATAATAAACTATATGTTATACTAAATTTGACTACAAACTTTTGATAAGAATCAGTTGTTTCTCTGTTATCTCCTTTGACATACGTTAAATTCAAACTTTGACCGTGGATATTGGACATAAGTATTGTCTTTTGTTTTTTTTTTCATCTCAGACCGTATTATTTTGTCTTCTGCGGACCACGGATTGGGAACCACTGGTCTAAAGCGACCCGTTATACGTTAAGCAATCCAACCGGTTGGTTATCGAAGGAATGAAACCGTATAAAACGGCTAGAAGGGACTAATTATGTTCGTGACGTTATTGTAAAATGGAAGATACATGTTTTGTTCGTACCACTAGTTTAGTAGTTTGTATTGATATGTTTTATTAATGAGAGTGTAGGTGTGTGTGTCAATTATTGATGTTTCTATTTTGGATGGCTTTTTCCTTGAGTGATTGCTAGTGAACAATAATAATTTGGGAGCATACTACTTGACCCTTTTTAGTCCAAGTCCTTTTTTAGGGAGCTGTTCCACCAGATATGTGCTACGTTGTTGTGGATGTGTTTGGCTTCCATCAATTATATTCATTGTAACACATAGCTTAGCACTGGTGGAAACGGATTCAGCTAAGCTTTTTTTTTTTTGAAGGTGGAAAATCATCCAATGACTTCTCCCGCCTTGGGCGAGGCGAGGTGGAGTGTCAGACTCTTACTGAGTAAAAACCACCCGTTCCTACTCTTGCCTGTCGAGCCGAAGCCCCGGTAAACCCGCTAGGTAGTCCGCAGCTTCGGATTCAGCTGAGCTGTGTTTTTTTTTTAAATGGAAAGATGCGTGCTATGGTTGGCTATAGTCCCCTGACTTAGAACTAAGTAGTAAGAAGTTCTCAATATAGACTAGTATTGCACGTGGAATCATGTACGAAACGTGTACAAAACTTTAACAAAATACTTAAATCTATAATTAACCGCGAAGTTAAATACTGTAGTTAAACTTTGATTGATGGTTAGTTTGTTCCTTTTGAACTATACAATAACTAGTTAGTGTGCTACATGACAGGTTCTATGTAGAGGTTAAATGTTAACTACTGTAGTTACTGACAATAATATTTAACTGTATTTTTGTAACCTTGAATGATTAATTATTATTCCGTGTATTTTAGAGTTTCTTGAAACATTTTGTGTGATATTGTTTGTATTTATATTAGTATTAATATAAGATTATTAATACTTAAAATAATCTTTACAAATTATAATAAAAGTCAGTTTTCATACGCAATTAACTTAAAAACTATGCACTGTGTGATTCTTAATTCCGCCGATGTTATAATAGTCTATCTCTGTACCAAGTTTCATCCAAATTCGTTTAGTAGATTTTGCGTGAAAGAGTAACAAACATACATCCTTACAATTTTTTGCATTTATATGGTAAAAAATTATCGCTGTAATCGTAGATAAAGTGTTAATTTAAAAATCTATAAAAACTATTTCTTTTTTATCGAATTCACATTTTGTATTCGATTCTAACTAATGGAAAATTTATTATGGATGAAAGTTTTTATAGCCTAATGGAAGAAACCGGTGTATTTATTTATAGCTATTGAGTATACTAGTGTATTATAGGTATTGCTTGCTTTTTTGTTTTGGTTTTTTCTTCGTCTTTGACTGCCAATAGAAAAGTGTTGAAGGCAAATCCTCCGCTAACGTCGGTCACCGGTGACCACCACGGCGTTCAATGTGTTAACCGCGGTACTGTCGTAAAAAGGATATAAAAGTAACCTATTGCAGCATGACAGAAAGATAAGGCGTACTGCCATCTGAATAGCTCCGCTCATACTGTTGTGGTTCTTTCTTCTAAAGACCACTACAGAATCAACTTGCACGGTTCTCTCACATTATCCTCTATTTCATTGTCTGGACTTTAAAAGAGACTATGACCTCTGAGTTTGTTTCGGCATTTCTTCTCAGAGTAGTCGGATAGGAAATGTCGGCCTCATCTAGCTGTAAAAGTGTTATTTTATAACCTACTTACAGAAATAAATCATTTCATTTCATTTCTTCATATCAGTAAATTATATTAGTAACTAAATCAAATCAAATTACTTTAATGCATCCACAGCGTACAGTGTGGTCTACAATTTTAATACAGTAATATGTCTCAACTATAACTAGTTATAACTGTAACTAGACGACCTTGCGATCTTTGTTTCGCCTTGGAAATATTTCTGCACATTTTTTTCTTAAGTAAGAACTTTTTTTATTGTAACAAACCCACCAAAATATGTTCTTTCCAAAATCGGTTCATCTTTTCTCAAGATTTTCGCTTAGTGATTAATTTTTGTACTATAGAAGATACACTCAATAACACAACTGTTCATATACGTGATATACAAAAAATATTACCTCAATGCTTATGTAATAAAAAATCTATTTTATACACCTGTATAATATAATAAAAACCCAGGAATTTATATAAATAATATACTTAATTAATTAATTAGTTGTGTTTTTTATAAGATGCCAATGTCGATAGGCATATTTTATTCCGCATCAGACTAACCGTATAGGCTTACATATACTGACGTTTCAAGGCTAACCAGCCTACACGGCCTTAGTATATAACCAGATGTATTAAAGTAATTGTAAATTATATATATACATTATAAAGAAGAGTTGCTATTTGTTTGTTAAATGTATAATCTCCTTGGCTCGATGTTATGATTTCTTTTTACATCTGAGTTTTGATTCTCCGTGCGAAGCTACACTTTGGATCGAGCGCCTAGCCTCACTGACGGACAGATTGACAGATTATTATTTATTGACATTTCAAAAGTATCTTATTTATGGTTTAATTGGAATAAATGATTTGACTTTGACTTTGAGTGACTATTTGATATTTTGAAACCGAACACGGTAGTGAGAAATGCCAATTAAGTATCAAAAGTATTAATGTTATTGAAAGTATGGTAATTTTTTGAATAATTAATATTTCAATGTAAGGTTTGACCTCCCAAAATGAATTCATTTTTTGTTTAATCAACAAATTGATATTTTGGCTCATAAAATACACATTTTTATAGTTATATAATAAATGTATACTATATTTATAAATAAACATGTGCTTTTGCGGACTTAGACGTCTTTGGAAAACCAAAAACATGATGTATTTTCCTATTAAAGGGTGTCCCAACAAGAACGCAAGATTTAAATTTTAAATAAAACGCAGATATTTTTTAAAAAATCGTGAAAGCTTTATAATATCGTAAAGTAGAGAGGATGAGGTTATCTATGGAACATACATCGGGCAGATGGCTGCCGCTGGTTTGCTGAAACATACGCGATCTTTCAATGAAATTTTCAATGACCGTTTTGCATAAATGCTGCGGTATTTCATTAATACAGCGTCCAATTTCCTTTTTAAGGCTTGAGTCGTCGTCGGCTTATTCGCATAAACCATCGACTTTAAGAAACCCCGAAGAAAAAGTCTAATGGTGATAAATCACATGATCTAGGCGGCCAATTCTGGTCTCCAAAACGTGAAATAACACAACCGGGACATGACTGATGCAGCAATTCAATTGTTTCTCTGGTTGTATGACATGTGGCACTATCTTGTTGAAACCACATGCCCTCCAAATCCATTTCTTCAATTCGAGGTACGAAAAGACTGGTTATCATTTTACGATACCGAACATCATGATTGACTGTTTGCGCTTGACCTGGCTCATTTTTAATCGTGAAGCGCTCCATTTTTACTAACCTCGTACCTTATACTAACAAAAAATAACACGTGTTCAAATGTCAAACAATGATACTTCGAATGCCGCCAAATTTAAATCTTGCGTTCTTATTGGGACACCCGTTATAATCTCGAATATATGTACAGTATGGAATGATGAGTAAAAAGTGGTATTTGTTTTAGAAGAAACTTGAAGACTATTTAAAACAATTATTATTTATACATACTTATATGTTGTCTCCTATAGATTGAGATATGTACCACTCTAAGATGTGCCGTTGATTTTATCACTATATAAATTAAAGTTTAAAATAATAAAACAAAATATAAATAGCATAAAATATTTTGTAGTTATAATGGAAAATACAATGTAAAATAATAATAAATTAATTTTAATTGTTTTTAAGGTTAAAAATATTCCGGTCAATGAAAATTGCGGTTGAAATAATAATAATATGCAGAATTTTAATTACTCTGTTTATGTAATTGTAATTCATGACATCTAAGTAATCTCAAGGACTTTGGAATAATTATGTTTAACACACCAGTAGACATTTTAAATTGGCCGGTACACTTACAAGGCAATTTAAATTCAATGATTGAATACACTAAATTTAAAATGTTAAGTATTTACGTGTTACCTCAAATAATTGCAAAAATAATTAGAATTTCTTAACACAATTCATTTCAAAGAATTTTATAATAACTAGTAATTAAAAACAGGTAGATAATTATTATAACAAGTATAATAAAACACGCAATTACTTCACTCGCTAATTACACAAATGCTATGACAAATTACACGTTAACGTAATAACTAATAAGTCCATTATGGAATCGTATCGAATCTGTAGTAGATTGCAGTGAACAACACAACGCATTGTAGTCACACAATGCATGAGACACTATCTTCCCAAAAACCGGAAAGCAAATGTTGTTATCGGTTTTGCAAACAGCTCACACCTGTCAAATGCGGTCCCCTTTACCACGTGCTCCGGAAACGCACGAGCGCGCGCGAAGTTGAACGAACGCAGACACAAATAGTTTTAAACTTGTCAGGTATGCTGTACTTCGCACCGGTTAGCACCCTTTACACAACACGACTTTTCTTTTTCAGCAACACGACGCTTACAGTATACGTTTCCATAAACATTAATCTAGTAAAACAATGCCCCATAAAAACATTACACGAGAATCACTACAAAGGCCTTCACTTGCTTCTTATTCTTGTTATTTTATCCAAAAACTACCGAGAAAACTTACGCGTTCAACTAACAAATAAAATGAACTCATTGCAATTTTATTCGCACATAAATAATTTGGTAGTTTATTGAGGAAGTCGTGATTATTTGTTCCGTACCTGTTCCCCACCAATATCGCTTCCAGCCGTCTGTCACCGCGCGGAACATGGCGCTACGTGCGACGCCGTCTACGCGTGGCGGCCAACTGACTCACATACCAGCGAAACTCCGTCGAGAGAGTATAATAAAAACGTTCGAAATTCATAATCCGAAATCGATTCTTTATCACCATGATTTAGGAATTAATCAAACTTTATTCATTTAGATACAATTGTAAAGTTCTTTTTAGGGGGTTCCTTTGATGGAGAGGGCGTTTTATGCGAGTAACCGACAAAGGGCTCTCCGTCGCTCCCTGATTCAATTAATCTCTAATTAGAGACGAGAGTGCTCTTAATGTTGAGTAGAGACGGATTTGACATCGTAACCTGTCACTGAAGTAAATGGAAATCTGACAGCTGGATGGGTTTCAGCGACCCTATAACCGAATTGAGGTCAAATGTGTCAATGTAGCCACGGCAGGCTCACAGGTACATGACTTCATACTAACGTTTTCTCGTGGGATCTTACGCATTCCACTTTGCTGATAGTTTTATAACATAATAGGATATTCTTCAGTAATCTACGTAATAAAATAATGCAAACAATATTATATTTTACTTGTTTTATTCCTGAAAATGGTTAACAACTACTTTCGATGAAACAACTAAAGAAGCAAAAGCAAAAAAACTTTTAAAAGTATAGACGCAAAAGCAGTAGTATAAAATAAATGTTCTAAAGCCCTATTTTATAATACGAGTAATAAAAAGGACAAAATATCAAAAGAGTAACATATAAAAAAATATATGAAATTGAAGTCCTCTACTTATATCCCGTTCATTCCTCTTGCAAATGGTGCCTGGCTATTTGTAGTTAAGTAATAATTTCCTCGAGCACTGAAAAAAAAGTATTAATTAATAAAAAAAAAAAACAATTCTAACAATATACTAGTATGGTTGTAAAGACAAAACTCGCAGATTATTAGATAGAAGATTGACTTCTTTCGAAATGTCAAAACAAACATTTTCCTTAATTTTTGTAGGATGACGTGAAACCATATAATTTTGTTTTGTTGTCATAGTTTATGATTTTTATTAGATTTTAATGTTACGTAATTTTATTATTTAATCGATTACTAACTCATGATTTCTCTTTTAAATTAATAAAATGATGAATTAATTAGACGATGAAAATTTTAAAATTTAGATGTCATATTCAGAGGCATTTGATGGAAATGGAGACTGGGTTAAATAACCGTTAAACGACTCTGAGTCCGATAGTTAGTCTTTAACACCCAAGCCACAGCGTTGAAAATGCAACACTGCTCCATAAAATGGTCGTGTTATTTAAAGCGATGGATGTATGAGCAAATACCTAGATTCTTTTTTTTTTGACAGGGGAAATCATCCAATCACTTCTCCCGCCTTGGGCGAGGCGAGAGGGAGTGACAGACTCTTACTGACTAAAAACCACTCTGTTCCTTCTCCTGCTTTTCGAGCCGGAGCCCCGGTAAACCCGCTAAGTAGTCCGCAGCTCTTGGCAGCTGCATTTGTTCATACGTCCAACGCTTTTAACCGACTTCAAAAGAAGAAGAAGGAACGCATCATAAAAGCATCCGTGCGGACGAGGGGACTCTCAACTTACTTGCTATCACAGCCATATCCCATATACTTCATTCCCTGAGCACGGTTTGGATTTAATTGGAAGTACATGTAAGATAAAGCAGGAGAAGCAGGGAAAGCTTCAGGATTCCTCACTGATTCTGCGTAATACTGCCACGATCTCCAATGACTGCATAGATCTGAAAAGAGGAATTGTATCCTTGTTAACTATGTACTCAAACTGAATAGATGATAAAAATACGTAGTGAACCGTTAAAAATATTAGGTTTGATGCCAAATTAAACGATGTAATAGTTGTAATTATTAATGGTATGGCGTCTTTAAGAGCCAAGAAAAGTCATTTTGTAGTTCTTAAGTAAACACTTACTTTCATCGGAGAGTGGTATCGGGGCAAATAGAGGGCATCCAGGTTGTTTGCGGAGGCCACCATTTGGCCAGAAGTCAGCCGTTCCAGTTGGTACCGGTGCGCCATAACCACCGCCGTCAGTATGTATGGCATCCACGAATTCTGCATCGCCTGCGTTCACATGTTGCAAGAAAATGGTATTTGGGTAGAACGACGGATAGGCGGGATCAAGTACTGTTACCCTGAAAACATTTTTGGTCGTGTTAACTTAGTCTGGTTAAAAAGAAAATTATGTAGCACAAAGCATAGCGGCGCGGCGTCGTGTCCACGAGCCCTTAAACCAATTATAAAATACCTATCAATAATAATTAAGCTATCTACAATGAATGTGCTCAATCTTTGGAGATACACTTTATAAATAAGACAGTTGCTCTAAACCTATCGAAAGCTAGGGCGTACTGTCTACGACGCGTGATTTGACGAATGCATGCAACCTACATATGCAAATTGCACGTTACTGTTTGGCGAGTCTAGATTTAAGGCCACAATTTATGTAAAAAAATAATAATAATAAAATTATAAAAAAAAACGAATATTATGAATTGTATGACGAAACGTTGCCACAATGTGGACATAGTTTTGATTGTTTATACGCAAAATTCAGCCAAGTCGCGTTATAATCGTTAATTGACGAAAGCGTGCGCATGTAGTGTATGTGCCCTTAGAGTTAACCTTTAAAATAGTTAAGAAAAGACCAGAGGGCTTAGTACGAGTTTGTTTTACGTTGTATGAGATCGAAATGAGACCGCGTTCGGCGCTTTGATTGGCCGACTCCAATGAAATAACCAATCAGAAAATAACCGATCTCGGTCAAAGTAAAACGAACACTAAACCCTCAGAACGAAATATGTAAAACCTGCGTTCCTAAAAGTTGGGTACCTTTTGACAAGTTTATTGTATCTGGTCTTGAGTTCCCTTGCAGTGTATCCTGCCACATGGCAGCCCAATGAAAAACCAATAATGTGTAACTTCTCTAAGGGTAGTCCTAGGTCAATCAACTTATTCAACTGTTCTGCTACAGCAGGTCCAACCTAAAGGAGAAGAAAATTATGTGAGGATAGAATAAATATAGGAATAACTAGCAAACCCGGCAAACTCCGTTTCGCCACCAATGAATTTTCTTTGCTATAAACCTCACGGAGCCCGAGACCTTTCCAACGAATGCAAAACTGTGGAAATCGGTTCGTGCGCTCTGAAGTTATAGCGCCAGGAAGGAAAACCCGACTTATTTTTATATCATAGATAAACGAGGAGAAAATTATTGGATTTTACAAGCCAAAGCCAAATCCAACGCTTATAAAATGTTGTGGATTTCTATCCGTTCTGTGAATCAGAATAAATAGAAATTCCCAACATTAAACTACCTATAAAGTAGCATAACCTTACTAGGTATTTAAATTATTGGTAAGAAAATTACCTTTTTGGCGTTCCATACAGCACTGAATGTGTAAGATCCTTGTGCCATTTCAGACCAGTCTAGTAATATTACGTTTGTACCCGGCTTTGTCTGCAAGTAGGCGTTCACGATGGTCTGAAGATAGAAAAAGGAACAATTATAAATTATAATAGAATTTTTGAACACGCTTTTGTAGGTGGAATGTCTGTTTGTAATATACAAATTAGTATATGCACAAGACCATGCATACGATACATACACCAAAATTATATTTTTTATCTGTCTGTTTGTTCTAGCCAATCTCTGAAATGGCTAGACCGATTTTGATGGGAATTTATTGGCAGGTAGTTAATGTACTAAGGAGTAGTTTAGGCTACTTCGTTAGTTACAAAGTAAGTAATCCCCGCGAGCGATACCGCGGGTATTAGCTTGTCTACTGTACTAATAAATAAAATTGGAGTATCTGTTTGTAATATTGAAATAACGACTCACTTACTACATGCATTTGAATATACATACTATACGTACAAAAAATAATATTTTTTACAATGTTGTTTCTCTGAAATGGTTGGATAAAATTTTGCAAAATTAAAGAGAAATATAGATATTACAGCTGAGTGCGATTAGTATGGAGTGTGATTGCTGTACATTCCTTACCTTTATACTTTCCTGATCAGGAACTTCAACGTATCCATGAATGTAGAAGACGGTGGGGCTGTTGTGGTTAAAGATCTCAACTTGCATTAACTGCTCTGCCTGACTGAGAGGAATGTCCACATGCTGATCTACTGTTTGTCTGAAATATAAAGATCATAAAATCAAAATGATCCCATCGTCAGATCCACTTTCATTATGTAATCAATATTTTTTTAAATTAATTAAAAAAAAATTTTGTTTCTAACCAACTTTTTGGACTTTGTTATATTTTGTACCACTACTGCTAAGTTTTCTTAAATTAGATTTATGAAAACTTAGTAGTAGTGGTACTTGGTGTCTCCAAGGTTTTGACGTGAAAAATTTTCTTCTTCTTCTTTTTTTATGGAAACAAGCAGACGCATCACCTGATGGTAAGCAATCGACGCTGCCCATGGACACTTGAAACACCAGAGGCGTTACAAATACGTTGCCGGCCTTTTGGGGGTTAGGAATTTAAGGATTGTTGAGAAATCGGGGATCGAGAAGATTGGGAATGAGGAAATTGGGCTTCCGGTAACCTCACTCACACAACGAAACACAACGCAAGCGTTGTTTCGCGTCAGTTTTCGGTGAGGCCGTGGTATCACTCCGGTCGAGCCGGCCCATTCTTGCCGAAGCATGGCTCTCTCACACTTTATTATACATATTTATCAAAATCTTACTTACCCATTATAAAATCTTAGTTTCACATCCTCTATTCGATTTGTTCCCGATTTTGCTGAAACAAAGAATACATTTTTATATACAAAATTTTAGATATATCTGTATAAGCTTTATGCATCATGTAAAATAAATTTTGATTGGTCACTCAATGGGAGATATGTTAACCATATCCGAGAATAATAATAGCTCTGTTAAATAATAAATAATAAGAATAATTATCTATATAATAAAACGTATCGTTGTTAAGTTTTCTGTCTCTGGAGCCCTAACAACCGCTGCAGTAAGACACTGCTAGCCTGGGCCTAGTTTTTATATATTTATAGATACCAAAGACTTCGCTACCTCCGATCAGAGATCCACCAGTCACAGCAACTATTTCCGATACACAGCACGAAATTAAAAATAAATAAATTGCTTCCTTGGAAAACATCGTCAACGTTGACTTTGTTTAGTTTCAAATTGCTATTTGAAACTAAACTTGTTTACACAAGTTTGCTAACTTGTGTAAAAATAAATTTATAAATTTTAAAGTAATTTTCGCAGTGGTTTACTACAAAATCTTGTAACAACTAAATGTATTTCATTTCGATTCTCCCTTATGTATTTATACAATAAATTAGAATAGGTAGGTTAATAATGAATCAAGGAAAACCAATATTGTTGCAAATACAAGTGCACAAAATCGTACCTAAATGTACATATAATTTGGAATTTACCTTTACGTATATTCCCCATTATCACTTATTAATATATACTTAGGATATTTTATACACCCGGGCGAAACCGGGACGCGGTACTAGACTGTTAGATATTCTTACAAACAAAATATCAATAAATAATTTTGTAATTTAAAAAACTGGGGTATGTTTGCATCCATAGTATTTTTAAAGGGGAATTTAATTAATAATATTTTAAAGGTTAAAAATAAATATACCTCCACTGACATCCAGATCGACGGATACCTAGGTATAGGGTAAATAAAAATTTCCTCAATACAAATAATAATTATGTTATTCTACATTCACATACCTAATGATACAAATGAATAAAAATAAAACCTAGGTACATATTAAAATCATCCAAAGGAAAATTTATATATAGAAGGAAAATTTATATGATATATTTTAAAAATGAAACGCAAATCCCGAGAACAGCTACCTAAACCGATTTTGCTAATTATGTTATTGATGGCATTGTTATTGCTAGGAGAAAAAAGAACAAATATAGATAAAGAAAGATTTACTTACCAGTACATCATCGCCATTTTGTTACAAATTGTTTTTTTCTGTAAACACAACTATATAGTTTTTAATAGTGCCAAAATATCGGAAACTCACTAAAATTGAAAAACATGGTAAATATCCCGTTTTAAGTTCCAATTCTACAACTATATAGTATTTGACACACAAAAATACTGTGTTTCTATTTATTAAATTACGTTTTAAATTTACGATTGTCTATATTAAAATAACGTATTTACAATCACGTAACCAAAACGTTGTGTTAAAAATTTTTGAGGTATCAATGAAAATGTGTTTTCCGTTTTTCTGTGTTCAAGCTACGAAACATTTGAGGTAAGTAATCCTATCACTTGTAATTAACATTATAAATAACTCATTTATCATTTTCTATTTTATTCATAAACTAGCTGTTGCTCGTGACTTTGTCCTCGTAGAATAATGATTTCTGACAGAATATGGAATTTTGATTTTACTTAAAAAATAAAAATGAAAAAATAAAATACATTTTTCAAAAATAAAAGTAGCCTAAGTTTTTTCTTAGTACAATTACACGTGTAAATAAAATTCCCGTCAAAATTTTTAAATAAAAGAGATTACTCTGAAATGGCTAGACGAATAGCTGCCAGAACAAGCAGACAGACAGACAAAAATGGTAAAAAGTGTGATTTGGGTGTATGTTTCGAATGTATATTCATTGTGCATGAAGTAAAAAGCGGTAGTAGTCTCATGACATTAAATGAGTACCAAGTTTCATTAAAAACGATTTAGTAGTTTCCTTGAATTTGGACTTCAGAAACATCAAAACCGATTTATCATCTATATATTAATACGTGATGCAAAAACATTGGACCGCTTTTTACGAAAATTGCGCGGACGTAGGAGCATAAAATTTGGTACACTTATAGTTTATGTGTAGGAGAAGTGCAGATCGCTAAAAAATAATGCTTATAAAGTACCGTACATTAAATCAATAAATAAAACATTACACACACTACCATGCATAGTATCGTATTTGACAAAACGTCAAAATTGACAGACATTGCGATGATATTCTCACGTCTCATATGAACAGAGGTTTCTCATTGAAGGAGGTTTGGTTATTCATGATGCGCCGGAATATATTAATTTGAATTTTACAAAACTAATAGCAATTCGTTAAATAAAAATTATCCTTGAACGTATGTTAAGTGGTATTGTAAATTAAATTGTATATGGTCGAATTTCGACCACTAGGCGACCACTAGTCCAACTAAATACGCCAATCAAATCAAAACGTCATAAATATTACATTGGAAATGCCAAAATCACCAAAATAACCGAATATCATACCAATGAGTACATTCAGAAATAGAAATTGTTTTTTGCTTCGGAATTTATGACAAGATTCTGAACGTTTCTGGCTATCTTTAATACCAGATACATTGGTCAATTGTCTGGCGTTTTGTAGAATATCTCGTAGTCTGGCACATCCGTGTCACGCGACTGCACAAAACCAGGTTATCATGGTTTCTCTTTGTATGAAGTTTCTGAACATTTGAAGGTCAGCTTATGCTGGTTTTCCATAGCTTGATGTATATTTGTGTGTATGGAGAGATTGCATTCAGTCTCCGTTTTCAGGCCACGACGCTTGTACAATCTATATTGTTTGTTTGAAGAACTAGATTCTTAAGCTTGCTTTGTAATATGATCACAATCTACGAAGTAAATTTTGAATAGAGTGGTAATTTTTGTAGCGAGTTTTTTTGGTATAAACCGGTAAATGACCAGATGGATCACCTGTTGGTAAGCAATCGCCACCGCCTATGGGTACTCGAAACAATAGAGGCATTAAAGGTGCGTTGCCAGCCTTTTAGGGGTTAGGAATTTGAGGGTTGTTGGGGAATCGGGAATTGGGAAGGGTGGTAATTAGGCCTCCGGTAACCACATTCATACAACACAACGCAAGCGTGGTTTTACGTCGGTTTTCTGTGAGGCCGTAGTATCACTTTGGTCAAGCCGGCCCATTCGTGCCGAAGCATGGCTCTCCCAATATAATTAAGGCATCAAATAAGGTTAAGATTCCATAAACATTACAATAATTATTAGGTAATTAATATCTCAGTGTGACATTTCACTGTCAGGTAAGGGGTTAGGTGTTCCCACGGATTAGATAAAAGCGCTAAGTAACTTTTGAGTTAAAAGATGTAGTAGTAATGGTTGTTGGTGAAAAAGGCTGTCTCAAATTGTACCAGAAAGACCCCTTGCCTTGCTACGTAGTCACGTTTGCGACCATTTTGTCAACAAGGTAATCTAAATTCATAAATATACTAGCTAGCCCTGCAAACTTTGTACAGCCTCCAACAATTTTTTCTCACCTTTTAGACCTACTCTGGACTTCCACAAATAATTCAAGACCAAAATTAGCCAAATCGGCCCAGCCGTTCTCGAGTTTTAGCGAGACTAACTAGAGACTAAGAGAAGAAAAGATTAGAAATTGTCTAGACGTTCCAATCAAAGATCATTCCTTCCCTTGGGTAAGTATCAGATTAAAAATGTCAATTACTTTCTTTCTTCGTGTACTTAAAATATCTTCAACTCTCAAGGTATCTTGGGGTCGTTAATCCAATCATGTCAATTTAGTATCTCCATCAAAGCTTCATTTTGGACGAGTAGAAGGTGCCTGACATTTAATACCTACCTATTATCAGTACTACTGATTGCTATTATAAAATTATCAGGCGAGTTTTGTTGATACATTACATTAGAATATTTCCGAAGGTGTAAGGAAAAGTTAAAATTACAGTACTTTAAATGTAATAATTAGTTTACAGTTAGATTGTTGACTAAAAAGAGAAAAAAAAATGTGGTGTTTCAGGATTCAGATTTTTGTTCCTGAATTACCTTCTACATAAAGACTAAGTGTTATTGCTAGTTTCGAGATCATAGTAGGTATTCAGGCCAATCAAGACGTTAAAATAAATTATGCAGTGGCGAAAAATTATCAAACTTTTATTATACACTAACTAATTAAAATTGGCATTTTTTTTAAAGGGAGAAATCATCCGATGACTTCTCCCGCCTTGGGCGAGGCGAGAGGGAGTGTCTTAATCGATACCTCAAAATGACTCTTACTGACTAAAAACCACCCCGTTCCTACTCCTGCTTTTTGAGCCGGAGTCCCGGTAAACCTGCTAGGTAGTCCGCAGCTCCGGATCAGGCATTAACCCTATTGAGCCCCATCTGTGGTGGTCTGATGGCTCTTTGGCGCGGAACGCGACGGTCTAAAATAGTTATTGCATCTTCGTATGGAAAGAGACCTTTGTCCAGCTTGAGACAGTGACTGATGATGAGAGCTGTTAAATGAAAAGTGAATTATGAGAAACATTAAAGTAATAACGATACGTACTATATTTTTTATAACTTTCGTGAGATATTGATTAATTATTATGTAACTCACGTAACTGGTTAACGAATAATTCGACTAGTTTCAAGCCAGCTAAGAGCACGGACGCAAAAGAAAAAGTCATTGACGTAGGTAAACTTAAATATTAAAACTAAAAACGTAACAATTATACAAATTTCATGTTAATTTAGTAATGAGGCATTTATTTTTTGTATTTATTTGGATTTACTTACTTTAAATAAGACTATAATATTTACATTAATGTGTATTTATTACATTTTACGTCACAGACAGTGTGATAGCGTATCTTGGCGGGGCCCCGTATAAAAATTTGTTTGGGTGCCCCCTTTTTCTTCTTTTAGAGACAATCATCCAATGACTTTTCCCGTCCTGACTCTAAAGTCTCAAATAGTTGACTTACCTATGCTATAATAGCGAGCCATGTTTGAGAGCCCTTATGATGACGTTAATTTGCCTAAAATTGCTACCAAATTTTAAAGCGCATGCTTTAGGCGGAAACAAGGATCGAAAAGGAGAAGTAAGTCAATATATTTTATTTAAAACTTAAAATAAATGTAATATTGATATGATAACGATTTACATAATGACTTAAGACAGTAGGTCCCTTAAGTAGGGACTAAATAAAATAACCGACTTGGTATTACATGGATCTCACAACTTTTTACGGTAGAAAAACTGATGAGGTTTTTCGACTTGGGTTTTTTTACAGAATGTTTTTCATGGTATCTCACTTCTTTTTGTAGATTCATAGTTTTCTATGAGGTCGTGGTATTACTCGGTCGATCCGACCCACCCGTAGCGAATCATAGCGCTTCAACGAAGTCTATTATTGGTCAAAGTCAAAGTCAAAATCATTTATTTCAAATAGACCAGGAAGGCACTTGAACGTCAAAGCAAATATAATAATATTAATAACGTCAGTCTGTCGGTCAGTCCTCTAGTGATAGTGGTGATAATTATAACAAATACTTAGTACTTAAATGAACAGTAGGGACCCCATTTCAACAGTCTATAAGACACCACTGTTGACCAAAGGCCTCTTCCCGAACGCAGAAGGTTTGAGCATTAATCACCACGCTTGTTCAATGCGGGTTGCCGATTTCAGACTTATAATTAGAAATAATAAGCCTTGGTTTCCTTACAATGTTTACCTTCATCGTTTGTCGTCTTAGAAAGTACATAACATAACTCGGAAAAAGTCACATTGGTACAGTACTCTCAACGGATCTTGGCAGGTCTGAACTACGTGCAGAAGGCTGCGCAATAAGTAGGGTCAATTGTATTTAGAAATGGTCAATCTCTAGCCTAGATCGCCGCCCCCGCACCTCGCCTCATGCCACCATTTGGTTCGAAAAAATACTTATTGCGCAGCCTTCTGCACGTAGTTCAGACCTGCCAAGATCCGTTGAGAGTACTGTACTTGCTTTGGTTTTAAAGGGGAAAATCATCCCATAACTTCTCTCGCCTTGGGTGAGGTGAGAGGTAGTCCCAGTCTCTTACTGACTAAAAACCACCCCGTTCCTACACCAGCTTTTCAAGCTGGTGCCCCAGGTAGTCCGCAGCTCCACATGCATTAGCACTACTAGGCCCCATCTGTGGTGGTTTGATGGCTCTTTGAGGCTTGCGCGGAACGCGGCGCGCCCTTCGCACGGGTTCTTTCTGTTGGTAGGTTTCGAACCCGCGGTCTCGTGCATGAGAAGGGCACAATGACAAAGGGACCCTTTACATGAAAACTAGTTAAGTACTCATTTAGATTCACAAGGTTGTATTTGACAAATTGTCCAATTAATGTTTTGACTATTTATACATGCGTGTACTTAAATCCGCTATTAATTTCCATCAATTTGTACTTATACTCGTATCTTTTAAAATACATTATTTAGTTTTTTTTCAGGTACTTTGATAACAATGATCAGTGTTTTGGGATTCCTGTGGGCAGGTTTTTGTATTTCATATAAAAATAATAATGATATAAATAAGTTGTAGAACAGAAAAATAATCTAAACTTTGGAGAAAAGAAACGGAACGGAACCATTATCGTTTTTCTCATCGTAATCGGACCAGTAGTTTTTGTGTGATGCGTGAACATACAGACAGACAGACAAACATTTTTAATCACATTTTTGGCTTTAGGGTCTTTCTAGCAACACCCCCTACTATTTATTTTTATGTACAGAATTTAGTCTAAAAAGTCAAGTATAGAATATAGATATACAGAATAACTTTTCTACAGTTTTATTAGTTGGTTTTATGTATGCCGTATGAAAGGTAAATTACCTTTAAAATAAAATCTTTTAGTAAAACGAATAATCGTTTAAATTTGTGAAGGGTTCTTTAAAATGAAAAAAAGAACGGAGGCACTAACTCCGTTTCTTTACTCCCAGGTGTAATTTTTGAGTAGGTAGTAACAGGATAAATAGAAAAAAAAACATTTCTCTATAATGCGAGTATCATCTATCGGAAATTTTCTGTACTCATACGTTTCAGTGTAACTTGGGAACTTTCACCCTCCGCTGACTTTCACAGATTATGACATAGATGGCAGTACTAGTCTTTCAATAAAATATGTAGCTAGAATTAAAAAATTAACAATACTATTTGAAAAATACTATAATAATTAGGCAACTGTAGGTGCTGCGGAATCCTATAATATAAATTATACCTACCAGAAAAATTGTTGCTAACAATTTGTTTCAATGTGCTTTGAAAAAAAAACAATTTTAACAAAAAAAACCGACTTCAAAAAATACATATTCCAAAACAAATTAATATGCACTAAAAAGTAAAATAAATAATTGCGTATTTTTCAACAACTTCGTAGATCAACTATTTAAACTCATCACACACATTATAATGTAAGTAGGTACAATTATTGTTATTTCTGGAGTCGGTTTTTTTTGTTAAAATTGTTTTTTATTTCTTGTTTTTAGTGAATAACTTATTTGAGTATGGGTCGACCTATTAAACGCGTGCTCATATGAGACAACCGTTTAAATGAATAATATTAATATCTTAGATCCATATTGACGCATAATTACATTATTTTCAAATGTATATAACCTGATACCCTTACTATGATCTGCTGAGCCGACAGCTAACAGTAACCTATTCATAAGCTAAAACATAGTCAGTTGTCAAACACACAAACAGATTAGATACCCACAATACAGTCATGTAACTCAGAATACATCATTTTTTTTTTTTTGAGGGGGAAAATATCTGACTTCTCTCGTCTTGTGCGAGGCGAGACTGGAGTGTGACTCTTACTGACTAAAAACCACCCCGTTCCTACTCCTGCTTTTCGAACCAGAGCCCCGGTAAACCCGCTAGGTAGTCCGCAGCTCTGGATCAGGCATCAGCCCTACTGGGCCCCATCTGTGGTGGTCTGATGGCTCTACCACGCGCGCGGAACGCGACGCGCCGCACGCATGGGTCTGAATCTGCGGGCGGCGAGTAACCCCTACTCGCCGTCAATTTGGCCGGAGATTCGCGCGATCCCCGATGTTCTCACGACGGCTGGGGCGTGAGGTTCGAAGGCAAGTCCCCCTCGCTCCGCACCATGGCTTGTATCAGTGCCGGAAGAGGACGCCGTCGCCGAACATCCCTGAGGACACGGCGGTGCTCAGCCCACGCAGGGCAGACCGCAAGCGTATGTTCCACCGTGTCCTCCGGGCGGTCTTCGCAATGATGACACCCGGGCGTTTCCTCCCGCCCAATCAGAAACAGGAACCTACCGAAACTCCCATGTCCGGTAAGCACCTGTGTCAGGCGGTAGGTGAGGACGCCGTGGCGCCTCTTTAGCCACTCCTCAAGGGGACCGCTGCAATGACAGTGAGCCCAGCCCTCGGTTGCGACAGTCGCTACTGCCATTCCGCCATGAGATCGCGCCGACGCGCGTCGGCGCGCAAACTAAAACGAGCGCGAGCACCTTCGCCTCCAAATCCCACGGCGGGAGTCCGGCAAGGAGATTAGCCGCCTCTCCAGAGATCGTGCGAATCCGCGGATCACTAGAATGGCCATGACCCTTAGGACGTGATCAGCGCCCGAGCTGGCCGCCGCATTAGGTTCGGCGCCCACACAGGGGCTCCGTAGAGGGCCATGGACCGCACGATCCCCGCGTACAACCTAAATTAGGCATTTGGCCCCCCGAGGTTGGGCAGGAGCCGCTTAAGCGCAGCCCCCGTCCGTTCCAACTTAGGAGCCAAACGTCAGAAATGCTCCACGAAGTTCCATCGACTGTCGAGAACGTGGCCTAGGCATCGTCGTCTCGACGCCGATGGTAACCCCTCCTGCTGTTATTTGGGACCCATCCGGAGGTGGCGCGTTGCCGCGGCCATGAAAGCACATGGCCTCGGACTTGTGGAGCGCCACCTCGAGTCCCAATTGCCGGATCCTTGCAACGACTCCTTGCGCATCAAGCTACCCATCATTCTATAAGATATGCTACTATCTGTCCTGTATTTTATGGCTACTGGGAAAGATAAGCTAGTACACATCACTTAAACTCAAACGCAGAGGACATTCTGTTCATTTTTGAGGAGTTCCCTGGATTATCTTCCACATTTATGGTCAGCCTTTAAAAAATTATATGGGACCACACTGACATCGTACTCTTTCCAACACAAAAATAATTTCTTAAATCGGTCTATAACTGCCGGAGACATGGATTAACATACATAAAAAAAAAGTTTTTGTTAGTTATCTCCAAAAGTGCTGAATCAATTTCGGTAAAATTTAAATGGGACAACGTTTGATGTAAGACCTACTAAATACAAAAAGAATCATCAAAATCAGTTCATAAACGACACAGTTATTCGCGAACAGAAATAGTAAATGTTTGTGTCGATATTTGTTTTTGTTGATTATCTCAAAAAGTGCTGAATCAATTTTGATAAAATTTTAATGGGACTACCTCTTTAAGACCTACCAAATACAAAAAGAATCATCAAAATCGGTTCATAAACGACAAAGTTATCCGCGAACAAACATAAAAAAAGCATATATACGGTCGAATCTCCTCCTCCTTTTTTTGAAGTCGGTTAAAAAATGTGGAATACCTACGCAATATGCATGCAATTTGTCCGTTCAAAGCCGGCTTTAAAAGTTCAATGCCCAAGTTGCCATATTAAAATCTTAGTGCATTTCACAATAAGATATTTTTATCGAAGATTTTATACCAAGTACATTTATTTTATAGTAAATTATTATCATTGGTGATTTTATTCTAGTGTATAATAATTCAAAACGCATGTAACAGACGTCAGCATGTCATTTTAGACGTAATTTACATCTCATTAAAGACCTAGGATCGTGTAATGAAACAAAAAAAAAACCAAGGATTTCCTATTTCGCCCTTACATGACTTAAAAATTGACAATGAAAAATATTACAATGCTTTTTACGGTTCAATATTTATGTAAGACTAGCTTTTGGCCGCGACTTCGTTCGCGTAGAATAATGTTTTCTGGCAGTTTTTGGGATTTTTTAATAAGTCTTTTTCAAGTTGTACCATTCTGCAGCTATGACTGTGAACAAATATATACCTTGGGTGAACCGAATCAAATAGTATTAAACTATCTCTTTGAAAAATTACCCAAATCGATTTAGTGGCTGAACATATGGAGAGTCCCGGGTTTTTATCCGAATATTTCCAGATCCCGCGGGATTTCCGGGATCAAAACTATATTATGATTATGTTATATTTTAAGTTTCTTTATCCTTAGGGATAGAATTGATTAAAATCCTTTCTTAGCGGATGCCTACGTCATAACATCTACCTTTATGCCAAATTTCAGCCCAATCCGTGCGGTTGTTGCACTGTGCGTCGATAAATCACAATGTCAGTCAGTCAGTTTTAAGTTATATATATTTAAGAAGCTTAAATCAACAGTCAGTAACTATAAATTGATGTGCAACGCAATGTATCAGTTTAGTACTTTAAATGATAAAGAGCGGAGTTGACGACCTTTCATTCTTTACAATATATTTCCAATTGTTTTCGTGAATAAATGCATTTGTGTATTTCTTCCGTGTAACAGTTTAAACTTTGCTATAGTGAAAAAAAAACATTGTTGGCAATGAATGGATAGGTATTCCCTAGGTCAGTTATAACAATCTCTGTCTTACATCCGTATCAATCGTTTGTTTTTTGAAAATACATTATTCTATTCTATTCATTTCTTTTTTCTACGAGTTTTCTTTAGTATTACCTGTGAACTGGGTGGTATTTCATGTGTGACAGTCTTGTATATTATACAAAGAAGTATAACAGTATTTTCTTTCGTAATTCAAAATGTCTAAGGCTAATTGTTCAAATGTGGCTTCGTTTTATGCTGGGAAATCTGTGTTTATAACTGGTGGTACTGGATTTGTTGGTAAGGTAAGAAAATTTAAAATCTTAGAGTAATAATGATTTTTATCCAAACGTTATAGTATAAATTAATGTGTGTTATAAATTAAAACGTATAAATGTTTTCAATTAAAAATGTTTAATACTAAAAATTGGCACTAATATTGGGAAAACTATCTAGATCTAGACTAATAAATTAAATTAGAGTGTCTGTTTGTAATATTGAAATATTCACTCTTTAATACATGCATGGGAATATACACATTTTACGATATGCACATGCATGGAAATTGTTTTTACAATTTTCGTCGGTTTGTTTATTCTGGCTAATCTCTGAAAATGACCGGATCAATTTTGACTGGATTTTGTTGGTACTACTTTTATTACCTACAAATTTCGTAAACTACGTGAGTTAAACCGTGGGCATCAGCTAGTTACAATTAAGAAAGTTATCGACGACACGACGGGATGTATGCAAAAAAGAAAATAAGATAATAAGAGCCTTAATACAGACGATTCTCACCCCACTGAAGTAGCATATTTAACCAATATTTTAAGCAACTGAATAATAAAAGATAGTGCCAAAAAAATGCAACAGAAGAGATCATTAGTGTCATAATAATATGTAACATCAGCTCTAAAAGCACGTAGTTGAATTCTAAATAGTATTCAAAGCAGCATGTTTAATAATTTCAGACTTTAATAGAAAAGTTGCTGTACAGCTGCAGCGGGATTGACAAAATTTATGTCCTAGTACGTGATAAGTATGGGAAACAGGCGAGTGAACGACTTGCTCGTGTAACTAGCACGCCAGTAAGTATAGCTTTTGAATATGAATTTAAAACTTTAAAGAGCACATCATTTTGGACAGTTATTACAAATACCAACTCCTATGTAATTTAATTTTGACTAGCGGTAGACTTGAGTGTACACCTGCCTTTATAGACTTTGCACGAAGTAAAATTTTGGAGTACTTATAGCTTTTGAATGTCCAATACTTGAAAATTCATTGAGAACCTATATAATTTCAATTCATTTAGATAGCCTCTAAATAATTTTCTAGAAGAAGTCACGCTTCTAGCTTCTGCTCTTTGTAACACCCTAACCATTATTCTATCCCGAGATTTTCAATATACTCCTTCACTTCGTAATTTAATATTACTAAAACAGTCAAAAATATTATGGACTGGTCAATAATAAGTACTGTGATTAATTTTCTTGTAGAAGGTTCTGTGTTACTAACGCATGCATCGTAATTATTCGTAGTAAGTACCTACAAACAAAAATTAATTCAATTACTTAACTCAAACAATCTACATAACAACCACTTAAACCTGCAATAAAATTAACTTACTGCCGCACTCAGAGACATTATTGATCAGTTAAACTATTCTTTAGTAACAATTTTAAAGAAAACAATTGCTAATGACTGGGTTAAGTAAATAAATGACTCCGAGTGTGGCAGTTGCTCCTAAATAAACATTTTTTACAGAATTTCATTAGTTTAAAAGTATTTTATTGTGGCAGAAAAAGTTATACATTTTAAAACATTAGTATTTAATGTTTTAGGTTTTTGATAGACTAAAAACAAGTAAAAATGAGGAGCTGAAAAAGATTGTGGTCATCAGTGGTGACATTACGCGTGAAAATCTCGGACTACACGAGGACGTTTTAAAAACATTGGAAAATGAGGTGCGTAAATAAACATTTCATATTTTTGATGTCGTGAATTTTGTATTTAGTGTTTTTGTATATTATATTATTTTAATATTGCTAACTTAATTAAGTTAAATTTACTTAGGTATATACTTTTAGAAAAGGGATCGATTCCCAGAACAGGCCAAGTATATTTTTATATGTTTATGATTATATAAGTTAGAAAAAATAATTGTTGAGTTATAATGAAAGTAAAATTGATTTATGGTATTTATCGTCTAACGAAGAACAAAGACTTTTTTTATTATGCAGTAATTTGGGATAGCGAAAAGGTGATAATCTCACAAATTAAATCGTTGACAAATACTCTTAATTTACCTATATTGCATGCTAATAACATAAAAATACGACAAGCTTTCAGATTATTTAAATTGAACAGCATTTATGGTCATGAAAACTAAACGTGTATATAAAACTTTCTGGTCAATCGATTGAAGATATCTTCTTTAGCAGTAAAAATATATCTTTAGGGTTCTTCTTTATATATTTATAAAAGTAAATGTATATCTTTACATATTGCATGTTAAAGATAAAAAAGCTTCTAAAAATAAATATTTTAAGTGTAAAAGCCTTATTTACATCACTATTTGCAAATGTATGTGTCATATTTAATGTCATAATAATGTTGGTCTTAATGCAAAATAGTTGCGTATTATATTATTTTGCATAGATATTGCCTGAATATATACATTAATGCTTAGGACAGGTTTAGACACAATTGATGGTAATGTAACCTTCAATAGATATAAGATGAAATTCATGCAAAATTGAATATGGTATAAAATAGTAAAAATATGTTATGAATAGGTGTTTTGTTTAATACCTTCTGCATAATGCTTTATTTGTATTAGTTTAAAGAAGGATTTTTTTTATTATGTAAATATATTTCATTTACATATTTAACCAAAATTATAAACTTATATAATATTGTATAAATATATGTTTATTATTATATTATAAATATTCTGGTTACCAGACTGTGTAACCGCATAAATTGTATTTTAAATTACGTACAAATGTAATTTAAATTAGTTGATGATTTTCGTTGAATTTATCAGGTTATTATTAAACTTTTTGAATTCAGAAAAACAACATAATAATTTTAATTTGATTGGGTTGATTTTTTGTTAATAGCGAAATAATGTTAGAGTAACATCACAATAGGCTGATTTTTCAATAAAAATATATTTTTTATTTGTAAAATAAGATTGTCTTCGTCAGAAATCTTGTGTAAGAGAATTTTCAAAAATTTTAGATTATTTTAGTCTAATGTACCGAACTTAGTTTCGTTTTAAAGATCTTTCTAACTATAATAAACTAAAAAAAGTAGCGAAATCTGGAGATTTGCGATTAGTAACACATTTAACGATTCATTTTTATATTATACATTATTCAAATATATATAATTATACCAAGTTATTTAACGTTGAAAAATCAGCCTGAACATCAGCTGTGATGCAGATCTATTTAAGTCTACTTGAATCTATTTTGCAATTGTTTGTAGGTGTCAGTTGTATTCCATTTGGCAGCAACAGTTGCTTTCAAATTACCATTGAAAGATGCAATGAGAATCAATGTAAATGGGACGGAAAATGTCATTGAATTGTGTCGTCGGATGAAGAAGTTACAGGTAAAATTGTACATATTTTTCTTCTTTTCAGCTATAGCTGGGATATCAGTATTTTACATGACATTTGGTCAACCTATGGCTGATCCATACGGTTCGCACGAAGCTTGAGTTTTTTAACCTGTACCTAGTGATGTCTTAAATCTAACCGTCGTACTCTGAGTCTTTTAATGGTTACCTTAGCGATTGTTTTCTGAACAAAATTGTTATAAGGAATAGTTTAGGTACGTAATCATTAAATGTCTCTGAGTGTGGTAGTAAGCACGTTAGAGCGCTCATCATCATTCATAAGCCCTCCATTGCTAAACAAAAGCTTCTCATGAGGAATAAGGGGTGTGGGTTGTGTTGGCATTCAAAAGGATCTTACTGCTTAAACTGATGGATGGATATGAAACGCAATAAATGACGCATACTTTCGTAACCAACTTAAATATTCTTCTAAGGCTTTCAATAACTAAGTTATTTTTATTTTTTAATTGTGTCTAAAACTTATTTTTAAAATGTTCCTAACGATTCTCACTGTCATATTCAAGTGAAAAATGTTTCGATTGTTTTCTATAGCCAGCCTTCGAAACTCACCTTGACGTACATCAAAAGATCGTTCGTGCATCCAATTTGTGTCAAAATGTTCTAAGCTTCTATAGCAATACGATACGATTACTACCTATACGACTGTTGTCAAAGCCATTTAGTTCCCTTTACACACGATAGGGGCGCTGTTCAAATATCATAGAAAATACTGTCATTCGATACGAATATTTTTTCGATAGTTTTCGAACTTGCGCGTACGAGCACTCTAATTGGTTCATTCATTCAACGCGTTCTCGTTTGGTTTTCGTTCAACGTATAGCAAACTCATACTAGGGTAGGTTGGGTAAAGAGTTATGCCCTTAGTACGAATTTGCTGTCTGTCTCTGCATGTCCATTTTATTCCACAGGCCTTTGTTCACGTTTCGACAGCATTCACGAACTCAGATCGAAAGGAAATAAACGAAATGGTGTATCCAATGCCAATTAATTTAGAAGAAGCGAGACATGTTGCCGATACGTACTCACATGACGATGTGATTGTTAGTGCATTTATGGGTAAGTTACCTGGAATTTTTAATTGGAACTTCAACTGAATTTCTACTTGGAATAGTATACCATTCTTGACAGAAAGCATTTGTTGGATTGATATACACAGCTATAATATTTAACAATACTTCTTAATGTTTTTTATTTTTAATTGCGGTATAATCAAGGCGATTATATACAAGAACAAAATGTACAATTACTAGTAACATTCCCGTTAATGTGAATTCAGTATTTCATAATTTCTTCTACTGTTTGTCAGGCATTTGGTCTCTTAAGTAAATCAGTTGCTATATCTACCTCTTTAGGCTACCTGTCTACAAGAGCGGAGCGAGCTAGCGGAACGGAGAAACAAAACCAATAGGAATATACATAATCTGTTCACTCAAGAGAAGCGGAAATTTTATAACAATAAGTAATTTTTGTATAGTAATATTTCTCCGTTTCTCCGCCCCGCTCCTGTAGACAGACAGCCTTATACCACTATAGACAAGTACTAATAAGTACGTACTCAATGAAAATCTTATAAACAAAATTAATTCCAGGAAAGAAGCCTAATACGTATACTTTCTCAAAAGCTTTTGCCGAACAACAAGTTATGAAGCAGTGTGAAGACTTGCCGACTGCCATTATCAGACCGTCTATAGGTGAAGATTACAATTTTCTCACAAACTTGTTATAATTTTGAGAGTAAAACAGCATCTGTTTAACAATATCATCATATTATTACTAAAGAATACTTTGGATAAGTTCTTAGAATCTATACTAATATTATAAAACCGAAGAGTTTGTTTATTTGTTTGAACGCGCTAATCTCCGCAACTACTGGTCCGATTTGAGTAATTCTTGTTGTGTTGAATAGTGCATGTATCGAGAAAGGCTATAGGTTATAAAACATCACGCTATGACCAATAGCAGCCAAGCAGAGCGGGTGAAACCGCGCGGAAGTAGCTAGTATTAGATAGATTTAAATAGATTCTGGTAAAGGTATGCAGAGCGCACGTGTAGTTCATACAGACGAGCTCAGGTGTTTTGGAGCACTGGTTTAGTTGCCATATTTGTTATGAAAGTTTGTTGAATAGCCAACAATTTTGTAATACTGAGACTACATAGTTTTAAACTGAATGACATATTAGGTTCCGAGTTATAAATAAAGTTAAGGTACATTTAAGTAGGTGTAAGCGTTCGACAGGATATTTATGCACTAGTTAGGTAGTTTGTATTGGCCATGGTTTTCTTTTTACTAATATAATTAATTTAATACAATAACAAAACTGTTTAAGTTTTGTTCAGCTACGGATTAGACTTAAATCTCAAAATCAACAACACCATTTACGTAATTAATGCTATTATTTAAAGAAAACCTTGCAATATTTATAGACTTATATACTTATACCTGGGTGTCTTCAAGGCCCGAGTGAATAGGTTACTTATAGGCAGACGTGCTCCATCGTAGGCTGTATCATCACCAGGCAAGATAGCAGTCAAACGTCGACATATCTAATATAAAAAAAGTACTTAATAAAAAAATTATTTTTATTTTCAGTAATGTCTTCCATTAAAGAACCTTGTCCTGGCTGGATAGACACGTGGAACGGTTCTACTGGACTATTCGTTGGTATGCCAGCTGGTATCTTAAGAGTCGTACTGGGCAGAGGAAGCAATGTCACAGATTTAGTACCTGTCGATATCGTTACAAATCTCATTGTTGTTGCTGCTACTGAATGTCAGAAGTAAGTTTATAGTATTTATCTTTTATGACATTTTTTATTTAGTAATCCGAGAACTGATACAAATATTGGTCATTGTAGGAGTAGAGTTTTAAGGGCTTACCAGTATTTATTTGTTTGTTTATTTATTATTTAGCTTCACAATACTAAGTAAGGTGAAATGTTAATTTATAATTTTTACATACCTAACAAACTTCGCCTCATCACTTGCAATTATACTGTGGTTCAGTGGCGTGCTATTGGAGAGACCTATGTCTAACAGTGGACGAGAACAGGCTGATGATGATAATATTATATAACGAGCGAATTAGCCTAGTCTATTATTAGTTTCGGTCTATAAGAGTTTCCAAGAAAAAAGCTTGAAATGAGAAGAGAGAACAGCCCTCCTCATACTAATCAATTTTTCCCTGAAAAATCCCTGATGAATTTTTAAAAAATCTAGGTGAATAGGTTCACTGTTAACAAACTAAGGGGTTTTATATTAGTTTGAGAAATAAATAAAAGAGAAATTTTATTTTCAGGTCAAAAGAAATTAAAGTATACAACTGCTGTACTGGAACCTCGAATCCTATCACTTGTGATGAAGCAACTACTATTAGTAGGAAAGTGGCTCTTAAGTATTCTTTAAGTAAGTTGAATTTAAGTCTTATTAACCTTATACAATAGCCAGACAGACTCTTGTTTGATCTGCGTCAGTACCCATTCGCACGAAGCGCTTATCTTCAAGCTTCCTTGTGCGAACCGCTGAAGAGTGGAATGCTTTGCCAGAATCTGTGTTGAAGGTTGTCTTCAAAGTCCAAGTTAATAGGTCGCTTATATGCACGCGTACTCCGTCATAGGCGGCATCATCGCTTACCATTAGGTTAGGTCGTGGTCAACGTTCTAGTCCTATTTTTATTTGATTTGTTGTTATTTGAGGAAAGTATTTGGGTGAAATTCCCGGATCAGTCAAAGTATTAATAGATGGGATAGTGAAACACGATTTAATTGTACCATGTAATAGAAGCCCAATAGTATAACCAATTAGAGAAAATCTGTTGCCGTGCTTCTGGCCATTGCCAACCAACAAGGTACTTAGTCAGTAAAATTAATAATATAATGGCTATGTATGAAATTAGTTATTGCTACTATAAGAAGACAAAACAAATAAAATAACTCCTTGTTTTCAGATGAGTTGCCTTGGCCCTTTCTCATGTTCACACCGAGCGTGTTCCTATACACTTTAATAACGTTTCTTCTACAAATTGTACCGGCATACCTGATTGATTTATGGTGTATATTAACTGGAAGGAAAGCTACGTAAGTGAACCTTTTCTCTTAAAATAATATTTGTTACTATGTTTTTCTAAATTACTTTTCTCATATTTTGTTTGGTGTTAGTGAAAGTCCAAATTGTTTCTAAACAACCTTTAAATGGTTATTAAATACGTAATTTATGCGTGTATTCGTAATAAGTACTAAATAGGTAAGTGTAAAATAACCATAAAAGTACTTGTACATAGATCTGCGATAGCGTTTGCAAATTACATATATGTTGTAACAAATTAGTTTAGCTACAACATTTGTCTATACATATCACATCTCTGGTAGAAAAACACCCTTATACTAATACATATTATATAACTACTTTTCTTTCACAGACAAATAAAACTACAAAGAAGACTAAAGAAAGTGGTAGATGCTGTTAAATTCTTCTTATTAAACGAATGGAAGTTTTCTGACGACAATATAAGAGATCTCTTAAAAACAATGTCACCGGTGGACAAAGAAATATTTAATTTCGACGTGAAAACTATTAATTGGGAGACGTGCATCGAAGATTATATTTTAGGGGCCCGAAAATATTTATTGAAATCTGAAAAATAAGATAAAAGGTATTAATTTGTTTATTATATTGTAACTAATTTGAGGCATGTTTTACTAATTAGGTTACTTGGTTTACTCACATAACTTTTAGACGAGGTTATTTGACAGAACTTTTTTTATAATATAGCTGCGCATTGCTCACTGCGTCATTTGTCACATGCTCGATGCTTATGCTTATGGCCCCCAGCTTAGCTTGAAACCAATCGAGTAATCTCATCGAAATGATACGCGAGTAAGCTTATTTTTTATATATTTTTGTCATAGTTTTTATCTATTAAAGTATTGATGTTTTAAAGTAATAGATCTATGTAGTAAGGCGTTATTTTTACTTCTCATGTTTTATTAGTGAATAATTTATTGTACCCCACTAGAGTTTTAAGTAGGTAAGTAAAAATATCATGTACTTAGATTGTTCGTATTTTTTATATTCGAATATAAAATGATTACACTATAAATTGTATTTGTATATAAACATAAAGGATATGTAATAAAAAGTGTGTGTTCATCTTTGAGTTTTAAATTATTTATTTTAATTTATATTTGAATACAATTAAATCAGTGTTAAAGAAACCCAAACAGCGAAGGTGTTACACAATGTAATCTTCACTTCAAATTCTATATTTGACTGAAGAAAGCATCAGCTAAAAATATCCTCAAACGTAACACCCACTGAAGTGTAATCAAAATATGAACGTTATAAAATCCAAGGCATACAGCTTCCATCGCTACAAACCGCTGCTTAAAAATCCGCAGCGAAATCTTCAATTCCACCACTCCAATTCAATAAACATAAGCCCCGCTTTAAAAAAAGGCAAGCGAAACCACAGGATGTCACAAAACTCGCGTTTATATTGATCTCGGCTTGCCAACTAACGAAGCGCAATGCTCACTAAATCATAGGATTATACGCACTATCTCACTCATGCAGGTAACACAGTTAAAATAAATGAAGGTTTAGTACCAACTGGAGGGTAGTTTGTGCCATGAGTTCTATTGTCTGATGGGATGACAGTTTTATGTGAGTCTATCTAGTAGGTACGTCTATGTTATGGTTGTGAGTGAAATGATAACATCCTGTATTATTAATTTTGTGTGGTAAAGATGTCAGTTGTTAATTGAGTTTAGATCTAGTTCTTTGAGCAATAAAATTAAATACAGAATATCTTTAACACATTAAACGCCATGGGGGGGGGGGGGCAAAAGTGACCGACGTCAGCGTAGGATTTGCCTTTGACAGATTTTTGTTGGCAGTCATAATGTTGAAAGTCTTAAATTATCAAACAGTCTCACTTAGCTTCAATAATTTTAATAATGATACGTGAATAAGAAGTATTCATTAATAAATCTGATCGAGAACTCGTAGGTTGTGTGACTTTGTACAGTGAACACGTACTGAGAAAAAGACAAGAGAATTTTCTATCAAAAATTTTAAGAATTCAGTGACAACCAAATGTCGTCTACTACGTCCTAAGCTGCGTTCCACCATTGGTTGTCAAATTCCATAATCCTATCGATGATTCTAGAGAACTACTAGGGTTGTCAGAATTTTCTACAACGTTTATATTGGGACCACGTTCATCTTACTTTAACGTTCTATTTGACATGCCCCTATCTCGTTACCATGCAGTTCTCGTATTTGTAGTATTGAGGTTTGTGAGCATATACAGTTTAGTCATATATGGGTCTTTGAATTCATATTATGCATCTACAATCCAACATGCATGGTCGTAAATTCTCATAATTCATATGAACTTGTATTTGTAAAAGTATGAGGAGGGTTTTTAAAGTTTTAACTGACAATGTCCATGGGTAGCTGGTAAGTCGAATAATCTTATTATTTTCTCCATGTAATAGGGTACTATAGAGATGTTTATTGCATGTAATTAAATTCCCATTTTTACGAAAGACAAACAGGTTAACACGGTTGACGATGCGTTTGAATTGTGCTTCGTAAACTATTGCACTGATGATTATTTAAATGCATTGCCCACAATAAAATGCGTACATAATATGAATTAACTAATTAACAAAATTAAATAAACAACAATACAAAAACTTCACGTTTCTTGCGCAAAGAACCATATTATAACTAAAGCCAGCTAAAGGGCCAATATTGTAATCGTTTATCCTTTTGCCAGCCTTTAGAATCCAGCAGGAGGTTAGCTAAATAATATGGATCGATTCATTCATACAACTGACCTCTCATGTCAAGTACCATGGTAATTAGGGGTTCTGTCAAGCGGTGAACTGAAATCACGATCTTTCATGCATGGCTGGCTTTTTGTATGAGATAATCTACACAAATTGGCAATTTCGATATTATTAGGGACGAACATTATTGTGTGTGGATATTAGATTCGTGATGACGATCTTATCTAATGTAATGGTGGTTAGCTTATTAAAATTAGCTGCTGGTTGATGTTTCAGTAGTTGTTTTAATAGTTTAGTTTTTTTTTTATTGTAACTTTCGTGAGACATACTAAATTAATTATTATGTTATCGTATTACTTATGTTACTGTTTGACGAAGAACTCGATTAGTTTCAACCAATGCTAGAGGCATTCATGAGCAGCATTCGCCGGGTCGTGTGTCGCGGCAATCAGTAGCCATTTAGTTTAGTTTCTATTATAATCTAGGTGTTACTTATTCTGATATCCCAAATAAGTTATTATGTATCACAAATATATTTGAAAGAATCCATATTGCTTCTAAACTGGATTAAATATATTTTACTATAGGCAATCGTCCATTCTTAGATTCAACCATGTAATCGTCTGATTTTATCGTTTGTATATCTTATGTTACTTCCCAAAACGTACACTTACAGAACGTATTCGTATAAAATGTATGATACTAATCTAATGATAGGAAAGGCAACCTATTATTAGGCTTCTGATTTCGGGCAATTGCTAGCTAGGCAAAAGGCTCGCCCGATATTACAATGGGATTAGGTACCTATTAACATAATTGACAAAACGTGCTTTAGAGTGGAGGGATTGAATGGACAGTCAAATTAGCTTTTAAGTTTCACTAAGTTTAGTCTGATTGAGTGTCAGATTGGGGTATAGTTAGATTGATGTTCAGGTAGTAGTATCAGCAGAAAGCCGTCACGTAAACAGAACAGAATTCTTGCTGAGACTTCCAGTCAGACTTCCAGAATCAACTAAAGGACTTCACACAGACCTTTGATAGAGACAATAGTAGTTTATGGATTTTTTAGGGCGAAGTTATCCAATGAGAGGGAGTGTCAGACTCTTACTAATTAAAAACCACCCCGTTCCTACTCCTACTTTTCAACCCGGAGCCGCGATAAATCCGCTAGGTAGTCCGCAGCTCCTTTTGGGCTGTTGATGGTAAAACAAATCGACTAAACATTTTTTTTTCATACCGTCACGCCATTTAATCCAGAAATGGTAGGCAGAGGTGTACATAAAGTTCATAATGCCAATCTTTCACATAATACCTATATACAACGTATAACTAAGCTGTAAGTAATTGAAAATTCGATCATAGTACGTTTTATTTTTTTAACGTCGATACATTAGTTTAATGAATAGTTCATTCAGCCTGCGTTACACACCCCCCAGAGATTAACTAATGGATTTCCCTCTTTCATGGAAACTGACCGATTTATTTTCTAAAAATACACTCACCTATCTCAAAATACTGTTTGTCGAACATAAATCAAAGTTCACCTTTTATCTGTATGTTATATTGTTTGTTGAAGTAGAAACCTGACCAATGTTGTATATTAATATATTTTAAGAAGCTTCATTGTACTTGGGGTTAAATGTATGACTGCTAGGATATGGTTGGGTAGATAGAGAATATTTTACTAGTAGATAAGGTGTGTCATATGGCTGAATCATGCTAAATTATAGAATAGGGCTTATATAATGAGATGAACTTATATGTATACAGGCTCGACCGGAGTGATACCGCGGCCTTACAGAAAACCGATGTAAAACACCGCTAGCGTTGTGTTCTCAATCTTCCCAATGCCCAATTCCCCAATAACCCTTATAATCCTAACTCCCAAAAGGCCGTCAACGCAATTTGGGCTCTGGTGTTGCGGGTGTCGATAGGCGGCGGGCGATTGCTTACCATCAGGTGACTCGTCTGCTCGTTTACCGGGTTACCACAAAAAAATTGAAAGTACAAATGATGCATCGGATAGGCATAATACTTCGACCAGTGCACTAGATGTCTTTAAACAAAGATAACGAAATCAAAAAAGTTAAATTTTTATCCAATTAAAATTTTAATACTTTCAAAGATACAATAATCCCGTACACGATCTTGTTACTTCTATTATTAGAAAGGATCCAATATTTCCATGAAATTGAGGAGTGGGGAGGAGTGGAAGGTATTTGATTGTTCGAGACGTAGCTATAGAATAGATAAACGATTCTAGAAATTACGATGGAGAGGCTATAGATATCTTAGTTACGGTAGTTAAACTATAAATGGTTTATAGAGAATAGACTTAATAGCTTCCTAGTTATGGTTCATAATAAGTCTGATCTAGTTTCATAAGTTTCATGTTTAATAAGTTTAAGTTGAGATATTTTAAATTGAAACCAATTGCAGTCATGCATTTTTATTAAAATACATCAGAGTCTAGCCTAGCTGGAGAACAAACTACATTATTTATTTGAGTAGATAATGAAATGCTCAGAAGAACTTATACCTATTAACTCATTCTCCAAAAAGTGTTAGCTGTCAAAATTAAAAAACCTTTCGAATGCCCCACTCAGACAGTGTTGCAACATTTGGAAATGGAATTAATCCACGGTATTAGATATTACATGGTAGTTTCATCAAACAATACTAGGCTCGCTACTAAGTCGATGGGTAGTTTATTATTTGAAATAAATAATATTATTAGTTACAAGTATGTTATAGTAATATTATGGTGAATAATAAATATATTACAGTTACAATATGTGCAATAAATGACCCATCCACATAAAGACAGTATCAATAGACAAACAAAACAAAACAAAGACCGTAAGGGTACCAGTACAAAAATATACATTACCATTGGAGCGGGCCAACTTTGTGCCTGGAGTTAGTTCGTGGAACAAAGCGAAACTACACACTTTTCTATCAAGTGTCTGTCTGCAGACTTTGTGCTTCTGTTGCTTTACTTCGCGTCGCGTCCTGAGATCATGACAAGTGGGACGCATGATTATGCATTGTCAAGAAAACATGTAGGCTGTATGAATGGTTGGTAAAGGTTATTCGTGGTATATGGATAGGTAGATAGAGACTGCCTCGTTGGCCGAGTGGTTGAAAGTTCGACTGCTGGGCAAGGGGTCTCGGGTTCGATTCCCGGGTCGGGCGAAGTATTACTGGGCTTTTTTCGGTTTTTCGAAAATTTCTCAGTGGTAGCAAGGAGTCTGGAAATGTGCCCGGTATATTGCAATAGGCTCACCACCTATTACATGGGACTTACAACATAAATTGTTAAAAGTGGGTGTACACAGTGGCATTACATGCCATATTGAGCACCTACCCCTTCGGGGATTAAAGGCGTGACGATATGTATGTATGTGGACAGATAATAAATTGGTGGTGATAGATTTGTGCACATGTTTTTTATTTTTAGGATTTTGTAGCATAGGCTATGTTGGGTCTGTTTAAATAATACCACCGCTGCGCTTTCCATAATCACTATGTGTTGCTAACACACTTTACAGGAGACCCAAAAACGCAGCGTCAAAATCAATTTCGAATACAAAAAAGCAAGTCACAATATGAGGAAAAGAAACCCACAACTTTTGTGTTAAAATAATAAATTAACTTATCAAAAACGTGGAAATAAGTTATTAGAATTCATTATAGCGTCCCATTCATCAGCGCATTCATGAGGCAACATTTTATTGTTTCAGAATTTAATTGAAAAGTTGTTATACAGTGCAGCGAGATTGACAAAATTTATGTTCGTATACGTGACATGACCAGCAAGCAGGCACGCGAGAGACCCGCGCAAATAACTACTACGCTACCGACTTTATTTATTTAGACCTAAATGTAGTTAGGTAAAAAATAAAACAAATTCTGAACGTGACAGCCACTGAAGCTGGTAGTATTCATGAATAGAGAATTTTTGAACTTCTCTCTACGTTATGAAAGTTTATATTCATACTTGGTTTGATATTGCGGCTACTCTGTATTTCATAGAGAGCAGGATATTATAATTTTAATGTAATGTAAACAAAAATATTAGGCAATAATTTGTATCAGTTATTGAGTGAAGAAAATTTATCGATTAGAGAAAAAGGTGCTAAATGTTCTTTGTTTATTCTACACTAGAAAAAACGCCTTTAAAAACCTATCATAAGAATGTATTGAAATATGAACCTTAGGTACACATGTGAGATCACTGTTCGATATTTTCTGCTAATATTTTAGTGTTTACATAAGAATTCGATAGTCTTGTGACTAGACAATCTGGAGACGTTGAACTATTTTGTACGTTGCTAGAAAAGACCTTGGACGAAACGATGTTTGTCTGAAAGCTTGAAGATTAATATTTTACGTAACGACAAGTGATATAGAATGTGTGGATATTTTAATATAATCATAGTTACAGTAAGTTTTCTCTAAGATTTATTTACTTAGGAACAGGGTGGTTTTTAGTCAGTAAGAGTCTGACACTCCCTCTCGCTTCGCCCAAGGTAGGAAAAGTCACTGGATGATTTTCCCCCCTTAAAAAGGTGTGTAACAAACTTATTTTGCATTAGTTAAAGCATTTGGGTTTTTGTCAAAAGGACTGAAGTCTCCGCGGATTCAACATGAATCGATGATATAAGGCCCTTTTACTCTTATAATTCTATCAAAACGTTGTCCATTTATTTTTTTTGGAAAAAGATCGTTTTTTTTTTTGTTTTATAGAGTGCAAAGAATTTCACACAAAAATGCCTTTCAATACCCTTTGTGCATATTTGGATCGGCATCCAGTTTCGATCCATGTAAAAAACAAACGGATTGCTTTCTGTTCCTATCAAACGATTGACGAATCAAATCTGTAAAAAAGGACAAAGAAAGTACTTACTTTTGTACCCTATAAATGTATTAAAAATAAGTACAAAAACACTGTAACACTGTTCGTTTTCACATTTACACTTATGAGTGTCTGTTAGTAACATTGCAATATTCGGTTATACACACACCAAAATATTGTTTTAAATATTTTTTGTGTTTTTGTTTTGGCTAATCTCTGAAACATCTGAACCGATTTCGACGGGACTTTTATGGTAGTCGGGTAGCTCATATACTAAGGAAATCCAAATTCCCAATCCAATTTCTGTAGGAAGTCATTATTCTACGCGAACAAAGTCGTGGGCAACAGCTAGTAGTAAATAGAACGTGAAATGATGGTGAAACATTGAAAGAGAAAGAGAAAATTACTTTTATGTAGATGTTCTTAACTATTTCTAATACTTAATCAGCCTGGATGTCCAGTCAAAATTGATTTATAAAAATTGTTCAACTTTCTTAAACAAAATTTTGTGAGAAACAGATGCTGAATTAATTGAATTAATTAATCAAAGAAACTGGAAATAAAAGGTTGATATTTTGTGTTTTGATAGACATGACATTATTGTGCCGGACCGTTATCGAGATTTTGAACCAAAGATCACCAACATTTAGATAAAAGGGCTATTAGTAAATAACACAGAGTCTGAAATGTTCGTGATGTATGTCGCAAACCTGAAATAATTGACGTAGTAGGACAAAAAGTTTAGGTATAATGAAGCAAATATATTGGAAAGTTAAACGATACACATTGTTAGCACGATCTAGAATATTCGAATCGACAGATAATACGTTAAGCCGAGGTTTTAGTTAACCCGTTCAAATATCCAAAATGTTATTTTGCACATTGTCTGGACATTACACTAATAAGTAGGTTACAATTAAAATGATAATCCCGTCAGTTATTCGGTATGAATTTCAGGGATTTCAGCGCCTGCTAAAATTGTTTTACTAAATTATGAACATTACGATTTCAAGCATTCAGAAAATTTTGCTATTTGCGTTAATGTTTTTAACTTAATGTAGACTAAATTTGGTCGTAGGTTCTAGCAGAGACTACGGCTGTGGATGGCTGTGGACGGCTATGGGTAACCTTACGGGTTACTGGTACACCAGTTCATGGCAGGCTACTTCTGCTAAGTCTGCCACCAGCCTGAGTACCAGTAACATGGGCCAGGCACCAGTAACATGAACAGGGCAGTTTGTTGTCACTAAGAGTCTAACTCCCTCTTACCTCATCCAAGGCAGTAGAAGTCAACTGGTGATGGTTCTCTTTCAAAAAAAGGTGCCTGGAGAGATTTGAAGTTTCAAAAGACATAGGCTACAGATTTTTAGTTTTCCTTTTACTGATCCAAACACTAAATACTATAATATTATCTTGTAATCTTAGAACGGTTTACTTTAGCTGATTTCCCTATTTAGATTGTTTACCCGGCGGTATTAGGAACGGAATTAATTCGATTTGGTTACCATTAGGGATTTATTTAGTTATACCCGGACTATCGTTTTAGTTCTAAGATCAGGATAAGCCTAATAACGTTTGGTAAATACTTTGGTAAGTAATAATGAACTCTGGTTCGATTTCCGTAAATGGGCACATAATTGACCAGGCATTTTTTCGATTTTTCGAAAATTTCTCAGTAATTTTAGCAGTGTGGAATTGTGCCCAGAATATGGCAATAGGCTCTCCCCTTATGACATGGGACTTATAACACAGTAATTTTTTTTTCAATGATAAAATTTCTCACTATGCAGAATCGTTGACGAATGTACTTCTAACAGACTCGCTGCTAATTACATGGGACTTATAACACAAATGGTAAAAAGTGGGTGTACATTGGGCAGTGGCATTACGGAAAAAAATATCTTAATCAATGGCGTTCGAATGATTAAAAGCGCAAAGTTGCTTACTAAGAAGTAATTGCTTACTTTCTTGAATTAAATAAAGGTTTACTATTTTTTTCGATGAACCAAATTTTCATTTAAGTAGAATCGACTCGCCGCTTATATTAAATGGGTCTTGTGACACAACTGACAAAGAATTAACTGTATGAGGTACATTTAGTATAAGTATATTCAGCTCTGCATTCCCCTGACTATGTATACTGTATACTATATGTAGTGTATATGTATATTACAATGTAGAATGTCACCAACACACGGCGCTGCAGCTACACACAATATATTAAAATTGCAATGACGTGCCCTATAATAACACTACTAAATAACAACTCTGCAAAACGTATGTGTATTATACAAGAGAAGTAAATAAAACTTCTTTATATTATCTGTAACATTATAGATAATTTCTTGAAGGGTAGGTAGATGTAAAGGTGCAATTTAATGTCTACGGCTATTTATTGCTGAATATGTCTGTGCTATATTTTTATATGAAGCTTAGGAGTAACATTCTAGGTTACGTCATTTGACGATTGCATGCATCCTGCACAACAAAACAATATAATGCTTGACATGGCAAGTGACAAATGCTTGCATCTTACTTAGAAACAGTGAAAACTGTCAACTATGTAGATAAACCTATCTAACATTAGTTCAAACATGAAAACCCAGATCTCATGTAAGGCACATCACTATTATTGTTATTTCAGTATCAGTTCCATTCTGGCAGCTTTATTAAATGTACCTACATAGAATTCTATGTATTAGTAGGAAAATTATTAAAAGAACTCATCTAAGATGTCTTTGTTCTATCTATCTAACCACGGCTTTGACACGTACAAAAATACCAAAGTAAATTAGGACGAAGGAATTCTAAAATAAAACAAACTTTGATTAAAGTCAATGTACTCGTATACTCTCTCATTTACATAAAGTTTTGGTTTACTTATATTTAAATAAATACCTATTTACGTGCATTCATTAATTCATATGCTCCAACAAATTATTATAATGGTACCTATGTATATAACGACTATTGTTAGCTACACCACTGGGTATTGCCGTATTGCTTTATTTTATTTTAAACTTATTTTTGAACAATATTAGATATGTCTATTCTACTGATCATACAATGATTAATTCACTTTAGGATTCAATTTTGTTCCTAAATTATTAATTATAAACGATAGGGATGATGACGAAATATGAAAATTAAAAATATATTTAGTCCGTTAGTTAGGTACCTAATGCAAAATTATTAGACACATATTTTTTATTTTGCCATATAAAATAACAATATTTAAAACGAATCAAAGTTTAGGAGTAGGAACAAATACGTAATTTTTACCTATAAAACGTATCTAGAAGTGACGTCATGTAATATTATAAATCAATATATCTTCAAAAGTATTTGTTTCCGTAAGAAAAATAAGAAATACGTGTCTAATGTTTTAAAATAATCTACAAGACGGATATCAAAATGGAAATTAGTTGTCTACCCTATTGATTTGTTTCACCAGCTACTTAAGACATTCTCGTAGGTACTTATCTCAGTTCTACATAATATATTATGTACATCTATTTCCCTTAAAATTATACATAGTACTAATATATTCTTTACCTAATTAACACTTTATTCCTAAAAACTATTTTGTTATAATTTATTAAACCACTTTCTTCAAGTTCCCTTGGCCCCATACCATATCCACTATTAACCATTGGCTTGTATAGTAAAAGAAGTTTTCTAGGAAAACGTATATGACTAGTATGGGAAACTTGATTCCTGTGAATAGCTTCAGACCTGGGTATATGTATTCGCCTCTCATCACGCTTTGTACGCACCTGAAAGAAATGAGAAGAATATAATATTATTATACGGAATTTCCTTGAGAGGATAAAAATAGGTTTCTTTAAACATACTCGTACACTTAATTTAAACCTGCCTTATATTAAGAGGCGGATGTAAGATGAATCAAGATTTAACTTTTGCTATTTTTGGTATTTGCACTGAACGCCTAAAAGGGCATAGGTGTTCTTTATTTTAAGATCTCATCTGTTTTTATATTTGCTATTTAGTTATTTGTTTTCATGGATACCTTCAATTTATAGTATGTACCTTGTTGGTAAAGCAGTTCAAGTATGTAATAGTGTCGCCTCTACCATAATATTACACTTTTTACTCCTCATAGAAGTTTCACTAATTATGTTATGAGGTCCATGTAATAGGGATGATCCTTTTTTTATATTAAATGGGCCTATTGCCGTACAGGCCGCAATTTAATAGTCATTACACAATTAGTATATAATTTAATAGTTACTCACACAACAGTATAAGCGATGAGGAAACATGATAGTACTCCGATATTCAGCACATTACTCTTGGGCCGCTCTCGCTTCACCAGCACGAGGTCTGCGAGCACCACAATAAGGGATACTGTGTGCATGCAGTGCTGTGACCAGAAGGGTACCACTTTGTGAATGCTCGGCGGTGCTATCAGCTCTCGATGAGTATTCCATACTCGCCAGAACAGTATGTCGCCAAACTGAAAATAGAGGAATGTTTTTGTTAGTAGAAACAGTTGATGAGTTTATTAAAAATTGGTTCTGATACCTAGCGGTATACCTAGCAATGTTATCATATATGTATATATAGAGTGGGGACTCTACGTGCCCATCCAGCGACCTCAGGGAAGACGGTCGCACAGTGGTCACGTGCTGCCGTGCAACTTGCACAGCAAGGCTCATGGGAAACCCACGTCTCCCTAGGGATGTGCCGTAACAGGTGTTGCACCTTGGGGCTCCGGAGCAGGTCTATTAAGAGGACCCGGTGCCCCTTACAGGTGTTGAGGGTGGCCACCGGGGTGGTTTTAGTGAGATAAAAATCCCACACTCCCTAGTCTTTTATCCCCAAAAAACTAGGTGCCTTTTAAAGGTTTCCCCAATTACCAAAAAAAAAGGTATACCTAGTAATATTTCCAATATCATTGCAACTACATATATTACACATTAAAGGACAGCAATATTATAATATTTATTTTTAATTTTATTAGGTAGTTATTTTGCGAATCGTATAATTCTCAAAACTTCATTATGTTCTCATTAAATATGTCATAAGCTAAATTAAATACATTACGAGCAAAAGTGTGATACTAAAATACAAGGAAAATATTTTTTTTCCTTATTACGAAACCACTTAAAAATACAAGGTTAGGCAAGTAAGTATGAAGTTGAAATAACGACTTCATTAAAGTTTCGCCTTAAAATGGACATGACTGTCATTTCATAGTAAGCTCTTACATATTTTTAAGGAATATTTTGGCAGTTGTGTATGTGAAGTTTACAACTTAGTCAGTTTTCACATATGTACTCGTACCTACTTAAGGGTTAAACGTTTGTTAAGTATTCTATAAATAATCACAAAAATGTTAAGTTGCAGGTTATATATGTAAGTATATCGATTAATATATCGATAAATCGATAAATATTTTTTTGTAAGGTGTTGATTATTTTTCATAGTATCTTTTGGGTTTGATTTTAGATATGTTAGAATTAGTATCTAATAAAGATTTGTGTAATTCTGTTTTAAAACTATTAGGATACACGAAGTTTAAGAAAACCCAAAACAAAAGTTAAAAAAGATTCGATGGGTATGGAACATTTACTTTCTGTCAATTTTAGCCTTTCGTCTGCCGGTACATAAGGTACAATAGAAAACTCATTGTGTCTCGCGTGGATCTGCGTTTCGGTATATCACGGGTTAAACTAATTGGCAACAAAAGGTCAATAGATTGTAAGAACACGTTTTCGGTATCTATTGCAATGGATAATGGTATCAAAATCCCGTAACAGACTTGAAACACAAAGCACCCGAGCTTGAAGGTTTCAGATTGGCTCAATACGGTATTTGTGCCCACTTGAATACGTACACTCGCACACAATCGTTGTTAAATTTTAGATGTGAAAATAAAGATAGCTCGTATACCGAACATATTATTTTAAAAGTCGGTTCATTAACGGAACATTCGATTTCTGCGTGATCATTATCGCAAGTCATGTAACACCAGAACTTAGACAAATGTTTAGAAGAGAGGGTAGATCATCGAATTACTTCTCCCGCGTTGGGTGAGGCGAGAGGGAGTGTCAGACTCATACTGACTAAAACCATCCCGTTCCTGCTCCTGCCTTAAACCGAAGCTCCGGTAACCTGTTACGTTGTCTGCAGCTCCTGATGCTAAGTTGGTGCCTACGATTCCTTTCATTTCTTTTCTTTCGTATATTACAATCAATTTAAGATTTTTGAGTATATAGAAAAAATATATACCTATATATATTAATAAATTAACCCCAGTAAGTAGTACATCTTAATCAATTGTCGCATTTACGATCAAGTAAAGTAATTTCAGTTTAAAATCAGATAATAACATATGATTTAATTTTTACTTCATTCGGAATCTTCACAGTTAATTGCGTATTTGTGGGTCACTTCCAAACAAGCCAACCAAGGGTACGACATTGTGCAGTAATTGCAATCTGATGACATCTCTCAAAATCTTCCACGGTTTTTGACAGCTGTGAGGTCGAATTATAAAGCAGATAAGTTTTTTTTTCATTTTATTTACTTTTAATATTGGGCCAGTTAATTTGATGTAGAAATTATTATAATTACATTTATTCGATGTTAAATAAAAAAAGATTTCTTGAAAAGATGTTCGTTATAAATATTTTACCGGTTAGAGGAAGGAAGTTATAAATTAATCGAAGTAATTATATAACTTATTTTTAACAAAGGTTACCTTCCTGGAAGTGTATTTATTGGAAGTATATTTGCCTAAAGTCTGACTACAGTGAGATTATAATCATTCTATTATTAGGTATTACTTGATAATTTCATGCGTAGGTAGTAACAATAAAATATTATAAATATAAAAATGGATATCTATAAAATGTAAATTTAAAACATTTGAGAGCATCTCACGGTTTCTCTTTCGGCAAGAATAGACCGGTTCGACCGAAAACCAACGTGAAACAACGCTTGCGTTGTGTTTAGTCGTGTGAGTGAGGTTTCCGGAGGCTCAATTACCCGTCTTCATAATCTCCCCAATGCCCGAATTCCCAACAATCCTCAAATTCTTAACCCCCAAAAATCCGGCAACGGCAACGCACTTGTAACGCCTCTGGTGTTTAAGGTGTCCATGTGTGGCGGCAATTGCTTACCATCAGGCGATCCATTTGCTTGTTTACCGATTATTATAGGAAAAATTCAAAACAAAGAGAAACAACCCGCTGTTTCGGATATTTTAGACAAACTTTAACTATGCATACTAGCTTTAGAATTCAACGAAATGGAATACAGATAAAACATTTCGCAAAAATCGAACAAACAAAAAATTCCATGTAAAATGTATTTTAACCAGGCTTTTACTTTTTGTTAAAAGTCAATTTTAACAAATCACTTTTGTACTTCACATTACTAAAACCGGTCATCTATTAAGTAAACATGTTTACAGGACCGCTTAGTGGCAATTTGTATGTTGAAACTTACTGCAGTGGTCGGCAGTAGGATGCTTGTGAAGCACAGGCATCTAACTTGATTGAGAAGTTTCACGTGATTGCGTCCATGCTCTCCTCTTAGTTCCCTCCAATCACAGTAGAAACATATTGGGAAGTACACCAATGTGAACAGCTGAAACAAATTTATATAATTGTTATTAAATCCTAGATCTTAGGCTTCAGTCGCACTGCGAACCGCAGCGGTTATTAACCGCGTAATATTTAATTGCATTGAAATATGGATGTGGGTCAAAACAGCAAGCGCGGAGGATTTGGTTTCTAATTTCACAAAATTACGTGGTTGACAACAGCCGCGGCTCTGTCCTAGAACGATTAGGTTAGGTTAGGTCTTATATGAAGTTTATATGGTTTTTGAGAGGTGGTATAAAAATAAGTATTTTTTATAACAATTTTTTTTTTAAATTAGTTTATAATAATAATTATATTCTAGTCCTATTAATATTACTTCTTATTTATCACACCTCTGCCTCACAAAAACCGACGTGGAACAACGATTGCGTTATGTGAGTGAGTTTACCCCAACAACCCTTAAGTTTCTAACCCCCAATGGCTGGAAAATGTGTTTCGGGTGTCCATGGGCGGCGGTGATTGCTTACCATCAGGTGACCCGTCAGTTCGTTTACCGGCTTATACCATAAAAACCTTTGCTTAGAACTTAAAGAATAACACAAGTAAATTTTTAATACTTGAAATTGATTTCTTACAAGATAAACATTACATATTTATTGTTTGTTTCGTTCGAAGTTTAGCGTACGTGTGTCTTGTTCAGAAATTCTTCGAGAATGTTCGTCGGGAGAAATATTAGAGATGGGGGAAGCAATATTTTTTGTTGATACGTACGCATGTCACGTAAACAATACCGGACGGGTTTTAATGGGATTTTAATCTGCAGAATCCTGAAGAATAGTGATTGGTTTGATACTGTTTTTGTGGTGATTTTATTGATAAAGTCAGGTTCGGGGTAATTGAATGCATTGCGTACATACTCTAGTAATGTGTTGTTAATTTTTAAATTTGGTTATGAAAAAAAAAATGTTTGGATTTTTTAAGTACTATAATAACTTTATTAAAAATTAAAACAGTGTATATGTTATGTACGGTATGTATTATGTAGAAAGAAAGTTGAATTTTCGAAATTATTAATTGACAATGAAAATATTATTTTTTTGTGTATTATATCTAGAGCTTTTGCCCGCGACTTCGTTCGCGTGGAATAGTGACTTCCGGCAAATTTTTGGTTTTAACCACATAGTTCCCGATCTCGCGGGATCTCTTCAAAAATGAGATGTGGAAGATATTCCAGGGAACTCTTCAAAAATCAACATAATGAGCTCTGCGTTTGAATTTAATAGATGTATACTCACTTAGGGCATTGAAAAAATAGTTTAAATACGGACTTAAACTAACTTAAAACTAAAGAAAGCTACGAATTACGAATTTATAACAATTAAAAAAGAAACTATATTACAACCTATCCTCTATGCTATAATCCAAGCTTAAACTAAATAATTTAAAAGAAACGACTTAAATCTAATCTAATTAATTTATAAATTAGACTTACAATTTTATTAAAAAAACTAACTACAGTAACTACTAATAATCGATATCAAACTAAACCTACGTTAAATAGTTTAACCAAAAAACCAGGAAAACCCAACAAATAAACTTATTAATTGACAAATACAACGAAACCAATTTAGAATATACGAAACAGCAGGACCACTACAGACAAATAATCATACGACTGATAATACACTTTTTCTACGATAGTACCGAAGCGCTCGGCCGATACCCAACCAAATGAATGTAACGAAACCATAGCGCGATCTATTTCGATCCCAACGCCATCTATCGAGGATAAAGACAACTTGCATTATTTATTTATACTCCGTTCGGGCATTTTCTTTGTACTAAAAGTTTAATTATATTGATATTATTTTTTTCATACCTTTTTACTATTTATTTACTTTTTTTTGATGAATTAAAACAATAACATGAACCGAAGTCGTGTAACGATCGACATAGAATTATTTATAAATAATTTATTTCTTATTTTTATTTTTTGATTTTTGAAATAAAAATATATCTATGTCCTTTCTAAGGTTCTAAACTATATCTGTACCAAATTTCAACCAAATCCGTCAAATAGTTGCGGAGATTAATGGTATAAGCATAGAATGTTCGACGTGATTCTTTAATTTGACATAACTTTTTTATTTATGAACCGATTGACATGAAACAAACACTAAATGTAAATTTAAGCATCCCACAATATATTCGTGAAAACCGCATCCAACTCGGATCAGCCGTTTCTGAGATTAGCGCGCACAGACGAACAGACAAACAGACAAACAGACAAACAGACAAACAGACAAACAGACAAACAGACAAACAGACAAACAGACAAAAAAAAAGTTAATTACATTTTTGGGTTCGACATCGACATAACAATAACCCCTGCTATTTTTTTTATTTTTATTTTCAATGTACAGACAGCACTTTTCTACGATTTTATTATATGTATAGATGACAGTAGGTAAAACGAGACTTTAAAGATCATAAACGTCAGCATCAGCATATCAATTTGCAAAAATATAATAACACTATCATTGTCACACTTAAGTGCAAATATCGTTGTTAAAGTGTAAATAATTACAACAAAAACATCTGGTAGAAAACCAAAATTGATATTTACTTTGCCAAAAACAGTGTTGTTAAATGATTTCCTGAGAAAAAAAAAACAAATAATCGCAGCAGTAATCGTTTATCATCAAGTAAGACGTCTGCTCTTTTGCTTCATCTTATATACTTACTATCATACATATAAAGCTGAAAAAATTGTTTGTTTGTGTAAACGTGCCAATCTCCGGAATTACTAGTCCGAAATTTAATTATTTTGTTAATAGGTATTTTCAATCTACAGAATTTACTCTTCTACAGTTTTATTACATGTAAAGATTTACACTTTTCTAAAACTATAATAACTAATTGTGATACAAATAATAATATTAGCAGTTTTGTTGGTTCATAAGCACCTTGGTGGTAGACTTAGCTTAAACAAACTATCGCCTAAAGGTCAGCGGTTACGTACACAGGGACGGACTCTAAAGTGTACTTAGACAACTTTAGTATTGACTCCTAGCTTGGTTAAGAGATAATTTAAGTCAACATCTTGTGTTTCAATAGCTGGTAATTCGACTGATCGACTTGTTCACTAAATCTAGATTTGAATTGTTTGAAATTTCTTGGTTTTATAGAGACTAGAATCTCTATACATCTCTACCAATGAATTTCAGATCTACCAATTGGGAGCAACTTGCATATGTTACCATAAAAAGTTTAGGGGCCTTTCCACTATAGATGTGCTTTGGTACGTTGCTAGATGCGTTTGGCTTAAAATCATATTCATTGGTACACATAGCTTAACACTGGTGGAAATGAACTCAGCTAAGCTATGATTTTATACAGAAAGATACGTATTATGAATGGCTTATCTGTTATTGATACATGGCATACTTGAATTGCGCATCTTCCTCACACAGCTACATAGCTTAATATCAGTGGGAACGGCCACATAGATGCATGCATAGATATTAAATTTTTGTAGCACAGCTACATAGCACATCTCTGGTAGAAAAAGCACTAAGACTTGATACACGTACAAAATCTGTCTACTACTATTATTGTTACATTTCCTTTGTTGGGAGCTCCATAACAACAGCGGAGGGAAACTTCCCAACGGTCACTTATCATCTTGTTAATTCTACAAAGGAAAGAAGCCATTTTGTCCTGCAACTTATTAAATTAAGCCTTGTTCCCTGACATCATTTGCTGTTGCCGACGTCGAAGGCTTAAATCTCTAAAAACTTGGACAGAAGGAGAGTGGGGACTTTCGTTACAGGGGCAGACAGTGGCACTATAATCGCTTTTGTTCTTCAAACTTTGTTGCACAAGTTTATTTTATAGTTTAAATAATTATGGTAAGAATAGTGTTGCTTCTGTTTTGCTACATATATAGTAAGTTCAATAAAAGAAGTGAGTTCTATTATTAGTATTTATACACTGACTGCCGCTCAGAGACATTTAATGTTTACTTAAACTATTCCTTAGTAACGATTTTGTATCGAAAACTATCGCTAAGTACTTGGTTAAGTAACCATTAAATGACTCTGAGTATGGCGGTGAATATGTGACACTCCTATGCACAAAAATATAGATGTTACATCCTGGGCCTAAGCACATGCAGTTTAAACGTGCGCTCCGAAAATACAAGGACCCTTTTGGTTGCTAAATTAAATAATTTATTTCCAAAACTTATTTCAGTATAAACAGTAAATGCAATTTAAGTTGTAAATACGTATCTATGATAATAATTCAAATTATAACCATTAGTAAAGTTGTGGCACCACACGATATTTGTTTTACTTACTTTTTGTCAATTTACGACTTTTGTTAACTACGTGCTTAATGTGTATCTAAAATTATGTTTGCTACTGGTTCATTTTAGACAGTATTCTTTAATTTTTACTGTATATTTAAGAATAAAATATTGCACTAAAAATGTTGATACATTATTTTTCAACCATGGCGTCATTTTACCCATCTATCCCCTTTATTATATTCATTGACCATCTTCCCATATGCTGTTCCTTTGCACCATAAACTGTGTCTTATTAATAAATTATTTTCAGTACTATGCCAAAAGCGGTGAAATAAAAACATATTTTATATCTTATATCTTCGTGAAAATAATATTTTATGAATGGCCATGGTCCACCGGGATTGTGGTCAGTTATCTCTCACAATAAATTGGGATTGGTAAGTATAACTTTTATGTTGCAATATGAATCTGATTCGTGTTTTTACGGAGGTTTTGGGAAAAGAGTCGTTTGTATTATCAGCACAGATTGGACAAATTTATTCAGTGTATTCTACCAGGGCACCATATTTCAGAACATATGTTTGTATTTACACTCCGTTATAATTATATGTATGTGCCAATAGTAAAATTTAGCTATCTTTAAATGTGACAAATGCATAGAATATTTGATATACATGAAATATGAAATAAAATTCGGAGACCTTTGTTTTCATCCAAAGACTTCTCCCGCCTTGGGCGACACGGGAGGGTGTGTTAGACTCTTACTGTCTAAAAATCAACCCGTTCCTACCCCTTTTCGGGTCGAAACCCTGGTAACCTACTAGGCAGTCCGCTTTTCCAGGTATGTAATGCTCTGGATTTTTCTATTCTGGGAAATACTAATTATAATAAAATTATGTAATGCAGAGAAGGTATTTTTTTTTCTTTTTTGCAGGATAAATGAAATCAAGGGTATGTTTTTAATCAATTTTAATAAGAGATTTAAATTCTCACAGCTGATGCTGATTGAAATGATTCGGTTTCTCGAAATTATCGTCTTTCTATTTCCCGTCAAACGGTTTCAGGGTCAGCACAACATGCCTTCGATTCATCTCTATCAATCATTTCAGTACGAACGGAACCCTTTTCAATCCATATCTTATTACACACAATCTATCCCTCGAGAAAAAATAAAAATCATCTCATTCGGATTGATATTTATAACGCCATATCTTGCCTTGTTTTGGTTAAAGGGATTATATTGAGTTATTGATATTTATTTACCTATCCATTATTCACTTTTATTTATGTATAACTTTTAGGTCTATACAATTTTGGGTCAATGATCAGATATTATGACAGCTAAAATTTAAAAATGAAACAACACAACAGCTAAATGAAGGTCAAGTTCAAGACATACATTTCATACATCTTTTCATGATAGTAAAGTAGTAATCGTCACGCCTTTAATACCCAAAGGGATCGGCAGAGGTGAACATTATTGCACGTAATGACACTGAACAATGTACATTCACTTTTCACAATGTATGCCGAAGTCCCATGTTCTGTTCATATCATACATCTGATATACACGTAAATTTGGACATTAGTACACATTCGTCAACAATAGATGCCACTAATAACTCACATTTGCTTGTTAATCGTTTCATTGTAGGTATTAATGAAAGCCTATTGTCAATACGTAGAAAAAAAATTAGCAATGGGCTGCTTAAATCGAATCTAAAATTATCACACTCAATAATCACTTCAACTCGATCAATAAACACAGCACTCATGTAGTATATTGTTTGCAAAATAACTCGAAATCCTGTTGCTTGAATACACCGGATTGGTCTATCAAACAGATTGAGATTGGAACAGATAATAAAGACACAATACCAATAATGGCGCGGTGACCCGTGCAAAGAGGTCTGTTGACTTAAAAATCATGCGTTATTTATAACTGTCGTTTAAGTCTCTCTTTTATGGTATGTACTGTATATGGTTGACAGTATTATGTTTGGTTGTAATTAATATTAATTTATGCATCGTAATTGTTAAGTATTGTTATGTTTTGTGATTATTTACTGTGTTTCTAAACGTGTGATTGGGAATTGTTAATGTTTTCTTTTATTTGTTTTGTGTGATCCACTAATTGTTGTTTCGGATCTGGGTGTCATGTGTATGTGAACTTGTATATTTGTAAACGCACCATGACATAGGAAAAAATCCTAGTGCGAGGCGATTTTTTTTTTAATTGATTGGTTGATTTTTTTGCTGAATATTATTTTATGTGATTTTATAATTTTATTTGAATGGCACAAGTCCTTAATTGGTTAATTTAATTTACAATCATTAATAAGATTTCTGTTATTATTTAGTATTACAAAATACAACTTACATTAAACCACGCAGTGATCAATTTAAACCTGATCTTTTGGTACATTTGTATATCCGGATCATCGTGTGCAGCAAAATCGATGGTAAGCAATAATCCTGCCACTGCCACTAAATGCACATAAGATAACGCATAGAACCACAATCTCACACGCAACAAGGTTTTACTCTCTTTCATAAACCCGGTACTAAGAATGGCTGAATCTAAATTCAACATTGTAATAAAAAAAAAACAAATTCTAAATTCGAAAAAAAAAGATGGCCGCTGTATACTCGGCGGCCTGCGCGCACGTATTCGGACTTAAGACGATATCAATGTACTGCAGTACTTGTATTTTAAGTCAAGTTTAATGGATGAGTCGTAGATCCAACGCTACTATATATAAGGAACGTACATACGTCAATGGATGTAAACGATTGTTATTATAGTTCGTTATATATTTATATAGAATTGTAATCATTTAAAAGACAATTTGCAATATTACAAGCGTTTTTCTTGTTATGTACAAAATATAAATAATATTGTTCCTAGTCTACGGCATTAGCTTGCGTGTTAAAGAAAATCTAGCTTTAAACTAACTTTAATCCATGGTCGTATTTCTAAAATATATATATTTTTTTAGTTAAGACAAAGTTCTGTATTGCACTTTGTCTTTCAGTGACTATCAAAATATTTCTTGATTCGGTTTGTGAAACCAATAACCATCAATTTATCTATTGGCATAAACGTTTACATTTAATTTATTTTAGTAAGTGGCAGTCAGTTGCCCAGTCACCGTACCAATCGTTTAGAATACATAATGTTAGGATCCTAGCCTGTAATATACTTAAACATATATTCATTATTTTATATTTCAACGCCACTGCACTAACGGCCAAAATAATGAGGTACAGCTTAATAGAACCAATGTCAAAAAACGATCTCAATTCAAATTTTGATTATGTTCGATTATTACATCTGTATTCCGTAAGTATAAAAATTAATAATACATAATACAACGTAATTTGGAACTATGTTCTAGAAGTTGTTTTTTTAAATATACACATAACTAATATACCTACTTACTGCTTTTTTGTATAAAATATTCGTGAATATAATTGCCTCTTAAGTCGAGTGGTAGTATACACGACAGTCAAGTGCGAGGTCTCGGCTTTGAACTGTTGGTTGCTCAAAGCATAATGATTATTCAATGAATATTTTTTGTTTGTTTTTATAATGTTTCGGTAATAAGACTATTTACATACCTATCAAAAGTGGACGTTACATAATGGTTACATAACATATCTAAATGTACTACCTACTACTTATGTAGCACTTTTTATTTTCTTAGTTATCAATTTAAAGAAGTACAATAGTGGTCACATACGACTGACCACCACTAATTTAATGTTTGCTTGCACCTGATGAAATTCGTTTTCTAGCCCAATCCCACGACCTTGAACTGACGAATGAAGTGACATATTGGTTGCCGGCGCCAGCGCAGGTAGCCAACAATATCAAACACACCACTGACTAAGGGATTACTCGTATTGCGTCACTAAGTTGCGACCTTATTGCTTTTCTATTATTGGATGAGACATTTATGGTATACGACGTAATGTTTTTGCTGGGTTCAAGCAATAAAATTTTAAAATGATCAGGCAGATCTGTCCTCCACTGTACCTATAGATAGATACATAAATATTTGGTAATTTTATAATAAATGTAACATCTAAAATCAAGTCTTTCATTCATTCATTCATTCAGCATTAATAGAATCTAAAGTTTTATAATAATATATTTATTTTATATTTTTACCCGACTACAGTGAAGAAAAAAAGAGGGTTACGATTTTGACCTGTATCTACGTGTGTATTTATAGTTATAATTAGCAATATTATTTGTAATTTATTTAATAACGATAATTACATAGTTGATCTAAGATATAATAATACATTTGTTAGGATAACATTATCGTGAATATAATTACAGATAATAACAGGCAATTAATTAGCCTTCATTGTTCCTGTACTAGATCTAGCCTAGTCTATTAAATGGGGTACTAAGTTAATAATTATACCACACTAGCGTTTAGCGCAACTTTCCTTGAATAAGTAAGACAATATGGTAGATGACAAATTTTTATTTTACCGTCCGTTTGACCGTCTTGATTATTTTAAATAATTAGACATGTATTTTTTACATTCTAAGGGAAACAAATACGCTCGCAGTTATATTAATTTAAAATATCACTTCTAGTGCTGAAGCTATTGCTATAAACTGGATACAATTCTAGTCTCCGTGCTACTACTGAGAAATTTTCGAAAAACCGAAAAAAGCCCAGTAATACTTTACCCGAACCGGGAATTGAACCCGAGACCCCTGGCTCAGTAGTCGCACTTGCAACCACTAGAGTAATGAGGCAAGTATATTATAACATGTAAGCAAAATTTGAAGAGTATTGGTTAAGTAAATAAAGGTTAAAGAGGTGATAAATAAAATTACTGCAATTTAGTATTAGATATTGAATGGATATCATTCAGATAGAGAGACGATTTGAATGAATGATGTAGGTTTCATTTTATCAACCACATAACACATGTTAGTATTCAAAGCCTTCAAAATACTCAATAGCATTAATCACATAAAAAACTAGTACATAATTAAAAAAATAAACATTAAAAGTCAATATTTATAAACCTTATTACCAGAGCTATAAAGTCTGTTGTCGTTAAGTTGACAACAAGATACAATAAATTTGGGTACTCAATGAGTTTGGGTATGTATCGTACGAGCGTAGTGTCGTCCACAGTGGTATTTCTCTGTTCTGAGGTGTCGTCCATTGATCGAGTTAAAGTTAAATAATGTCAAGGTACTCTCGTATTCTCGACATTCGGAAGACAGGTGAAATATTCCATCGCAGTACGATAGCTAGGTTTGAGTCAGCGGTTCTCGAAATGACTGTGACCTTAAATCGTTGTATATGTATAGTGCTTTTGTAAAACAATTATAAACTTTTAAAGATAAAATATGAGAACTGTTTTTTTATTTTCGATAAAAGTTTTCGAGTTCACTATAACGTGATTGTCGATTGTGAAGGCACTAGTACTGCCTATTCGTTAGAAGTGTGCACTATACATGTTTTTGTTTGTTCTATACAAACCCCGTTGCCCCACTCTAGCATTTTCTCCTGTGTCGTAGGTGCGTTTACAAACAAACATACAAGTTCGAAACAAAAATTTGTGGATCACACAAAGAGTTGTTCCGTGCGGGAATCGACCCTGATACACGTTGCGCGGCGGTCGGTTGCCCAGCTACCGCATCAACCGTGCAGTCAAACATAAGTGCATTCTCTTTCAAACGTAAAATAAACCTATTTGTTTTAGGACAGATATTTAGTATGATTCATTACTAAACGTCGGTCACGTTCCAATTTTAAAAATAGATCAAATAAGTATCTTCTTACCAGAGGTGGTCTTTTAAATTATTTTTTAAGAAAATCCTAATTACCTAAATATTTATTGATCAGTCAACTTAATACTGTGTTACTTTTCTACCACAAGTTTTCCAGCAAACGACTAACTAGTAACGCAATATAGCAAAATATTCCTAGTATTCAAGTTGAGCTAAAGTTTGAAATATCTATCATTTACGTGCTGTGGTTGTTGATTTAAGATGTATTTGTTCCGAGTCCATATTTAACCATCTTCGAGGATTTACGTCACAGGGCAAATCTTACTTAGATACTTATTTAGTTTTAAATATATACATACATAGCTTCTGCCAGCGGCTTCGCCCGCGTTCCCATGGGATAAAAAGTAGTCAAAGCGTTATTCCAGACCATAATCTATCCCTATTCCAAATTTCACCCCGATCTCTTCATTAAATCATACAATCTTGAGAGAATAGGAAATTCACATTATTAACAACATTATGTTAATTACTATAAATCAGGGTTTACTCACGTAAATTAATAGAAAAAAACGAGCAGCAAGCACACAGTGTGCTCGCTGCTCGTTTTTTAATAGTTATTATAAAAAAAAATATTATTATCAATATTGCCTCCCCCGCCCTGGAGATCACATCTATCATTATTTGATTAAAATTTCTATTAGTAAGTATTAGAAGATCTTCATCATACTATACAATGTGATAGGGGTGAGACTTCTAACCCGTTAAGGCTGAGTACTACATCTAATTTTATGGTCAAAAGTCGAGGGTCGAAGGGGTCGAATCCCCTCCCCTAAATTATTTTAATATTTTATTATTTAAGCTATTTTAATTTTTTTTTTACTTTTTTTGATATCAATGGTTGTATGCGTGGTATAAACAAAAAAAAAAAACGACAAACGGTAGCTAATAACCTTGGCTAACTAATTCATTACTTTTTTCATATGTTTGATAATGTTTTGGTAAGAAAAAAAAACATTGTGAATTATTTTTACCGAAAAAATCACTATTTTTCAATATTTTCAATTGGGGGTTCAACCCCCCATATTATTTTTTTCGACCATAAAATTAGATGTAGTACTCAGCCTTAACGGGTTAGAAGTCCCGCCCCTATCACATTGTATAAATAAAATAGTAATACATACTTTAATATCCACCATAGGTCAGCGATGTATGTCGGCAAGTACTAGCAATATAAGCCAATAATCCCAGCTCTTCTAGTCGAGTGTCATTACAGTGAATGGTTGGCACACAATGCACCTAGATTGCACCGATAGTTCATATTGAAGCTGACAGGTGGCAGGAGTGAGGAGTATGGCAGCTTTTGTTATGATCCCGGTGACTTAGTCGCTGTTAGTACGATTGCTTTTTGTATATGTATGTACCTTTGTATATGTGTATGTTCGTTCGAGATGATTCAATTATTGATTGGAAAAATGTATCAGAGAAATTGTATAGTGAGAATCAATTGAAAAGCTACAATGTGCGCGGTAATAGAAACTTGGTTATATTGACTGTTCTGCAAGATGGTACAGCAAATGACTGGTGTTTTCTGTTGCGGCAGTAATTGTCAGAAGCAAAAATACCCGGAGCTGCGGACTGCCTAGCGGATGCTCAGCAGATACCGGGGCTCCGGCTATATAAGCAAGAATAGGAAAGGGATGGTGTTTCATTAAGAGTCTGACACTCTCGCTCACCTCGCCAAAGGCGAGTGAAGGAAGTGGATGGCTATCCCCCCTCAAAAAAATAATAATACTAAAAAAAAATAAAAGGAGCAAACTTACGAATTGATTCGTTATGTAGATGCATAGTAGTATAGTAGCATCAATTCGACCACCAATGTCGTCTTATCATTATCAAAATTATACGTGTCCACTTGAGAACATAATTCAAAGTACAAAGAGAAGCGTAAGTAAAAGTAAATTATTTCATTAAGAATATTTAATTAACTCATTACCTAATCAAAGTGATTCCGTTTCATAAATTTTAATCCACATTAATTAATAAATTCAGTTTGAAGTTTTGAAATTTCAGAGATACTTATCTAGTTTACTCATAGGTGTGCTAATTAGATTTTTTATTTAATCTTAATTAGAGCGAATCGTTTGTTTGTATTATAAATGTATTAAGTATTTAATATTGACCTTACATTCTTCAAATACCGTCATAACTTGAATAACGAAATACTCATGTTTTTATCAATTAACATGCTAAGTGTGGCAGAGCCATGCTACGGCACAAATGGGCCGGCTCGACAGGAGTGATACCACGGCCTCACAGAAAACCGACGTGAAACAATGCTTGCGTTGTGTGAGTCAGGTTATCAGAGGCCCAATTCCCCCCCTCCCAATCTTCCCAATTCCCGATTCCCCAACAATCCTTAAATTCCGAACCCCCAAAAGGCAACGCACTTGTCTAGTGTTTTAAGTGTTCATGGGCGCCGGCGATTGCTTACCATCAGGTGATCCGTTTACCGGCTTATTTCATAAAAAAAACAATAGTTTAAATCTCTAAACCGAAATTAAAAGGAAAGCAAGATACATTTTGTTTAACATATGTATGAAAGTTTGTTTGTTTGAACGCGCTAATCTCCGGTACTACTCATAGTCCGAATAGTATAACTATTTTATTGTTAGATAGTCCATTTATTAAGGAAGATTATAGGTTAAAATATCACGTTACGATCAATAGGAGTCGAGCAAACCGCGCGGTAACAGCTAGTGTAAAACAATTTGAGGTATCATCAGTTCTCAGAGACATTTTTAAAGCCAAGGTCAATGACGTTTACTTTCTTGAGTTGGGGTCAACACTAACCAGTCTCGCCGGAATGCCATTGTTGTATATGGAGCGACCGCCATCTGCCCTTCACCACTTTTTGAATATGACACAATTATTACAGAACAGCAATCAGAGATGTATTTTTTAACCTTTTTAAATGTTGCCCCATATTAGGATTTTATCCTGTGTCGTCGGTGGGTTTACAAACATACAAGTTCACTTCACACCTAAACCCGAAAAAACTAATTCTGGATCACATAATGAGTTGCTCCGTGCGAGTTTCGAATCAGCTACATGTTGCGCGGCAGTCGGTTGCCCAGTCAATGCGCCAACTGTGCAGTTGTATTTTTAAGTACTTTTTCATTACAATTAATATCTAGACTAAAGTCAAGTCTGAAATGTCCCGCTGCTGACCAAAATAAAGATATCTTTTTACAGAGAAACGAATATTAATCACCACGCTTGCTAAAGGTGAACTGGCGGTTTCTAACTTATAATTCGGATTATAACTTTAGTCGTAATTAATTATTATGTTTATCGGCTTACTAAGCCAGCAAAAGCTAATAAAATATATACTTGTGCGTCAATGTCAATTCTAAACTTTGAGTTCCCAGCTCTCTCTATCTACTTGTGCATAATATCTATTTAAGGACTGTTTTTTAGCAAAAGACTATCCAATAAGAAGTAAGGTCCCTTTTTCTTGCATCATCTTTGCGAAGTCACTTCAATGCCATAATACAATTCAAAATTAAAAAGCTCCTGTGTAGTAAATATCTTTATTAATATATTTGCATATACATTATACATATAAAACAGTTTTATATATATAAAAAAATTAAAGTAACTCTTCTGAGACATACTAAATTAATTATTATGTTATCGGCTTACTCACGTAACTGTTTGACAAGGAACTCGACTAGTTTATACCGCGTTAATACTAGGTACCGCACGTGAGGTCATCGAAATAAGTCGTCGTCCCAACTACAACAGAAACGGTGGCTGGGCATTACCACCTGCCTGAAAGCAAAGTTTACAATCTGCGTCAGCCTACAATGTTGCAGGTCTGGAGTGTGACACAGTGAGCGCGGTATGTAACACCGTTTTTGCGTCGACCCGAGAATCGAACCCAACACCTACGCAGCCGCCGGCGAACGAGTCTAAGGCAGTTGTCCCACCAACGGCGAGTGAACGACTAACTATCGGCTATTTTCTCGCTCAAGAAACGTACAATAGATATACTTTCCGTGTAAACAAAAGAGATGCATATACAAATAGTTGATCGCCGACTGTTCACACTGCCGGCGAGTGCTCGCTTCACTAGTTTGTCGCTGAGCGACAAGAGCTATGAAAGATAACACTCGCTCGGCGACACTCGCCAAGCGATTAAAACTCACGCCGAGCGAGCAACCAGTGGTCATTTCTCTACAGTGCGTATCTATAGCCGTCGCTTATAGCCGAGCTACACAAATATCAGAACTACACACTCGCTCGCCACGTCTCGCTTAACTCGTTTCTAGTTCTAGCTCTACTCGTTACTCGTTCATCGTTGCCGGTGGGACAACTGCCTAACGAGCCAACATCGTCGCGCGCGCCGGAAAGTGTGCGTGATTCCAGGCAGAGGGCGCGATGGGCGCGAAACTCGAGTCGCCAGTAGCAGCGCGACAATCACCGTGTCGTGTGTCGCGGAATGCTGCTCATGAATATGAGCCTCTAGGATGGCTTGAAACTAGTCGAGTTTCTCGTCAAACAGTTACGCGAGTAAGCCGATAACATAGTAATTAATATAGGAAAGGATATCTTGATGATATTGTGTCGATCCTGTAAATACTTAAGCTGAAAAATAATATAAAAATAATATTTTAATAATATAGTATAAGATAAACTAAAATAGATTGGTTATGTAAGTGAGGTTACCGGAGGCCCAAGTCTCCCCTTTCCAATCTTCCCAATCCCCAATTCCCGAACCCTTAATTTCCTAACCCTCAAAAAGCCGACAACGCACTTACAACGCCTCTGGTGTTTCAAGTGTCCATGGGCGGGGGCGATTGCTTACCATCAGGTGATACGTCTGATCGTAAAGGGCCGTGTTTCATAAAAAAAAAAAAACGAGAAAAGTTATCACTTTAGTTCGTAAGCTACGTAGTTCTAATATGAGTAAAAATATACATACCCAGATTTTGATAATTTGAAACCTCCTAACTCAAGGAAATTTCCTCTACATATATTAAGGTTCATCTGTATATTAGAGGTACATCCACGTCCAGCTAGATTGCTATTGATCATTGATGCTGCAAACAACTCATAAGCGCGTTCATGATTACATGAATGTGTGAGGCAGCCTGGTTGATTCCATCCTCCATTGGCGTAGAAATTTATGTCGCCAATAGGTTCTCTGATGCCGCGCGGTAACAGTCCTAAAGTATCCGTATATATCACTTCAACGTAGGAGGCATCACCTCGTCTCAAACGGTCAGAATTTTCATCCCACAGGCGTCTTGTTGGGTCTAAGCCTAAAAAACACCAATGTGCTACTTTTAAAAGATTATTGGTGACTACAATAATAATGTTTTGGATTTCAAAGTAATATAATAAATTAAAATGTATGTTATCAATGACAAATTAAAATTAATCCTTGTCCTTGATGCGTCACCGCACTTACGAAGTGGCAAGAAGGGTATTCGGTAAGAGCACATCAAAATCTATTAAAACGTAAACTCCCGAGAGAGAGAGAGAGAGAGGGGGAGAGAGATAGAAAGAGAGAGATAAAGAGAGAGAGAGAGATAGAGAAATATTTGCCTCATTACTATGACAAAAACAATTATAAGCTGGACCAGGTACACATTTCTTAGAGCGGCCGTACACGGACTGCTCGAGCGGTCGGCGTCGACTGCTTGAAGCCGTTGACGGCTTGAAGTGTTCGCGACTGCTCGAGCAGTCGTGTGTACAGCGAATGAATGGCTATAGTTCATCGTGCCGTCGCGGCTTCAAGCAGTCGGTTATAACTGCTTGAAGCCGTCCGTGTACGGCCGCCCTAAGGTATTTAGCTGTAATTAAACTCACCAGTGATTCTACCAACTACTTTAGATTCATCCTGGAGTAGTCTACCAGCTATACCAGCAACGTGTGCTCCAAGGCCAAACCCAACCAAATGGAAATCTTCTACATTTGCTACATTTCCTACATTCGGGCCTTCGACTCCAGCATGTGTTAACCATCGTATTAAATTGGCCAAGTTTTCTGCTACTCTATGCACACTAGCACTCGCTTCTATGTAACTATTACCGGCTGCCATTTTCCAATAAACAGTAATGACATTGTAATTATTTCGGTTACGATAGTCGAAAATTGCTGTAAAATACAAACATTAATTACACGAATAAAATAGTATATGATTTTAATCTTGTATGGGAGAGCCATGCTTCGGCACGAATGGACCGGCGACCGGAGCGATACCACGGCCTCACAGAAAATTGACGTGAAACAACGCTTACATTGTGATTCGTTGTGTGAGTGAGGTTACCGGAGGCCCAATTACCGCCCGCCATTACTTTTAATATTTTTATTAAAATAATTGTCGCTTGTCTTATTTTCTTTTAAAGTGTTAATTATAACTGCTCCCGTTGGTCAAGTGGTCGCAAGTGCGACTGTCGAACAAGGGGTCTCGGGTTCGATTCCCGGGTCGGGCAAAGTATTATTGGGCTTATTTCGGATTTTCGAAAATATCTCGCTAGTAGCACGGAGTCTGGAATTGTGTCCAGGATGTGGAAATAGGCTCACCCTCTACATGGGAATAGTAGGTGAATAGCAGCATTACGTGCCATAAAATGCACCTCTGCCTATCCCTTCAGAGATAAAAAGGCGTGACGTTATTTTTTTTGTTAATTAAAATTTGTTAACACTTTAATTATAATATAACCTTATAGTTATTATAAGTAACTTTGTATCTTCAATTAAAGAGTACGTAAAATTGATGGTAACATACAAAATGTCACGTAATTAACAAAGATAGGTACAAGTACTCACCAGTCGTAATTAATTCATTAAAACGCCAATCCAACCCGCGAACGTACCCGTGTATTAAGAATATAGTCTTATCTGTTGCATTAAATGTATGTGGTATGTCGCCGTGTCCCTCTAAATATGTTACATAATCATCCCTAGAAAAAGTGTTTACATAATTATAATAACTTACATTAAATTTATTTGAGGTATGCATAAAGCTATAGGTTTTTAAACTGACATGGTCACTAACACTAGTATTAGAACTTGAAACATGTTGTGTTGTAAGCGATGAAGATCCGTAATCCATGATGTTGATATGTTGATCATGTCGCTTGCAACAGTGCCGAAATATCGGAAACTCATAGAAATAGAAAAATATGGTAAATATCCCGTTTCGAGTTCTAATACTAATGTATAAATCTTTTGGTAACGTAAAGGTGCTCCCACACAGCATTTATATAACGTTATACAACATTGTGTAACATTTATAACAGCATGTAACATACTCTACAACCACTGTTATAATTTGTTTAAACACAAATGTTATTGTTACACATTGTTGTATAACGTTATATAACTGCTGTGTGGGAGCACCTTAATACATACAAAATGTAAGTACTTACTTTCTGAAAAGATTATACATTACATCCTCTTGCACTCCATAGCACACTGGAAAATAAATACTTATTATAGGAATAAGCATAAGAAATGTTCTGAAATGGTCTCAATCTGTAAATGAGAATGTCATGCGCGCGTACTACGGTGCTACAGAGGGGGGAACCAACCCCACAGCGTATCGTGAAAGGATGCTGTCGATGTTAAGTATACTATTTATAGATGTTTTTTTTTTTTGTGGGGGAAAATCATCCAATGACTACTCCCGCCTTGGGTGAGGCGGGAGGGAGTGTCAGACTCTTACTGACTAAAAACTACTCCTGCTTTGAGCCGGAGCCACGGTAACCTTTTACGTTGTCCGCGCATTGCAGCTCCGGATTTATAGACATTTGACGAATGCATGCAAGTGTTCCGTGAACATATTTGATAGTTTCCACGCAAGATGCATACATTCGTCTTGAAATCTTCAATTGACGCGCGCATGGAGGGCTCAGAGGGCCTACTCTAATTCAACGAATGAACGAAAAAACTTCGCAGATTGCATACTACAATTCTATTCATTGTGAACTTTCGTGAACAAAAATGAACGATTTAAATGAAGATAAATAAATAATAAGGTTTTGATATGCAATTAAAAATAATTCTATTAGTAATTCAATAGAACCTACGGCCGAAGATTAAACGAAACTTCGCATTCGAGAACCGGAGTAGCCCTATAGTTGACGATATTATTCTTACCTGCTATCGCAGTCAAAATAATGACCAATTTCAGCATGTTGCTTGAAAAACAATATTTTTGTGTTGAAAATGTAAAAGCGAACAGCTTTTATTTGCTTTAAAATATTATCAGATTATCAGATATTTAATTCCATTATTGTTGACTAGCTGTACTCGTACACGCGACTTCAGTCAAGTGTTAGATACTGCATACGAACTTAGTGTTATGAAATAAAAAAAAGATATAAATACCTCTATCTCATTTTATTTATTCTATAAACAGATACGTTTGGCCGCTATCTCACCTGATGGTACGGGCCTACGGTGGGGCAGACAAATAATTAAAAAAATATGATTCATTGAGTAATTTAACTGCAAACTAATACTTAATTATTATAGTAGTCGTATTCACTTATTTATATATTAGAGTTTCTAGGTAAGGTAGAACTCTACGTAAGGAAAAATGCTGAAAAATCTCAGTACCTAACTAATCTATTATATAAAAATAAGTCGGGTTTTCCTTCCTGACGCTATACCTTCAGAATGCACGAACCGATTTCCACGGTTTTGCATTCGTTGGAAAGGTTTCGGACTCTGAGAGGTTTATAGCAAAGAAAATAAAGGAAAAAAATTAACATCGATGTTGAAACGGAGTTCGCCGGGTTTGCTAGTGCTAGTGAAAAATATATCGATATACAGATTACAATTTCATTTTTATGTTTATATAGACTTGTTCAGTTACAGCTACTTATTTCTGGTATATACTGGTAGGAACTGGTAGTAAAATTAGGACTGCTTATGATTAATCAAAGATAGGTTTAAAATTGCCGAAGAAAGGTTCTACGATAAGATCATATAAGAAGTATACAAAGGCTTTTCAGATAATAGTAATATTTATTTTATGTTATTATAATGCAGTTTTCATGCTACGTATCGTATATCACTGCCACACTTGGTTAAATAATTAGTTTAAAGATAAAAACATGTAAAATTTTCCAAGGAATATTGACGCATAAATCCTTGATTACATATTTTACAAATTAATTTTGTAGTTATTTTCTGTCTTGCCTATTAAATTTAACTTTATGAAAGTCGTATATTTTTGTCACATACAAAACGAACACAAGTGAAGGTAGAAATTGGAGCAAAATTAATGCAAAACGAAGTAAAAATATTTTGTCCAATTTTATATTTAACTAGCTGATGTCTGCGGCTTCGCTCGTGTAGATTACATACGCTGAGATTTCATTTTTCTAAAATAAAAATAGCCTAATTTAGTCCTTAGTACAATACTTATTTATTAATGCTATAGACTCTATATACATATATAATTAAGCAAAAAGGTATGTAAGAATCGTAGCAATTGGCGTTTCATTGCCTTTACCTACCTCCATGGGAAACACAGGTTATGTATGTATGTTATAGACGCTATACAACAAATCATTTAATTTTTCCATCACTTTATGACACGAAGTATCTATTCCTATGGCTGCCATATACGTATATTGTATTGGAGAGCCATTAACAAGGAGGTCCCATCAATTAATCAATCAGACCACGTCACGGCTACGTGACATGAACATGATTTATAGTACCTCACTAACGTTTGAAGTGGATATTAGTGCGTAGTAATTTATTTTATTGATAATTGTATTGTAGGTATACGTTTGATGACTTTACTAAGAACTTCAGACTTCTTATCATCCGGAGCTGCGGACTACCTAGCGGGTTTACCGGGGCTCCGGCTCGAAAGGCAGGAGCAGGAACGGGGTGGTTTTTAGTCAGTAAGAGTCTGACACTCCCTCTCGCCTCGCCCAAGGCGAGAAAAGCCATTGGATGATTTTCCCCCTCAAAAAAAAAAAGACTTCTTATCATCATCATCAGCCGAGAGACGTCCACTGCTGAACAAAGGCCTCCGCCTTAGTCCTCCACGTAGAACGACAAGTCGCCACCTGCATCCACTGGCTCCCCGCCAATCTGACGATGTCGTCGGTCCACCTAGTGTTAGGAATATGTTTATTTATATTATGTCGGTTAATATATTATGTACTTTAAACGAATAGCATAATTTGTCCAACTCCTACTTTACGCGCGGGTGCTAAGATGCTAAAGGGTCACATTTGACAAGGACTAGGCAGCACTACCTTACGAACCTTTTAAACTGCAATTCCTGACCTATATATCTGCTTAATCCATAGATTATAGCTAACCTACTTAATTACTTTAAATAACGTCATAGCAAATATCTCCACTTTGCATTAAGTATCTAATAAACTTTTAATTTTATCACTTCCTTTTCGATAAGATTTTGAAGAACCTATTACTTATTTCAAAAAGCAACGTCACGCCTTTTATCCCCGAAGGGTAGGCAGAGGTGCTCATTACGACACGTAATGCCGCTATACAATGTACACCCACTTTTCACCATATATGTATTGTAAGTTCCATGTAATAGGGGGTGATTTCAAAAACCCTAAATAAAAATACTTATTTTTATACACAAACTACGTGACACAAAACGGTCAGAATTGGTCGACTCGATTGTGACGCAACCTGTCCTTTCCTGTCATAATCTTGTTACTGTTTAGATGTTTATTTTCGTCCGAAACTGCTTTAAAGGCATTATTATTACAAAGGCCAAGTATTATTTGATTTTACAACGCGGAATGATAAATTTTGCGACATGAAAACTTGACGTTGGTTCACTTGTTGATAAGGATGTGACGTCTTCCATTTTTGTAGGTTAATCAAATTACATTAAGGTTGAATTCGAATTATTACAGTCAATTCTTATCAGATTTGAAAATAATTCACATTTATGGGTTCTGTATTTACTATAAAATAATATGAAACAGTTTTTGAAATCTTGTCAAATGGCCTATTCTTTACTTTCAACGTTTTTGTTGTATCACTAATAGTACAGAGAATCAGAAACTCAGCATAAAAGTTTAAACTCCACTTAAGGAGTTGAGCACATAGTCAGCTAAATAAAACAGCAATGGCGGCAATACTGCATCGCGTCAGTTGACCGGCCACCTAACGAGTTCAATTACGCGATGTGCTGGGGCCCCATGTACCGCGGAGTAATTAGTAAATGGAGAGTGCACTACGTTCCTCAGAAAAGTGAAACTGAAAATAATATCACGTGCCCGTATGCCTGAAGAAAGAAACTTTTGGTTCTACCAAAGGCATCTGCTGTGGTACTAGGGTAGAAGTAGCCTATACTAATCTTGTGTGTTTTTTATATTCTATTTTATTTTAGGGGCTGTTTATCCATAGCCTACATCAGCTCAATTTATTGTACTTGATTATTATAATTATATAGTTTAGATAACAGTATTATGGTACCATCGAACTAGTCGCACGGGTGTTAGGTTCTAAATTCCTCAGTGTCGCCATTTGTTTAGGGAACAGAAAGTATAGTTACCTAAGATAAAAAAGGAGGATCCTCCGACTACACAAGTTGAGCATGCCTACTCTTCAACAGTTATATGTCGAGATTTTTTACACAGACTAACTGTGCGATATAGGTTGTATGACATTATCTGTCGATTTGTCGTCAAATTTTCAATGTGCGCCATTAAAAAGTGATGTCTGATAATCCCAAAATAGTAAGATTACTTAAAAATATAACAGCCGATATACCATCGGCATCCGAAGAAATCCAAGGTATCGGTAGTCAGAACTCTATATCACGCGTTGTGTCCCGACGTACTCGTACTGCTTTCTGCTTCACGTCTTTGACGTTGATCCAACGTTAACCTCTTCAGTTGCTTGTCGACACTTTTATCACTGAGGCCGTAGGCAGTTACAACTATCGGCACAATAATAGCTCAATCTACAATCTACATGTTGACAATCTCATCAGCAAATCAAGATTCTTAGATTATTATTTTCTTTAGATTCGTTACTGTGATAAGATTACTCGTATAAGTGAAAATACATAATTTTACATATTATTACCTATTGCATTTTTCCGGAGCTTCGAATCGAAAAGCAGGAGTAAGAACGGGGTGGTTTTAGTTAGTAAGAGTCATACACTCCTCGCCTCACTCAAGGCGGTAGAAGTAACTGAATAAAATATTCCCCCTTTAAAAAAATACACCTTCCTTTTTTTAAATATGACCGTCCTAAGCCAAGCCATTGGATGATTTCCCCCGTAAAAAAAGGTTTTTTTACTTAAATAGGTATTTAAGTTTTCAAATTTCTAGAAATACCATTGTTTTTGTGCCTATTTTGTTATAAACTCTACTGTACTATAGATCCAATAGCAATAATACGTGTTATAGATTAGATAATCGTATACCTACTTACACATTATAATTATATACGTGTGCATGCATTATGTGTATTTATCCATTCAAGGATAATATTGCTGATTACTAATCGGACATTCGTGAATGGCGTTATCGTTTTCATTTATACTAAGTGGTCTTGTTAAGTGGTACAAAAGTAATCTAATCGATGAAAATTTTGATTGATCGTCGCTATTTATAGTGTGGATTTTTTACTCGTTTCAATAATTTATCATTTCCTGTAACATGGTTTTTGATTAAATCGGTAGGATTGTTCATTCATTCATTCATTACTCCGTGGCAATCTAGTCGACGTGTTAAACGAGGCATGCGATGGAACTTGAATGAGAATACACGGACTGCCTGAATATTGACTTGACAAATGTAAATATTGCAAGTTGCACATACCTCGTCGTTTTTTTTTTATTTACAGATAAATTGGCATACAGTTTTACACTCTGTATGCCATTAAAAATTAAAACTATAGAAATAAATAATTTTAATTGTTAATTGCTTAAAAAATTAAAGAAAAAAGTAGTGAGAGGTGTAAAAAGAGTTCATGATATGAAAGTAATAGCCGGGCTCCGGCTCGAAAAACAAGATTTGGGACGTGTGGTTTTTAGGTAGTAAGAGTCTGAAACTCCTTGCCTCACTCAAGGCGGGAGAAGTTACTGAATGACATTCCTCCCTCCCAAAAATACATCTTGCATTTTAAGGAGGACCGTCTTATCGCAGAACATTCTCACGAACTATTGATGAAGATGTTGAATAGGAAAGAACGAAAAACGTTTTTATCTTAAATATTTCTCAGTCAAATATTTACTAATATTGTTAAAATAATACCTTGTCGCAAGAATTGAATGGTAAAACCAAACTAATGTGTACGGTGTGGCAGGAACAAACATTATAATGTTTTTAATTTGTTGATTTTAGCCAGAAACGTAACAGGTAATTTTTAAATGTTCAAAACGTATTATAAGTAAACGTTTCCTTCGCTCAAAATATAATAAATTGGAAACAGTATTGTGATAGTTATCATAATACATTTTCAAAGAGATCGCAAAATAAATAAATGTTTTCATTATATAGGTAGTTGAGATGATTCTTGTAATATAATTATGATTGTATTTGTCCAAAAAATATATTCTGATTTTCACTCCGATTTTATTGATTATTCTAGATTACATGAGTATCAAATTTCAGTACTTTTCATGATACTCGAGTTGAATAGAAACCTGTGCCACGTAAACGCATTTAAGTATTCTTCTAGAGTTTCTATTTTAATCTAGTTCAGTGACCGGCTAAGGAGGTATTAAGCTAAATAAGTGAGAAGCCTCGGCAATTGAGTGAACCTATCCTGAAGGATTATTGCAACGCACAGAGGAGTGTTTGATAAAAGAAGTCGATTAAAACTATTTATTGATTATTATATTCGTTCAATTGTTATTTGAAAGGAATTGCTGACTGTAATAAAAAATAATAAACATATTATTGTTGAATCAGAAGCAGGAATAAGTGAAAATAAGTAACTTAAATGTGATCTGAAGATATACTCCACACATATATAGTCATGATAGGGCATATCCTTTGTTTCCTCCTGAGTGTCAGCTCTGCTTTTCTACCAGAGATGTGCTATGCTACCTTTATATGGAAAGATGCGTGCTAAGTATGCGTGCTATAGATGGCTTCCCTATTATCTACTACCACGACACAGGAGAAAATCCTAGTGCGGGGCAAAGTTTTATAAAAAAGACAAAAAAAGACAAATAAGACTATTGATATATCGTATACTCTAGCTAGCTTAGTATCACTGGTCATCGTCAGATGCCGTGGTGGCTCGAAGGTTACGACAACCGTATCTATTGCATGTGGGTCTAAGGGTGTGAGAAGTTTGTAGATTCGTATTTAAGCATGTTTGTTAAGAATTGGCCCAAAAGTCACTGAACTGTTTTTATTTTATTTTTTTAAATTTGAATGCTTATTGCTTGCCACCCGTGTGGAGCCGTGACGGACCGCTAGTATACAATGAAATCAATAAATTTATTGTCATGAGAATCCAACATTTTGGGAGTGGAGGTAATATCCAAATTAACATTTGCCACTGGGTAGCCAAAAAATTCCAATATCTAAAATGTAACATCCACTCCTGTCATTTTAATTTTAATTTTTTAATAAGTTCCATGTATGGAGTGCTCCCTTTTAATTTTTATATTTATTAATTTTTATTCAAAATCCAAAATACATCATCCTACAAAGTTTCAACTATGTAGGCCCAACAGTTTGGGAAATAAATGGCGGTGACATACGGACGGACGGACAGACAGACAGACAGACATGACGAATCTATGAGGGTTCCGTTTTTTACCATTTCGCTACGGAACCCAAAGGCCGGGACTCCACCAAAGCAGAGATGTGTGCGGTGTGCTGTGTGCTGTGCGAGAAGAGATGTTTTTCAGCTCGCGGGACTCCACCAAAGCGGAGATGTGTGCGGTGTGCTGTGTGCTGTGCGAGAAGAGATGTTTTTCAGCTTCTGCTCGCGCGCACGGTACTAGCAAGATGGCCGGCCGGCGCGCGCGCGGGGTTCTGCGGGTTGCTAGCGGGCGAGAGGGGGGAGGGTGACATCGCTCACTGCACGCCGCTCACATCTCTCGTCTCCACTGTGCGTCGTCCGCGCACAGCTCACATCTCCGCTTCCATCGCGACATACAAATATTACACATCTCCGCACAGCGATCTCCACTGAAGCTGAGCGGAGAGGAGACGTGTCAATAACTCAATTCTATTGGTTGTTTAAAAAACATCTCCTCTCCGCTCGTCTCGTCTCCGCTTTGGTGGAGTCCCGGCCTAAAAATTAATGTTGGCTTAGTATAGGTAGAGATAATGAAAGGCGTAATCTTTTCTTAAACATATTTATTAGCTTAATCATTACGTTTTATTAGAACGGATATCTTCTTGATGTGTTGATCCTATAGACGAACTGTGCACTGAAAAACAAAAAAAAAAAAAAATATTATTATATATATCCAGTATAATGTCATAAAAACAGAATGTGACGCGTTTTATTTCGCGAAGTGATAGGCACTTGTACCAAGTTACACTTCACCAGTACTTTGTTCGACCCGGGAATCTAAGCCGAAATCCTTTGACCAACACCGTTGATTATGCTCAAATGTAAATTAAATATTTTTAGACGGTTTGATCTGGGATGGCTATGCTTCGGCACAAATGGGCCAGCTCAAGTAATAGATGGAATGGCTTCACAGAAAAGTGGCGAGAAGCAACGCGAGTGGTGCGTTTCGTCGTATGAGTGAGGTTACCGGCGGCCCAATTATACCCTAACCCAATCCCCAATCCCCAATCCCTAATCCCCAATCCCCAATCCCCAATCCCCAATCCCCAATCCCCAATCCCCAATCCCCAATCCCCAATCCCCAATCCTCAATCCCCAGTCCCCAGCCCCCAATCCCCAATCCTCATCTCTAACCCCCCAAAAGGCCAGCAACGCACTTGTAACTTCTCTAGTGTTTAGAGGTGCCAATTGTTTATCAGGTGATCCGCCTGCTCGTTTTCTATATAATTTTAATAAAACTTAAGGCTCATCTGTGTACTAGTTGCACATGCACGTCCTTTTAGATTGGGGTTGGTCATTGATGCAGCGAACAACTCGAAAGAACGATCATGGCAACAAGAGTGTGTGACGCAGCCTGGTTGATTATTTCCCCCATTGGCGTAAAAGTTTACGTCACCAATAGGATCTCCGATACCATTGGCCAATACACCCAAAGTATCCGTATGAATTACTTCAACGTATTTGGCATCGCCTCGTCTCAAGCGCTCGGAACCTGCGCCCCATTGACGTCCTGACGGGTTCAAGCCTAAAAATAAATGTTACCAAAGTTCAATTTTGTTTTAATAATGAGATGTTTGTACCAATTTTGAACTATTTTTTGGTTAAAAACGCAACTGACGAGCAAAAATGCTTAGTTCCTCATTTCGAAACATCACTACTAAAAATTGAATCTGAGACTACTTGCTTAGTAGAATAGTCGTGTCACAAGCGCAATTTGTATACTATGCAAGAAGTTACCATTTGAACAATAAGGCCTTCATATAAAAGTTGTATCAATCAAAACTTACCGGTGATTCTACCAACGAATTGAGATTGTTCTCGAAGAAGCCTTCCAGCTATACCAGCAACGTGTGCTCCAAGGTCAAATCCAACCAAATGAAAATCTTCTACATTTGCTTCATCATTTGGTACAACAAATTCCTCTGATACAATTGCTTCTAGTGTCGTTGCTTGTGTTGTTGTAGATTCTGCTGTTGATGCTTGTGTTGTTGTGGGTGCTGGTGTTGGTGCTTGTGTTGTTGTAGATTCTGTTGTTGTTGCTTGTGTTGTTGTGGGTTCTGCTGTTGGTGGTTGTGTTGTTGTGGGTTCTGGTGTTGGTGGTTGTGTTGTTGTGGGTTCTGGTGTTGGTGGTTGTGTTGTTGTGGGTTCTGGTGTTGGTGGTTGTGTTGTTGTGGGTTCTGGTGTTGATGCTTGTGTTGTTGTGGGTTCTGCTGTTGGTGGTGGTGTTGTTGTGGGTTCTGCTGTTGGTGGTTGTGTTGTTGTGGGTTCTGGTGTTGGTGGTGGTGTTGTTGTGGGTTCTGGTGTTGGTGGTGGTGTTGTTGTGGGTTCTGCTGTTGGTGGTTGTGTTGTTGTGGGTTCTGCTGTTGGTGGTGGTGTTGTTGTGGGTTCTGCTGTTGGTGGTTGTGGTGTTGTTGTGGGTTCTGGTGTTGGTGGTGGTGTTGTTGTGGGTTCTGGTGTTGATGGTTGTGTTGTTGTGGGTTCTGGTGTTGGTGGTGGTGTTGTTGTGGGTTCTGCTGTTGGTGGTTGTGTTGTTGTGGGTTCTGCTGTTGGTGGTGGTGTTGTTGTGGGTTCTGCTGTTGGTGGTGGTGTTGTTGTGGGTTCTGGTGTTGGTGGTTGTGTTGTTGTGGGTTCTGCTGTTGGTGGTTGTGTTGTTGTGGGTTCTGGTGTTGGTGGTTGTGTTGTTGTGGGTTCTGCTGTTGGTGGTTGTGTTGTTGTGGGTTCTGCTGTTGGTGGTTGTGTTGTTGTGGGTTCTGCTGTTGGTACTTGTGTTGTTGATGTTATATCATAAGAAATATGAGTACCGGATTTTAATTTCCAAAAACCGGCCGTAGTTGTTAGCCTTTGTATAAAACTGACTAAGTTCCTAGCAACATTGGGTACATTATTCCTTGCATGTGTATAACTAAAAGTCGCCTCTTGTGTCCAGTCAACCACAATAACGTTATAGTGGTTTGAATTGTTGCGGAAAATACCTGAAAGATTACAATGTTAACAAAATTGGATAATAAAGACTTATGAGGCCATCGGCATAAAAGGGTATTTTTCAAGGGGTAAAAATCATCCAACGACTTCTCCCGCCTTGGGCGAGGCGAGAGAGAGGGTCAGACTTTTACTGATTAAGAATCGTCCCGTTCCTACTCCAGCTTTTCGAACCGGAACCCTGGTAATTTGCTAGGAAATTCACAGCAAAGTATGACAAACACCACCATTGTATTCCAATTAAATTGTTTATCAGTCATATCAAATCATAATAAATGAAATTATTTATTTCTCTCCACAAACCAGGTACAAATACAAAAGACCTTATATCTAAAATAATAATAATCATAAATAGTAACAGTCTAGTATGTAACAGGTTTTGATTATAAATATCTTTAAAATCTGATATATATTGTAAATACACACTGCAAAAAATACATTATCAGAAAGCAATGCTGCCTAATCTCTGATGACCAAAATTAATAACTGATCTCAATCCCAACGTCTATGAATTAAGATCCATTTTTGATATTAGTTGTTTCTGGTAAAAAACAAAAATTGATCTAGAGATTTTGGAATATGACAGTAATTAATTTTCGCCGTACTAGGATTACACCGGTGGTAAGAGGTGTTTATATGACTACAAAAAAAGGTACTTATAATATACTTACTCTCCCGGACTAATTGATTGAACCTAGACACCGTATTACCCGCATAGCCGTGTATTAGGAATATTGTATTTTGTGTTGGACTGAAATTGTCTGGTATCAATTCCATCATACTCTCACCAATGTTCTGGTTATTCCTTGAAGAGAAGTATATTTATGTTATACAACGTGTAACAAGGGGGTATACATATCAAGTGCACGGTTTCTAGATAACATAACAAACGATATGGGAAGGGTTTTATAAACTCATGTTTTCATGGTACCATGTTATGAATATTTCAAATCGCGCCGGCGCGCGAATCAAAATTAGGTAGACAGGTACTAGGCGATCAGATTGACAGAAGAAATGTTTCGTAATACTAGCGGGTGACCCTTGTAGTTTTGTGACACGTTTGTATGATTTGAAGTCAAGAACCATGCGATACCAAGTATTTGGTACTAATTTTTTTTAACGAATTTTAAGCTGCAACTTTGTGTAGAGACTCTATTCAACCTGTATACATCGGGGCTTCTTAATGTACATGGGTATTTTGTTACACCCTGTATATAAAGGTAGGTAATGTTACTGTAAATGCTTGTTTTAGCTTGATCTCAGAGGGGCTGCAAACCGGCAATTTTGTCGACAAATTCTACTAGTAACCATCAAGTTACTACTAAGTAATACTACTAAGTTTCATACTATTAAGTATATGTATATGTATATCTCTCAAAGGAAAAGCATGGTTTTTCCACGTGAAAAACACTCTACAATATTTCAACAGTGTCCATGGAATATACAGAAAATATTACACATTGATAATAGTCAACCTTTTATTCGTACTTACCGTGTGAACAGGGTATATGTTACTCTAATGTTCTGCCACTGTCCGTAGCAAACTGAAAAGAATATATAGAAAAATTTACTTCTTGACTGACCTTGTATAATATACAAACTTCATGAATTATTATTTCATTTTATTCTTTGAAAATTCCATGACTTTATTTGAATGTTTAGGTATTTTTATAAATGTCCACTACGTATGCATGATAATAAATACATATATTAGTATGTTTATATGTACAAAATAAATCTTCTATTTGAGATTAGGTATATTTTAAGCTTGGGATTGTTTCTAACTAACTAGTCAAATTAATATTTACGATACTTTTGTTTATATGTGAATAAAGTTTGTGATAAGTCATGCGATATTCACTAAGTACTAACCTAGCAAGACCGTATTACTAACATCATAGTCAACAAATTTTGTTCCGCGAATCTATTCAAATAATGTTTATCTTATTACAATTTTCGTGAGACATACTAAAATAATTATTATGTTATCGGCTTACCCACGTAACTGTTTACAGAGGAACTCTACTGTTTCTAATGTTGCACTACTACTGAATAGAAGCGTGACAATAGCCGGATCGTGCGTCGCGAAATGCTGCTAGAGCAGTTACTAGTTGATTTCCTTGTCAAACAATTACGTGAGTAAGCCGATAACATATCGTAATAATTAATTATTTTTATACCGAAAGAGATTCATGACAAACAAAGTGGATTTCTTTGTTTAAACTTTGCCCCACACTAGGATTTACTCCTGTGTCGTGGGTATATTTACATACACATGACACCCAGACCCGAAACAACAATTTGTGGATCACACAAAGAGTTGCTCCGTGCGGGAATCGAAACCGCTACACCTTGCGTGGCAGTCTGTTGCCCAGCCACGGCGGCAACCGTGCAGTCGAAAGTCGTTTGGTATATTATTTAATAATTTTTATTGTCACTTACCTGCCACTGCAGTCAAAAAAATAATTAACTTCAACATGTTGCTTGATCAACTGTTTCCTCACTGTGGACAATGTGCCAATTCGTTTGTTTTTATTGACATCAGATTTATTTGTTTATATAGAAATTTGATCTAACGGTTCGATACCAAATGATAACATTTTCATTGACCTAATGCACTGATAATGATCAAATGGTCAATAAAAGATTATTATCAAAGGCAATTTTTAAAGAAATTTAATATCACGATAAGATTAATATCATGCACATGCATGAACATAGATATTTGAAATTTGAAAAATGTGCATTCTGCTGTTATTGTATGTGTCTAATAAATAAAATGTAAAAATCTTAGGTATATATGTCATTAGGATTAAGTTATATTTAAAATAAAAATGGTACCAACATATAATTAAATAAAAAAATTCGCCCGCGGCTTCGCACTCTTTAAATTCGGAGTATTATACATATATACAATATGTTTATACACCCAATATTAAGTTGAAAGAAGACAAATACATCTGTGAAAATCGCATTCGAATCGGACCAGTAGTTTTCATGTAAATCGCGAACAAATATACAGACAGATAGACAAATATAAATAATACCCACATTTTTGGGGTTCTATATCGATGTTGTAAAACCCCCGCTAAATATCTTTAATTTACTGAATTCACAGGAATGTTATTTTTTCAGTTTTATTTTACTTGATTATAATAGATACAGGATTTCAGAATGAATTAAAATATACAATTTCATTGAATGATTTTTATTTCCTCCAATTTCTAAGGAAAATGTTCATTATTTTAAATCAGCAACATATGTATATAAATCAATCGTGAAACAATATTTGCGTTGTGTTTCGTGTTTGTAAGTGAGGTTACTGGAGGCCCAATTACCCCCTTCTCAATCCCCGATTCCCCAACAACCATTATTCCTAACCCCCAAAACGCCGGCAATGCACTATTTAATGCCTCTGGTGTTTTAAGTGTCCATGGGCGGTGGCGATTGCTTACCATTAGGTGACCCGTCTGTTCGTTTACCGGTTATTCCATAAAAAAACCATTTTTAATTTAAGCCTTTACTTACTGAAAGTTATCAATTTTTTTTTCAAATCGATAAGGATTTTTCAAATCTATTTTTACTTCGTGGTTACCTACTTCAAAATTACAATATCTTCTTGCAATCAAATTATGTCAAGGATATTTTTTGATCAAAATTGGGTACTTGTTGATCAAAATGACGTGTTTGATTTCTTTAGATAACAATGTGGTATTACTCATAATTGTTAATGCAATATTTTTGAACAGAATGATAACCACGAAAAGTGTTTTTTTTTTGAGATAGATAACAAACATACCTAGACATATTTTTTGAGGGAACTTATTCAGAAGTTTAAACAGGACTGTCAACGTGGGACTAGAAAAATAGTCTTGTCGGTAATTTTGTTAAATAGCACAGCTCAATATTTATTTACGACTATACTCTTGCTACGGTTTTATAGTGCAATATATTACGTACTATACATATATAGCGTGTAACAAAATACCCATATACATCAAGAAGCACTAAAGAATACAAGAAGAATAGTATTAAAACAAAAAGTTTCAGCTCAAAATACGTTTAAAAAAAAAATTGGTATCAAATACTTGGTGTCGCATGGTTCTTGATTTTAAATCATCATACAAACTACAGGGGTCACTCGCTAATATTCTTCTGTAAATCTGATCGCCTAGTACCAGTATCTACCTAGTTTTGATGTTCGGTTTCTGGAATTTTATGTATTGGAAAAATTTAACATAACTTCGTTCCACGAAAACATGAGTTTAAAAAACCCTTCCCGTATCGTTTGTTATGTTATCTAGAAACCGTGCACTTGATATGTATACCCCCTTTTTGTTACACCGTGTATAGACTAGCAATATTCTGAAACTATTACATTGGAGCTACATCTTCTTTTTAACGTTGCTCCACACTATGATTTCTCCTGTGTCGTGGATGTATTCACAAATATACAAGTTAATATACACACCACACCCAGACCCGAAACAATCATTTATAGTTCACACAAAAAGTTGCTCCGTGCGAAAATCGAACCCGCTACACGGTACGACAGCTGGTTGCCCAGCCACCGCGCCAACCGTGCAGTCTAATGGCGCATATTGAAGATGTTCTCTTTGATTTTATATTCATAACATTTTTTTTTCAACAACTGACAAAATAAATTAAAGAAAAATTAAGAACTAAAAATTACTTATTAAATAAATTATTTACAGTGTCAATAATTATAGATTCGGTTATGATAAAATTATTACTGGGTTTTTTTCGGATTTTCGAAAATTTCTCGGTAGTAGCACGGAGTCTGGAATTGTGTCCAGGATATGGCAATAAGCTCACCCCCTATTACATGGGACTTATAACACAAATGGTGAAAAGTGGATGTACATTGTATAGCGGCAGTACGTGCCGTAATGTGCACCTCTGCCTATCCCTTCGGGGATAAAAGGCGTGATGTTGTGTGTAGTTATGATAAAACAGTAGAGAAAACTTAATTAACCCTGATAATCACTCACATATCGCTGGGGACTTGAATTGCTTGAAATCCATCTAATGCTTTAATTTTGCGATATAAATTCTATTATAAACTACTAGATGGCTCTGTATTAAAAAATCTGCGTTTTCTGTTTATCATCCGCTTAAGTGGTTTGTTATTGTTAATTAACGAAACAAAATCATTTATATGTATTCAGTTATGGGTATTCTTTTAAAGCGTTTATCATGCACAATTTACTATAAACTAATTATTCTAACAGTAAGAGTCTCACACTCCCTCTCGCCTCGCCCAAGGCGAGAGAATTCATTGGATGACAACTTAACAAAAAGTTAATTCCTTAAAAAAATCTCATAATCTGGGTGTATTCAAGGCCCAAATTAATGAATTGCTAATGGGTTGGTAGTATAATGCTCTTTCGTAGCCCGCATCATCGCTTACCACCAGGTGAGTGGGATAGTGGCCGATCGCCGACCTAGGTATTCTCAATATAAAAAATTAAGTCGTCATGAATGTGACGGAAGAAATAAAAACATTTATTCATCTTATACTATTAATTCAATACTAAATTAATTATTACGTTATCGGCTTACTTACGTAACTGTTTGACAAGGAGCTCGACTGGTTAAAAGCCATGCTAGAGGCTTGTATTCAAGAGCAGCTTTCCGTAACATACAACGCGGCGATTGTCTGCTCGATACTACATAATATACATAAGTTACCATACACTCTGACAAATAATTTTACTTATAAGCACCAAAATATTTATAGTAAATTATTTAAATATGTAAGCGTATTAATCAGTAAATAATATTCAGACATACAGGCTTAATAATTTCAATGTAATTCAACCCAAAAAATGCATCATGTACATATTATTATTTTCTACTTTTCATTACCATATAATATTATACAATTTCTATTATGGCTTTCTTCGTATTCCACAAGATAAAAACGCCTACAAGTTTTTATAAATCTGTTTACAGCCCATCGTTATCGTCGTACCAGAAGATATGAGTTTCTGGATAAAAACCTCTCTCTTAGTCTTCTTCGTCGAATAGCAACTTGCCACTTGTATCCGAGATCTCCTCGCGACTCTAACTACGTTGTCTGTCCAACTAGAAGAGACGAGCTCCGGCTCAAAGCAGGAGAAGGAACGGGGCGGTTTTTAGTCAGTAAGAGCCTGAAACTCCCTCCCGCCTCATCCAAGACGGGAGAAGTCATTGGATGATTTCCCCCCTCAAAAAAGGACGGCCAAATACTTACGAACATATAATTAAATTTCAGAACCTATCATTTTCATATCAATTCTATTTTCTGCACCATCAACAAGTTCTAACTTGAGTTTTGTAAATCGAAATAATGAGCTATGATTTCATGTGATGATAGATGGTGCCATCAAAGTTTATCAAAGCTTTGTTGTTAGTGGATCAAAAGGGGCAATAATGAATACTACCTAAATAATAATCTATACTTATTACTAGAAGAACATTTACTTCATTAACTATCTGGCCAATTAATTCATCATTGCTATGTATTGGTTATTATAAAATATTATTCTATACATTCATACGTTTTCTTCTTCGTACTCCATTATCATCCAGACGGACTAAACCTGAAGTTTAAAATCAAGTATCCCATGGATATCTCTTTGTGTGAACCACAAATTGTTCTTTCAGGAGTGGATGTCATGTGTATGTGAATCTGTATGCTTATAAACACATCACGACATAAGATAAAAAAATGACATTGGAAAATTTTTATCACTTCTTAATTTCGTTTTTGTGGATTTTTTTAAATCACAGGCAACATTAAAATGTGAATCTGACCATTACATAAAGACAACTATTTATGTCACAAAATTCATTGTTATAAATAACATGCTTTCAAAACTATCCCCACGATATCTCGGCTGACTGATATATCAGAAATAAACAGATAAATGGTGGCCACCTGATGGTGGTCAATGCTAAGGGATTAGTGCCGCCCATTGACCCACGACACTAGAGGAGTTAAAAATACGTTGCTGTCCTTTTGAGGATTAGGGATTTGTTAAATTGACATACCTGTAATTGCCAGTAAAAACTTTCTTGAAATTAATTTAGTGGTAGTAGAGCCGAACTGCTTTATGCAACTTGAATGTGCTATAGAAACTATTGAAACTAAGCCTCAAGGTTTACGCCCTGTGCTAGTCTTATTTATGTGGTTTCTTTCAATCAGTTTTTTTACAAGTGTAATAGTTACTTGTTATGTTAGTTTAGTTTTGTCTTTAACAAACACGATGTTTATTGGTAATCTAACTTCAAACAACTACAAAAGAAAGAACCCAATAACACTTCGCCGGACACAATCTTCGAACTCGGCACATTTTGCTCGACTGTAGCCGAACTGTACCTCTACCACTAACCAACAAAGTGATTGTTTAACTTACTTTAGGTTACATAAGATAGTGATACATTTTCGTTATTACCATAACATTAAGCCCATATTTCTCAAATACGGCTGCCATTTCTCTGATTTTTAGATAATATTTATTTATAAGGATTATTTACAGTTGAAAATAATAAAAGTAGTTTAAGCATGCAGAAGTAATCGTTTATTAAACACATATTTTATTGTTTTTAATATTAAGTTTTAGTAGAACGGAAATCTTCTTGATGTGTTGATCCTGTAGATGCCGTTACTGGAAAAAATATTAATATATTATTATTAAACACATGTGGTTTTATAATATTATATGGTTTTAGTTAGTCTATATGTGAGAATGAATATAAACAGAATGAGACGCGTTGTTTTCCACGAAGGGGTCCGCACTAATACTTGTATAGTATATGTAATACCAGATTCGTACTAGTACTTTGTTGAGAATTGAACCTAACATAGCTTGACCAAAGAGAGAGCTTATTAATATGTCTATAAGCATGGCATTGTTTTTAAGTGCAATCTAACTACTAATAGCAAAATGGTTAGACATACCCGTCCTTTGATAATTCAATGCCACCTAATCTAAGGGAAGATCCCCGACATAAATTAAGGTTCATCTGTGACATGGAATTACATCCACGTCCTGATAGAAGCGGGTTAATCATTGATGCTGCAAACAACTCGAAAGCACGATCATGGCAACATGAGTGTGAGTAGCAGCCTGGCTGATTATTTCCCCCATTGGCGTAGAAGTCTACGTCGCCCATACGATCGCCGATACCATTGGCAAGGACTCCTAAAGTATCCGTATGAATCACTTCAACGTATGAGGCAGAATTTGCAGTCAAGCGCTGCATGGATAGTTGACTCCGAAGACGTCCAGGGTTCAAACCTAAAAGTAAATATTAATAAAGTTGAATATCTATAGACTACTCTTATTTCTTAAATATTGAATAGGTAAGTTTTAGTTATGTAACGAATATTCGCATTCGCAATTTTTAATGCGAATATGAACATTATTAGAACAGATAACATTTTCGTTTACAAAAAGGTAAAATCCATAGCGGAATAAATATTCTTATGTACTACAAATCCTTATCTTTGGATTAAACTGTCTTGCAATCATAACACTATAATTTTCGATGATCATTTTGGTAATCTGGGTATCCCACCAAAAACATAAATGTAAAAAAGGAAAGCCAAGTTCAATATTTTTAACGACGAATCATTATAGTTTAATAGAAATGATAATTTAATAAAAAATATTATTTTTCCAATTACAGAGTATTTTATTCAGTTTATCTATTTATTTGTTTTTACTTTGAACGATCTTTAACTATTAGAAAATATTTAAGACTAGGCCATACCAGTTTTATGTAGGAAATTGTTTATTATCACCCCCGAGAGTACGTATTCTAAGGCAAGCTTTTAATCAGGATGAACTAGCAACTTTCGCCTAGCCTCTGTCGGATTTCCCAACTATCGGGCTTAAACAAATAAATAAACGTTAGGCCAAAATTGTGTTCTACTGTTTATTCCTATTGCCTATAGGAAGAACTAGTTTAGCCTAATTCCGGCACTGTTTGGCTTCTGGGCTTCGCCGCAAAAAGAATTGAGATCTAAATGAGTGCCAAGTTCTATAAAAAATCCAAATATTGAACAAGTAGTGAAACTCTATTTTTATGTTTTATTTAGTTGATACTTCTTTAACAATTGCTGTTGCCAAGTTATTTAAAAAGTGAGTTGTTGTTGTTGTTGGTGCTTCTGTTGTTGACTCTGTTTTTATGTTTTATTGGTAGGTAAGATGTGACTTGGCCAGTTTTCTTTACCTCAGTCATTCTATAGAGTTTTTTTTTATCACAAAGTCAAATTCAGTTTGGTTATTGTGAAGCTAGTTATTTATAAAAGTTTCAAAAATCTATCCATAGAAAGTTCTGATTTATTGATGTTTTTATAGTGAGTACGGGATCTTTAACTGATTATTTAAAATATTGAATATCTAAGAAAGTACACTTTCGAACCAGGGACCTCAGGGTTAATTATGTAGGAAATTGTTTATTCTCACCTCCCTAGAGGAATGCGTCAAATTCTAAGGCAAGCTGTATTAATTAAAACTTACCGGTGATTCTAGCAACTCTTACAACGCCTCTGTTAAGTTTTCTTCCAACTATACCAGCAACATGTGCTCCAAGGTCAAACCCAACCAAATGAAACGTTAGGCCAGATTTCACAGGTTGTGTTCCTGTTTCTGTTGTTGATGTTTCTGTTGTTGATGTTTCTGTTGTTGATGTTGATGTTTTTGTTGTTGTTGTTGTTCTTGTTGGATTTGTTATTTCTGTATAAAGTTGTTGCATAAAGACGCCCAAGTTGTTAGCAACACTTTGCATATTATTACTCGCTTGTGTATAACTATCACCAGCCGCACGGGTCCAGTCAACCTCAATGACGTTAACGTTTTGGTTTGAATGCTCAAGAATAGCTGAAACATAACAGGGATAACTAAATTTAGGTATACTAGGTATAGTAATTAATATAGGGTATATACTATACGATACCTACTGTTTTAAGACTAAAGAAATTTGGGATTATTTATGGCAAAAGTCCAAAAAAAAAACATATCTTGAGTTGATTAATGTAAGGAAGGACCTATGTACATAGGTTATTACTAAGATTTTTGCCGCTGCCGCTGGCAGAAATTAATTTATAATAATTAAAGTATTTATAATATTTTAAAGACATAGTTTTAACAAGGTACTTTTATTATAGTGTAATGTAATATATTGCGTACTTACCGTTTCGGACTAATTGAAAGAAATTTGTAACCGTGTTACCAGGGTAACCGTGTATTAAGAATATTGTGGATTGAGCATCTTCCTCAAATTGATTTGGTATTGCGCCGGATCCAGGCATGGAAACGATACCATTTCTTGAAAAGAAGAATAATTATATTACTATCGTTTCAAAACTTTTAATACTATATTTATAAATGTATGTATGCAATCATATCAGTGACGCACATATGTATGTACATAATTACATACGAATCATCACCAGCCTGTAACTGTTGTGGGGTTCATCTCACATAGAGCTTAATCTTTAGGCTTCTCAAAGTGGATTGGCAATTCAAACTATCAGTATAAATTTCAATTTATAAGTCCAAGTTTCTCTACGTTACCTTCACGTTAGCGGTATCTGAATAATTTGAGATATACTATAAGTATATAACTCTGAAAATACACATTAGTAGGTACTTGTCAGCTTTCGAATCGATTTTTTTGTTTACAAGAATTGTTTATGATTGCGATATTTGTATCCAGCACTTATTATTGTAGACCAATTTTCAAAACTCTATTTTTGTTCGAAAGGTTGATCCTGGAGTTGGTCCCATCTTTACCAAGTCAGGATCCGATGCGTTGGGCTCCCAGAGAGACCGAGGGGAACTTTTGAAAATTATAGGGGAACTAGTGCGTTTGTTAATTAATTCACAAAAAATGCACGATTTTTTTAAAAGTGCCAAATAGTTCGCATACCAATTTTAAGCTTTCTACCTTCCAAATTTTGGGAAGTGGGAGCTAAAAAGACATACAAAGTAGCCTATTCTACTCCCCAACTATCAACTATATTCGCTTTTGCTGAGAAAGATGAACATTAAACATACACACAATTACGTATATTTTTATTTAATAAAACATTACTATGTATAATACTGTTATAATAATTGTAAGCATTAGTAGTACTTACTTGTTGTGAAGAGTATATCTTATGTCTAGCGTTTGTCCATTGCATACTGAAAAAAAAAAATGTTATAATTGTATATAAAAAAGGTATAAGAGTAAGTACCTACAACCTCATTTAATGCCGAGATGTCCCTGTAGTGAGCAAAAGCGTGATGATTCATGCTCAAGCCTTCTCTTAGCCAGAAGGGGCCTTTGGTCAGCAGTGGCCACTTATAGCCTGTCGATGTGATGATGTGCAATAGCTGACCCGGTAAACTTTGTACCAAAAGTCGCCGACACAGCTATTAAACTAATAACGTAAGATAATTATGAAAAGAAAAAACGTCGTGCGTGTTTCTTTTTTGTTTTTTCAGATTTAGAATTCCCTTGCCAGGGATTATTTTGAAATTATCACTAAAACTTAAATAAATTTAAGTGTTATATTATTTATTTAAGTTATATATCTTATATTTAACTATTATATTATTTATTTAAATCACCTAAACCTTTGTTCGACAAAAATGTTGAAATGATCTGATATGAGAGCATAGGGTTATAGAACAGATCATTTAGTCTCTTCCCCGCCCAGTCCCTTCCCTCCCAGCCCTTTTTATGGCATACTACTCCTTCTTAAATTATTTTATTTTAATTTATTATAAGATATAGTTTTCAGCCAGTCAATAAAATATGTTATTAATGAAATGTTATTTATGTAAAAAAAGATTTCTTTCTGTGGCAGAATTTATTAATTTGCATTACGATATTTCATGGAGATTAAATTTGTTATTATATTATGTAAAAAATACGATACTCGCGTTAATAAGTGAAATTCTCTAATACACAACAAAAGCCTGCAGAGCGGCAGGAACGGCGACCTATTCTTAAGCTTGTCACCACATGTCATGTGACGAGAAAGATGAACGAATAATGTATAAATGGGACTCATGACATAACTAAAAATTTAGTACATAGTAGGTAGGCACGTTAACATACCCCTTGGGGTTAGATAAAAGAAGTGACTTTGCCCAGGTCGCTATTTCCCGAAGGGTATAAACCTGTGTTGTCTTTCAGACCCAAGTGAATAGGTGGCTTATGGGCAGGCGTACTTCAACCTATACGGCATCATCGTTACCACCAGGCGACATAGGCCCATTAGGTCTACATATAAAAATCTCAAGTATTATAGCAGAATATTTAACTTACCTGCCACTGCAGCTACAAAAATGATGAACTTGAACATGTTGCGTGATGAACTGTCTCCCCACTGTAGAAAGTGTGCAAATTCGTCTGTTTTTATATACATCTGTGACTAATCTGGTTATCATATAACAACTGATAAAGTTTACAATGACCTGGATCAGAACAAAATAAAACATTTCCGGGTTGTTTTACGGATAATGCGATGTTTTGTTTTTTTTATAATTAAGGTATCCTGTAGCTAAAGGATGTTTCGTTAATTATATTTTATTACTTTTAAGAAAAAATAAATAGTAAATGCTTTTTTGGGGCTTCTTTTGAAGAGGTTATCAGAGTCTTCATGATCATCACTATAAATAGTATGTGTGTATTATATGTAAATAGTATATGGTGATGTTATTATGTAGGTTAATTATGTTTCTTTATTATTTAAATATACATATATTGGTATGTATTTGTGTAAGTATATTGTATTTATCTACTTAAGCTTTTTTGGATTTGCTTGCTCCATGCACCTACCTCTGGCTTTTCTCTGCATCACCCAAAAGTTTGGCTGGTAGAAAATGCCTACGGCATTAAGCCCACCTTATGTACACATGCACATTAATGCGTACATAAGGTGGGATTAAAGTAAAGAATATATAAATAAATAAATGACGAATTTATTATTTCTGTGGCTCGTCCACAATCACTTTCATACACAACATTTCAGAAAGATTATCTCCAATTACACAAACAGGATAAACTGTTAATTTTTGCATTAATTTTACTACTCCCAGTTATATTCAGAGTAGTACGGTAATATAAATTTTTACAATTAAAATAAATTTTGACCTAATAATATATTTTTTTTATTTTATATTTTTGACCCACCATTTGTAGCAACGTCAATGAAAAATTTATTAAATGTATTAACAATAACTGTGTCAGATGTAATTGTAGTGTTGTTATCTTTAAGGACATCTCTACATTTTTACCCTTGTTGCGCTTTAGAACGGTCCATGTAGCTTTTACTTTATTATGAGACTGGGCTATATTTGTTTGGTTGCATAGTACTTGAAGATTAGATATACAATGCCACACTATTGACCCTCGAAAGGTTAGGCAATGATGCACATTATGGCACGTAATAATGGGATTATAAATACACTTTCAAATGAGAATGACCAAAACTTGGCTATGTTGCGTTTTAAGAATTTAGTCATGTTAAAATCTTATCGTGAAATATATTTTCACATTTAGTAAAAAGCATATAAACTTTAAAAAAATCTTATGACCCAAATATTTAAAAATACCTAAATTTTTTAAAAATAGTAGTTAAAAGTTATTAAATGACTCCAAAATCGCGTTGCCGATCTTAACTGAGTTGCATTTAATGTCAACCTTGTTCCTAAAAAAAATCTTAAAATAGCCATAATTTTTAGGGGAGGGGATTCGACCCCTTCGGTTGATCAAATGTGATCACATATTTTCAGTAACACTCCAAAATCGCGTTTATGAGTTGTCTTTCCGCATTAGTATTTTAGCCGTAAACGGTCGAATTTGTCACATTATTCCAGAATAGCTAAGGTTTCAACAAGGTTGGGCTCGCAGTCATTGCAGCGGTAAGTCCCCTCTTTGAGAAGTGGCTAGAGAGGCGCCATGGCGTCCTCACCTACCGCCTGACGCAGGTGCTTACCGTACAATTTCGGTATTCCTGTTTCTGATTGGGTGGGAGGAAATGCCCGGTTTAAACAATCACTGCGAAGACCGCCCGGAGGACACGGTGGAACATACGGTTGCGGTCTGCCCTGCGTGGGCTGAGCACCGCCATGTCCTCAGGGATGTGGTCGGTGACGGCGACGGCGCGTCGCGTTCCGCGCACACCTCAAACAGCCATCAGACCACCACAGATGGGGCCCAGTAGGGCTGATGCCTGATCCGGAGCTGCGGACTACCTAACGGGTTTACCGGTGCTCCGGTTCGAAAAGCAGGAGTAGGAGCGGGGTAGTTTTGCCAAGGCGAAACTAGTTCTTCCTATATGCAATAGGATTAACGAAGTTCAAACTAATTTGTCGTAAGCCTGATAAGGATAGACCAGTTTAGGCTGTGCCAAACTAGTTGATCCTGATATAAAATCCTGATTTTGTGAGATGCAACTGCAATAAAAACTGTTCTACAAACAGATGCCTGTAAAAAAAGATACCCTGCAATCATAGTGCCACCAAAACAAACCAAATAAACATAAATAATAATTTTATTACCACATTTTAAAATAACATAATTATTTGTTATAAATATTATGATTGTTTGTATTGAGAATTAACAATAACTTTTAACGACGAATCATTATAGTTTAATAGAAATGATTATTTGATAAGAAATATTACTTTTCCAATTACAGAATATTTTATTCAGTTTATCTATTTATTTGACTTTCAAGATATATTAGAATATTTAGACTAGGCCATACCAGTTTATCCTACAGTGTGCATATATTTTTATCAGGATCAACTAGTTTCGCCTAGCCTAATCGGGCCTATCGGGCTTAGAACAAATTAGTTTAAAATAGGTTATACTATTTAATCCTATTGCCTGTAGGAAGAACTAGTTTAGCCTAGGCAAAATTAGTTAGTCCTGAAATCGAGTTTGACTGGTAACAGATACATATTAAGCTGTATACAATTTTATCACAGAGTATGACTGTGACCATTACCTAACTTATATTTTGTTAGGGGAACCAGACTAAACCTGAGGTTTCAAATCAAGTATCACATGGGTACATGCTACTGTTACTAAGTTATCCCATAAAATACGGATAGTGAAAAAGTACAAAAAAATAAATTAACACTCATGAAAAATTTTAATATAAAACTGACCATTGCAAAAAGATATCTATTTGTAAATAAGATGATAAGATAAAATTAGTTGTCATTGTTTGTTTTCTTCTCCTCTAATAATATCTTCTGATTTATTTCGTTGCGGGATCCAAGACAGTTATCCATATCCCTGGGACGAGCCGGGCTTCAGTGTTTCAGTGTTTTCATGTATCTACTGTAGAACCTGGCTTACAGGAGTTGCGGTGGTTTTGGGAGGTCATGGCGAGCTTATCTCAATAAAAAAACCTGAATGAGCAGACTTTACGTTTGGTAAGTTAAAGTTCTGGTTGCTTAACCCACTGACTAATTGCTTAGTTCCATTTAGTTTGATTGCTTACTCTCAGGAGGTTCGTAATCTTCGTTGCTATAAACAGTACATTATTAATGCCTACAATTTATAAAATTTCTTCAATCGTTCTTCAAGGTTTACATACTGCGTGAGCCTTATTTATGTAGTTTCTTTCAATAAGTTTATTTACAAATGTAATACTTACGTGTTATGTTACTTTAGTTAGGCACCTAACATACACATTTTTTTTGTTATTCTAACTTCAGACAACACCCAATAACACTTCGCTGGGCACAATCTTCGAACTCGGCACATTTTGCTCGACTGTAGCCGAACTGTACCTCTACCACTAACCAACAAGGCGATTGTTTAACTGACTTTAGGTTACGTAAGATAGTGATTCATTTTGTTGAAAAATAAGTTTATAAAGTAGCCTCGCCCTATGTTCATCAGAACTTTTTGTTATCCACTAATAGAGGCGCTGTTTTCTTTTTCACTCTGTCTTAAATTGATCTCATTATGAATTAAAGAAATATATCGTGACTTATAAGAGATCTAACAAGACTTTTATTGAAGTATTACTCTGATTTTTAGTCATGTTTCTCAATATTTATTTATAAGGATTATTTACAGTTGAAAATAATAAAAGTAGTTTAAGCATGCAGAAGTAATCGTTTATTAAACACATATTTTATTGTTTTTAATATTAAGTTTTAGTAGAACGGAAATCTTCTTGATGTGTTGATCCTGTAGATGCCGTTACTGGAAAAAATATTAATATATTATTATTAAACACATGTGGTTTTATAATATTATATGGTTTTAGTTAGTCTATATGTGAGAATGAATATAAACAGAATGAGACGCGTTGTTTTCCACGAAGGGGTCCGCACTAATACTTGTATAGTATATATATGTAATACCCGATTCGTACTAGTACTTTGTTGAGAATTGAATCTAACATAGCTTGACCAAAGAGAGAGCTTATTAATATGTCTATAAGCATAGGCATCACCTTGATTTTGTTATTTTATATTTTTATAGGTTTTTCTTTAATATAAAAATCTTTTCGTTGTTGGTATTGTATTCATATTTTTTTTTATTTATTTGTATGGTGCAAACGTATGGTGTATGTATGGTGCATCGTGCCCGGGGCTGAAAAAATATTATTTCTATCTCTTCATGTTGGATAACATCTAAAATCATAATATTAGTTTTTGTTTCAGTCAAACAAGTTACTATTTTACTTTGTCGTTTTGAATACGTTTAGGTAAGTATGTATGATGCTTTACGAAATAAATAAAAAAAAAACATTCCCATTGAAACTAAAAACTAATTTTAGAAACTAAAAAAAAATTGAAAATCAGAGATATGGCATTGTTTTTAAGTGCAATCTAACTTCTAATAGCAAAATGGTTAGACATACCCGTCCTTAGATAATTCAGTGCCACCTAATCTGAGGGGAGGAGATCCTCGACATAAGTTAAGGTTCATCTGTGTCATGGAATTACATCCACGTCCTGTTAGAAACGGGTTAATCATTGATGCTGCAAACAACTCGAAAGCACGATCATGGCAACATGAGTGTGAGTAGCAGCCTGGCTGATTATTTCCCCCATTGGCGTAGAAGTCTACGTCGCCCATACGATCGCCGATACCATTGGCAAGGACTCCTAAAGTATCCGTATGAATCACTTCAACGTATGTGGCATGATTTGCATTCAAGCGCTGCTGGGATAGTCCTTTGTGAAGACGTCCAGGGTTCAAACCTAAAAGTAAATATTAGTAAAGTTTAATATCTAAAACATACTCTTATTTCTTAAATATTGAATAGGTAAGTTTTAGTTATGTAACAAATATTCGCATTCACAATTTTTAATACGAATATGAACATTATTACATTAACATTGAACAGATAACATTTTCGTTTACAAAAAGGTTAAATCCATAGCGGAATAAATATTCTTATGTACTACAAATCCTTATCTTTGGATTAAACTGTCTTGCAATCATAACACTATAATTTTCGATGATCATTTTGGTAATCTGGGTATCCCACCAAAAACGATAAACTGTTTAAAAGGAAAGCCAAGTTCAATATTTTTAACGACGAATCATTATAGTTTAATAGAAATGATAATTTAATAAAAAATATTATTTTTCCAATTACAGAGTATTTTATTCAGTTTATCTATTTATTTGACTTTGAAGATATATTAGAATATTTAGACTAGGCCATACCAGTTTATCCTACAGTGTGCGTATTTTTATCAGGATCAACTAGTTTCGCCTAGCCTAATCGGGCCTATCGGGCTTAGAACAAATTAGTTAAAAATAGGTTATACTGTTTATTCCTATTGCCTATAGGAAGAACTAGTTTAGCCTAGGCACTGTTTGGCTTTGGGCTTCGCCGCAAAAAGAATGGAGATCTAAATGAGTGCCAAGTTCTATAAAAAATCCAAATATGAACAAGTATGAAACTCTATTTTTATGTTTTATTGGATACCTTTAACAATTGCTGTTATTTAAAAAGTGAGACTCAAAGTAGGTAAGATGTGACTTGGCCAGTTTTCTTTACCTCAGTCATTCTATAGAGTTTTTTTTTATCACAAAGTCAAATTCAGTTTGGTTATTGTGAAGCTAGTTATTTATAAAAGTTTCAAAAATCTATCCATAGAAAGTTCACGATTTATTGGTTTTTATAGTGAGTACGGGATCTTTAACTGATTAATTAAAATATAATATCTAAGAAAGTACACTTTGGAACCAGGGACCTCAGGGTTAATTATGCAGGAAATTGTTTATTCTCACCTCCCTAGAGGAATGCGTCACATTCTAAGGCAAGCTGTATTAATTAAAACTTACCGGTGATTCTAGCAACTCTTACAACGCCTCTGTTAAGTTTTCTTCCAACTATACCAGCAACATGTGCTCCAAGGTCAAACCCAACCAAATGAAACGTTAGGCCAGATTTCACAGGTTGTGTTCCTGTTTCTGTTGTTGATGTTTCTGTTGTTGATGTTTCTGTTGTTGATGTTTCTGTTGTTGATGTTGATGTTTTTGTTGTTGTTGTTGTTCTTGTTATTGATTGTATTAATTTGGTCAAGTTTTCAGCAACACTTTGCATATTATTACTTGCTTGTGTATAACTATTACCAGCCGCACGGGTCCAGTCAACCTCAATGACGTTAACGTTTTGGTTTGAATGCTCAAGAATAGCTGAAACATAACAGGGATGACTAAATTTATTTTTTTATTGTTTGCTTAACTGCAGTTTGTTGGGAATTTAAAAACTAGATATTGTACAAAAAAGAAACTTAGCAACTAATTATGAGATAGCTATTGTTTTAAAAAGCTAAAGGGTATGCATTTTAGTAAGCAGAAAACAACTAAACAAACGACGTAGATGAAATCCAGAATGCGCCATTAAAAAAAAAGCGAGACCAAGTGCGAGTCGGATTCGCAGCTCCCTGCAGCAGTAAGTAGATGACATAATATAAAAGTTATAAAATAAATTGCTTTTACATAGTGTTTGTATGAACGACAAAGTTATATTTGCATTTTTGAAATTATTTTATTAATTAGGTAATATCTTATCTCTATACTATAAAAATAAGTTGGGTTTTCCTTCCTGACGCTATAACTCCAGAACACACGAACCGATTTCCACGGTTTTGCATTCGTTGGAAAGGTCTCGGGCTCCGTGAAGTTTATAGCACAGAAAATTTCATAAAAAAGTAAGATGATTACAGGAAAACAAAACCTTGTAAACGGAGTTACCGGGTAACCTAGTATTATAGAATATTGTATGCAAATATCTATAATATTTTTGTAAATAAATAAATATATATATTTTTATATTTGTTTAAAAATGTTTTAGGAATAGTTTTTGTTAAATAAAAATAAAAATATTTATTTATCTATAATGGAAATTAATAATAATAAAAGTGATTGCATGCTTACCCTCTCGGACTAATTGAAAGAACCTTATAACCGTGTTACCTTCATGTTAGCGGTATCTGAATAATTTGAGATATATATACTATAATATATAACTCTCAAAATACACCTTAGTACTTGTCAGGTTTCGAAACGATTTTTTTACTATTTTATACGATGTATGCAATCATCATCAGTTCCACAAGTATTTATGTACCTAATTACATCCGAATCTCACCAGCATGTAACTGTTGTGGGTTCATCTCACATAGAGCTTAATCTTTAGGCTTTTCAAAATAAGTGGAACTGTGCAATTGAAACTATCAGTATAAATTTAAATTTATAAGTCCAAGTTTCTCTACGTTACTTTCATGTTAGCGGTATCTGAATAATTTGAGATATACTATATACCTAACTCTGAACATACACATTAGTGCTTGTCAGGTTTCGAACCCGCAACTTCATCTTCCCGCAAGTGTTTATGAAGCAAGCGTCCTAACTTTTTCTTCTCCACTAATAACTATCTTTAAACAAATAAAACATTTTATTTAACTGTTATAAAATTGGAACTTTGAATTGTTTTTTTTTTGTTAAAAATTTTGTCGAGCACTTATTATTGTGAACCTATTTTCAAAACTCTGTTTTTGTTCGAAAGGTTGATGCTTGAGTTGGTCCCATCTTTACCAAGTCAGGATCCGATGTGATGGGCTCACAGGGACCGAGGGGAACTTTTGAAAATTATAAGGGCAACTCACAGTCAAACCATTACAACGGTTTTGTGGGGCTTAGTATATAAAAATGTTTGTGTGGAAATTTTGGCAATTAAAATAAATTAGTAGCCTGTTTTTCATTGTATTGCAATATGACCCATATAATTTTATTATGCTCTTATTATAAACAGACACTCTTATTTTTAATAAAACATTGTAATTTGAGAAAATAGTTGTAAGCAGTAATAAGTACTTACTTGTTGTGAAGAGTATATCTTACGTCTACCGTTTGTCCATAGCATACTGAAAAAAATAAGAATATTATAATTCTATATCATCTACTTAGTTCCACACTTTCTATATCTTACTTTGTTTGTTTATTGACTAGTTCTCATCAAATATACTATAGTAGTGTTATTTACACACAATGATCATAAAATCGCGGCATATAGAAAATCTATTTACATAATATATAATAAAACTGTAAAAGTGTTAATTACAGAATTAACACTTTTACAGTTTTATTACTATATAGCAAATAGAAAAAAAATAGTACGGGTCCCTAAGTTTTTTTTTTATAGTACATCACACGCGTTTCTCTTTTGGCGACTTATTTTTAATCTTTGCCACCACATTTCATTTGACGAGAGTTTAAAGAGAAATAATTGAACGATTATCATATCATCACGCTATTATCCCCGAAGAAGTAGGCAGAGGTGCACAATATGGCATATATTGCCACTGTACAATGTACACGCAATTTTTTACAATTTATGTTGTAAGTCCCACGTAATAGGCGGTGAGCCTATTGCCACATACCGGGCACATTTCCAAACTCCGTGCTACTACTGAGAAATTTTCGAAAATCCGTAAAATAAGAACGAATAATGTATAAATGGGACTCATGATAAAACCGGTGAAAACTGGTACATCTACCATGTACCAGGTAGGTACGCTAACCTTCCCCTTTCGGTATTAATCCTATTGTCTGTATTTCCCGAAGGGTATAAACCTGTGTTGTCTTTCAGACCCAAGTGAATAGGTTGCTTATGGGCAGGCGTACTTCAACCTATACGGCATCATCGTTACCACCAGGCGACATAGGCCCATTAGGTATCTACATACAAAAATTACAACTAAGTAATATTGCAGAATATTTGACTTACCTGCCACTGCAGCTACAAAAATGATGAACTTCAACATGTTGCTTGATGAACTGTCTCCTTACTGTAGAAAATGTGCAAATTCGTTTGTTTTTATTAGCATCTTTAACTAATCTGTTTATTAGATAACAACTGATAGAGTTTCCGATTGCCTAGATCAGATAATTTTAAAACTATTTATAATCATCAAAGGTCATTTCAGAATTTGCCGAAGGTAAAATAGTATTATCGCAAAATCAATCAGTATGCAAGGATATTCTATACATACTATATTATGTTTTTCCTATTTATTACCTAGGAATATTGTTTTATACTAATATTATAAAGAGGTGAGTGTATTATAAAGAGGTATATTTGTATGTAATGGGTAATCTCTGAAATTAATAATCCAATCCTAAAATTTTTTTTACTGGTAGAAAGCTACATTATTCCTGAGTGCTATAGGTTATAAATTATTTTGATAACATGTATATTAACCGATCAATCACAACTTTTGTCTGCACATCGGATAGAAATAGCTCATAAAACAGGATAATATGCATGTGCTGCCTAAACAGTTGCTTAAAATTGAAAACAATGTATGGCAATTTAGTTTGTCTTAATGATTTCTACAAAAAAGTTCGCGACACAATATTTCTATATTTCATATTTTATACGTCTTTTATTGTTGTTGATACATTATTTGATCATTTACCTATTGTATATAACATTTAACACAAAATCCCATGAAAGATTTCTGCACTTTGGACAATCGGAACTGCGGTATAGCTAACTTATTTCTACCTCTGATTATTTAAGCAACAAACTATTAATTATTATCAAAATAAATTATTTCTATATCACAAGGACATCACACAGATAAGACTTGCCACTTACAGTATGTCAATAGGTCATACAGTTTCGGAGATAATGTAAAATTACTAAAAAGCAAAATGCCGCTAGCACAATTAACACGCTTTGTGCGGACGTTTTATCTATTCACCTATAGATGGCGTTCTGCAAATACGTCATTTTTCTGAATCGCAGTGTTAAGATTTTCCGCGGATTGATGACCCTCTTGAATTATTAAGCCCACGTTGTCGTTATTTGGTGTTCAACTGTCAGTCTGTTGTTTTTGTTTGATGATTTCGGTCGTTTCGTTTGGTTGTTCGTTGATTGGTTCTCTGCATTGTAAAAAAACGGAAATTCAATTACGTTTATATCGGTGTACGTTTAGTATGTTCGTTACTTCAAAATAATCGGTAAATATTGTAATTTCAAAGTGGTCAAGTTGCTCTTTGTTCATATATTTTTTTAAGTCTGTGTAGTTTGTTTTCTAATAAAAAAACGAGCATGCCTAAAAGGAAATCGCACGCAACTGTCCCGGCAGACATCACAGAGAAGAGCAGCTCGAGTACGCCGTACGGAAGAATCTACCCCAGAAAATGAGTAGCGCCTCTCGAGTAATAGAGAACATAATTATAAAAAATGTTTAACTTTTGAGCCGAAATTAATATAACCATTGCTATAAATTATCACTTATTAGTCAGTTAGGTGTAACTCTATTGTAAAAAGTAATCTGATTACGACTTTCTGTAACATTTGCGGGACTTTTTTTCGCATATCAGTAATCTAATAACCAGACTAAGTACTTAGATAAAATAATAATACGTAATGCACACCAATAATAATAGTTCTATCTTGTCTTTTGATCAATACATTTGACTCGCAATCATTATAAATCAAGGTGGAACTAGAAAGTAGGTTAAATACGACATCAGATCAGATTATAATCTATCCAACTGGCAGGGAGTTCTTCCCAAACATAAATTGTTTGAGCAGCGATCAAGCACCACGATAATTAATAAAAATCTATAAAAACTGTTATAAAAACGGTGTCCCTAAATACCTAAAACCTATTTCAAAGAATTATGAAATTAAAATATTAAAATGAAAAAACCCTGATTCTAAATATATATAAGATTATTCTCTAATTATAGGTTTGAAGAATAAACTTGCGTTGCTCTGTAAATGAAGAATTTTATTTTTACTCATTTTATAACAAAAATAACATCTTAAAACTTACATTGATTCATTTACAAGTGCATAACAAAATCAAAATCAACCTGTAAATGAAGAAACGACAATTAAAGTTTATTCTTAGATATCTCTTTCTTCACAATTGTGAGTTATATTTTAAATAAAGAAATATTTAACTAAAATAACATCCATCTTTTCTTTAATAGAAAAATAATCTTGACACCCAATGTCACATTTACCACAAACAAAATAGTTTCATAAAATAAAATAAAATAGGTTTCATTCAAACTAAAAATTAAAGAAAATAGTATAATATTTTACTTTACATCTCCCCCCCTTGGAAAAGAAAATCTATAAAAGTGGAAAAGAAAATCTATAAATATACGGATACTGGAACAAGCTTCGTGACGTGAAATAAATTTGACTCAGTTTTCTTGTGCCCAGTATCAATTCTATATATTGATTTGGATATTTTCTCTGTAATCTGAAAAGGACCAATTCTCAAATGATCTAATTTTTTTCTGTTCAGCTTATTGCCATTTTCCACATACACCATATCACCAACATTAAATTCATGGTATTCTCTATTCTTATCAAATAATATTTTGTTGTAATTGTGAGATTTTATTGTATTTTCTAGAGCTGTTGTTCTATCTCTTATCCAGTCTTGTTGTGTTTTTTCTTCCTTCAACTCTTTAGGTAAAATCGTAGCATCTGTACCATATAAAAGATAACTTGGTGAAAAACCAGTAACTGAGTGAATAGTTTTATTATATTTTTCTACACATTCATGAGCTATTTTTGTCCAAGCTCGTGTATTTTCCTCTTCATTAATTTTACATCGAATTTTGTTTACCAATGTTTGGTTTAACCTCTCATTAAGACCATTGGAGAATGGCGCATTTACTGCTGTGAATATCATTGGAATCTGTTTTTCCGCTAAGAATCTCTTAAATTCTTTTGAATTTATTCCAGGGTACTGATCGGTGAGAATCATTCCGATATTATCTGTTTCTGATATGTTTGTAACCAGTTTTATAAAATCATTTGCTCCTTGGGTTTTTGAAGTCAGGACAAATGCGTATCTTGTAAAATGATCTACCAGTAGATGTAAATATTTCTTTGTAGACCTTGATCCTCCAAAACCTCCAATTGTGTCTATAGAGACTATTTCAAATGGCTTCGTGGCCGGACCTAAGTGTGACATAAATCCAATTTTCCCTTGTCCTCTTGATTTATTTTTTATACAAATCTCACAATTCTTACTTATTTTTTTGATATTTTCCGTCAAATTTCTAGCTATGTATAGTGGACTAAGTGTTTTCTGCATCTGTTTGATTCCAATATGACAAAGGTTCTTATGTACTTTATTTATAAGTTCTATGCTGAATTTCTCTGATAGCATTATTTTTTCCTTGTTCCTGACTTTTTTATAGTATATATTTTGTTTTTTTATCATTCTGTCTTTATTCTTTTGTATTTCTTCATTTTTATTTTGATCTATTAAAATATCCTGCAGGTTAATTACATTTACAATCCTCAGTTGTTCATCTTTGTTCTCATCTGATCCCAATACAGGGTTTCTACTAAGACAGTCTGCTTCTAAATTGTCTTTTCCCGGAGCATATTTAATATTAAAATCATATTGTGACAGGTAATACATCAAATCACCTAATTCTTCGTCGGTCCTTGATTTCAAATTCATGTTTTCCAGTGGCTTGTGGTCTGAATAAACTGTAAATGACTTACCTATCAGCCAGTATTGCCAGTATCGTACTGCTTCTTTAATTGCCAAACACTCTAAGTAAATGGCTTTTTTCTTTTTTTGGGTTCCATTTAACTTCTTTGAAAAGTATGCCACTGGTTTTTCTCTTCCATCAGGTTGTATCTGTTTCAATATAGCTCCAACTCCTTCTATTGATGCATCAGTGTAAATATTTATTGGCAAGTTTGGATCGTATATTTCTAAAACTGGTTGTGAACAAAGTAAAGCCTTTATCGTATTAAATGCTTTTTCACATTCATGGGACCAAATGAATTGTTGATTTTTCCTTAACAAATTATGTAGTGGATCTAGTATAGTTGCACTATTTGGTATATATTTGTGGTAGAAGTTTATTTTTCCCAAAAATTGTCTAACATTTTTCTGAGTCTTCGGAGTTGGAAAATCCTTTATTGATATTAGATTATCCTTAATCGGTTTTACAGTATTATTTTGTATTATATGACCCAAGTATTTTACGGTGTCTGATGCGAAATTGCATTTGGTAAATTTCAATCTAAATCCTTCTAATTGTATTGCTTCTAACAGTTGTTCTAAATGGTTTACATGTTCTTCAAAATTCCGAGAAAAAACTAATATGTCATCAATATAGTTTACTGTAAAGCTTGTAAGATTGTATTTTCTTAGTATACTACTGAGTATTCTTTGAAAAATTGCTGGTGAGGTCTTCAATCCAAATGGCAAACAAGTCCATTGGAAATGTCCTTCTTGTGTTATAAATCCTGTCTTTCTTCTATCTTCAATTCGTAAAGGAATAGCCCAAAATGCAGAATTTATGTCTAAAGCTGTAAAATACATACAATTTCTAGTTTTTTCCATTAGATCTTCAATTAAAGGGAATGGTTGGGCTTGAGGTACCACTATTTTATTTAGATCTCTGAAGTCAATACACAATCTTGACTTTTTATTTTCTTCTCTTTTAAAGGCTAATGTCACCGGTGCCGCAAATGGACTGTATGATTCTTCTATAAGTTTATTGTCTAGTAGGTTAGCTATTTGTTTTTCTATTTCTTTTTTGTCTTCTATAGTGCATTTGTAAGGCCTCTTACAGCAGTATTTATCTACTAATAAGTCTATTCTGGCTTCATACCCATTCACAGTTCCTATATCGTATTTATCCTTGGCAAAAACCGATTTATATTTTTGTATTAATTTATAAATTTTTTCCCTTTTATCTTCTTCTAAATGATTTACTTTTATTTCAAATTCCTTTTCTTTAATATGTTCATTAAAATTAATCTTATATTCCTTTACATATTCTTTACTTTCATTTTTTTTCTTGTATATCTCTTCCTCTTGTTTTATGTTTTCTTGATGTAAGTATTGTTTTTGAGTTATTTTTAACTCCTCATTTTGTATCAACTCGTATGCCTTTATCATGTCTAATCCTATTAAAAAATCATATTTGAAATTTGGTTCATCAATGACGTAAACATTTACATTTTCTTCTTTTTCGAAAATTTTTATTTTTAGATTTGTCAAACCACTGGTCTTCTTCACACCATTAATTGTAACTAAATTTTCTTCATTTGCATTATTTTTCTTAGTTTTTAATTTTAATAATTTGGAATTAATGAGAGAAACATTCGAACCTGAATCATATACTCCATATATTTCCAATTTATCATTTATTAGTAGTTTGACTCTTATTAATGGTGTTACTATTAGTTTTTTTGTTCGTTTTCATTTAACTCTGCTTCAATCACTGAATTATTCACATGCCTTATAGATTTTCTATCAAATGTATTGTCATCTTTAACCTTAAACCAGCATGCAGCTTCGGGGTGGTAACGAGTACCTTTATTAAGCTTTTCGCATGTTTTGCATGGAGTACGTTCCTCAATTTTGTTATTTATCTTTTGATTTTCGAATTTTCTATAGACCCCATTCCTATTTTTATTTACCAAATGTTCATACTTTCTCACTTCATTGAATAGGTCTACTGTATCCTTCATTGCTTCTCTATTTATCTTCTCCCGCACAAATCCAGGTAAACCTGCAGCAATTAAATCCACCAGCGTACCTGTATCTATTGATCTCCTCATGTCCAGTATAAGTTTTTCCTTTTTAATAGCATAGTCCACCAATGAACCATCCTTGTATTTAAAAAAAAGGGCATAAGTCACTTGGTTCCAGCCTTGATTCGCAAATGATTCACAGAACTTATTTTTCCATATCTGCCAGTCAGAGTTTAGTGTTAACTTTATAATCATAGAACTGTACCAATCAACACAACTTTTGTCCATGAATAGTCTTAGTATTTCAATTTTTTTCTCATCTTCCAAAATGTCAAAACGCAAACATTCTTTTTCAAAAATATCAATCCATTGGTTTGGGTTTGTATTTTTACTTGTAAATTTTTCAATCACAAACTTCTCTGCAATATATTTTAGATTCTGTTTTTTTTGATCTTGCGTGTTCTCAATCAATTTTGCAAATATTTTTTCCAATGAATCTGTATTTTTTTCTAATCCTCCAGATGTTTGCTTTTGTTCAATTTCTTCTAGATATTGCTCTCCAAATTGTAAATTACCATCTTCATCTATGTATGCTTTTCTTAGTTCATCTGACATTGTCATCCAAACTTTTCTCGTTTGATGTCTTTTCTTTAAACTATTTTTCACTTTATTATACGCAGCTGTCTTTATTAACTCTTTATGAAGACTAACAGACTGTAGTTCTTCCGGTATAACAAACACTTTTTCATCTTTTGTTGTTATTGAGGTTACACAACAGACATTTGATTTCCCATCACTCGCTGGCATTAAAGCAAATTCGAAACGTAGCTGATCCATATTTTGCTTTATTTATTTAGGTATTTCAATAAACAAGATTGTCGTTTTATAAGATTATTCTCTAATTATAGGTTTGAAGAATAAACTTGCGTTGCTCTGTAAATGAAGAATTTTATTTTTACTCATTTTATAACAAAAATAACATCTTAAAACTTACATTGATTCATTTACAAGTGCATAACAAAATCAAAATCAACCTGTAAATGAAGAAACGACAATTAAAGTTTATTCTTAGATATCTCTTTCTTCACAATTGTGAGTTATATTTTAAATAAAGAAATATTTAACTAAAATAACATCCATCTTTTCTTTAATAGAAAAATAATCTTGACACCCAATGTCACATTTACCACAAACAAAATAGTTTCATAAAATAAAATAAAATAGGTTTCATTCAAACTAAAAATTAAAGAAAATAGTATAATATTTTACTTTACATATATTATAAAGACTTTGTGACGGCACATACGGCTGGCTTTCCAGAATGGGTCCCGACTGCTTAAATTTTACGATGACTCTCTTGTTTTAGGGTTTTTTCATTTTAATATTTTAAAGAAACGCAGTCGGGTTTTTTAGTTTTTTAAATTACTTTTTTTATTTTATTTTTTTTAGTTTTATTTTTATTTTTTATTTTGATATATCTATGGTCACTCTCACAGTAAATACAAATCAAACGACCCCTATCGAGCGGAAATCCATCGAGTCGTTCAGGCTAGAGAGTGAGAAATATTCGAATTTGGCGCCAAAAATCCGCCATTTTGTTTTTTTTATTATTTTGATATATCCAGTGTCACTCTCACAGTAAATACGAATCCAACGACACCTCTCAAGTCAAAATCCATCAAGCCGTTTAGGCTAGAGAGTGAGAAATATTCGAATTTGGCGCCAAAAATTCACCATTTTGTTTTTTTATTATTTTGATATATCCAGTGTCACTCTCACAGTAAATACGAATCTAACGACACCTCTCAAGTCAAAATCTATCAACCCTCCTTCTGGCGCAGTCGGGTAAAAATGTTGCCAAATTAGCATTAAATCAACCATTGTATAATTGTGCATAAGTATAAAATAAATCATATAAAATTGTATATGTTATAATAAAACTATTTATATGAGTTTCCAGAAAAATGCTACTGGATGTTTTATGGCACATCAGTTCATAGTGAAAAGTTCTTGTTGTAACTTTTGTGTCACTTTTTTTTCTCATAGCCATAGCATATTTTGGAACTCGATAACGAGCTTACGTATCGACGTATCACCTGATGGTATGCAAAGCAAACCGCCGCCCATGGACATTTGAAACACCAGCGGCGTTACAAGTGCGTTGCCGGTCTTTTGAGGGTTAAGAATTTAAGGGTTGTTGGGAAATCAGGAATTGGGAAGATTGAGAAGGGGGGATCAGAAATTGGGAATTGGACCTCCGGTAACCTCACTCACACAACGAAACACAACGTAAGCGTTGTTTCACGACGGTTTTCAGTGAGGTCGTGGTATCACCCTGGTGGAGCCGACCCACTCATGCCGATACATGGCTCTCCTACACTTCCATAATCAATCTTAATCCAACATTTTTGGATCGACCTTCATTTTCGTCAGCAAAATATAGAACTGGTGTTATCAATCGATCTAAATATTTTGGACTAGCTTCCGCCCGCGACTCCGTCCGCGCGGATGTCGGTCTTCGCGTGGAAGTTTTATTTCTCCATTTTGAGTAACTCTGACAATGACATCTTATAAATATATATTGGACCCAAATATGGCGAGGCCCATAATAATTAAGGAGATCCCTCTGTTACTGTACTGCTGTTGAGCTCGCGTTCTGTAGAATAAAACTGAAAAATAAAGATATCTTTTTCTACGTATTTTTCCAGGATAAAAGGTATCCTATTTTATGCCCAGGATAATAAGGTATAATTATAGGTACCAAATTTCATCGAAATCAAACCGTTTGATTTTTATATGATTGATAGTTTTCACGTGATGCCAGAACATACAGAGAGACAGAAAGACAAAAAAAAAAAATAATCACATTATTTGGGTTTAGTATCGTTCCAGTAACGCCCCCTGCTATTTATTTTTTCAATATTTTCAATATACAAAATTGACCCTTCTACAGATTTATTGTATTATGAATGAATGAATGAATGAATTAATTAATGAAAGTGTTATAAACGTAAGAGTAGACAAATATAATCCGAAAGCTCCGAACTGCTAAGCTATCAGGAGTTATACGTGTTATTGTGAGTCAACCATAAAATATAGACATTTGCTGTCGTGGAATTTTTATAAACAATTTTTAGGAGAACATTTCCGTCATACATGATTTCTGTGTAGCTTTAGCCATTAAGGCTGCACACGCGACGGAAGTTTAAAAAATGGAGTAAGTTTTCCTGTTTTCCCAACATTTCCCTTCACTGCTCTGCTCCTATTGGTCGTAGCGTGATGAAAAATATACTATAACCTGACCAGGAGTCTGAAGAACATATATACCAAGTTTCGTTAAAATCTGTTGAGTGGTTTTTGTTTCTATAAAGAACATACAGACAGACAGACAGACAGACAGACAGACAGACAAAAAAATTTCTGATTGCATTTTTGGCGTCAGTATCGATCACTAATCACCCGCTGATATTTATTTTGGAAATATATTTCATGTACAGAATTGACGTCTCTACAGATTTATTATAAGTATATATATATATATAGATATGATCCGTTATTGAAATCGGCAGTAAGTATAACGGGTAAAATGGTTTAGATAAGGCTTAAGTTATTCCCGGAGCTGCGGATAGCTTAGCGTGTTACCGGGGCTCCGGCTCAAAAAGCAGGAGTAGGAAAGGGTAGTTTTTATAGTCAGTAGGTAAGAGTCTGATACTCCCTCTCACCTCGCCTAAGGCAGGAGAATTCATTGGATGATTTCACCCCCATATAATATATACATATATATATATACATATATATTATATATATATATATATATTCATCGTATATATAACCGAGGTTACATAGTAAATATGTAACCTCATTGATACATACAAAAATAAAACATTTTATTTCCGGACTCCAAATGGAAAAAAATTGAGATCACTAGCAACTGCTACGCGGTTTCAGTTACTGCTCGACATCTATTGGTCATCGCCTTTCTTCAAACAATGCAGTACTTATCGACCGCAAAAATAACTATCCAAACCAGAACAGTAGTTCCGGAGATTGACGCGTTCAAACAAGTAAACAAAAAAGTCTCCAGCTTTATATACTAGGTAAAAACTCAATATATTTGTGCCTATTATAATTAGATGAAGTTAAAGTAGCCAGTAAATGTAAATAGCAATAATATGAGCCTGCGCTTTTTTTAGTCGTGATTTGCTAGACTGGATCTCAATAGTTGCTCGTATTCTTCAATCAGGCGCGATTACAGATAGTGCAATATAATAAATGTCTCGACTATGTTATGTGTAACAGATTAAGTATGTCTTTTAATAATTTAAACATATGCACATATACATATTTGAAGGTCCTGCGAAAAAATATTCGGGAATTCCGGTCTTTTAAAAAACGAATAGAATGGAGTTTTATATGGGATTCGAAAAACCGAAAGCAGGTGATGGGAAAAACGGGCGTTTTATTTACAAAAAATAATGAAACCAACATTTATCTATATCTATACTATAATATTATAAAGCTGAAGAGTTTGTTTGTTTGTTTGAACGCGCTAATTTTCGGAACTACTGGTCCGATTTAAATAATTATTTTTGTATTGGATAGTGCATTTTTCGAGGAAGGCCAAGCAGAGCGGGTGAAATCGCAGGGTAATAGCTAGTTTTATATAATAATGATGATCAACTGTTTAAGATATGTAGAGGTGTTTAATACATGCTTAACACATGTATAGATATTGTACAGCGACAGATGTGTTGGGTGTATACCGATTAATGTTGCTCCGTGCACAAGCTAAGTATAGTTTTGTCAAAAATCTATATATTAATACGTGATGCAAAAACTTTAGACCCCTTTTTACGAAAATTGCGCGGACGTAGGAGCATAAAATTTGGTACACCTCTAGTTTATGTGTAGGAAAAGTCCAGAACGCTAATATTTTGCAAAAATAATGCTTATAAAGTACATTAAATCAATAAATAAAACATTACACCCACTACCATGCATATTATCTGATCGTATTTGACAAAACGTCAAAATCGACAGATATTGCGATGATATTCTCACGTCTCATATGAATAGAATTTTCCTATTCATGATGCGCCGGAATATATTAATTTGAATTTTACAAAACTAATAGCAATTCGTTAAATAAAAATTATCCTTGAACGTATGTTAAGTGCAGGTCGATTTTCAACCACAAGGCGACCACTAGTATAAGTAAATGTGCGAATTTGGTATACTCGGAACTCGAATCCACCGAAATTAGAATTTATGATACCGAAATTATTTTGACATAACACAATAATGTACACCCACTTTTTCATCATTTATGTTAAAGTCCCATGTAATTGCGGATGAGCCTATTGCCATATAGGTACTGGACACAATTCCATACTCCGTACTTCTACTGAGAAATTTTCGAAAAACCAAAAAAAAACCAGTAATACTTTGCCCGACCCGGGAATCGAACCCAAGACCCCTTGTCCGGCAGTCGCACTTGTGACCACTTGACCAGCTTAGCAGTCATATTACTTGTATATAATACATATCCTCTAACAAGCTCCTACAATATATATTATATTATATATTATAGTTAGTTGTTGTTGTTTGTTTAGAGTTATCAATATTATAGTTAGTTGACAATTATAAAAGAAGTTTAAGCATGCAGAAATAATCATTTATTAAACAAATATTTTATTGATCTTTAATCATTAAGTTTTAGTAGAACGGATATCTTCTTGTCGTGTTGATCCTGTAGATTCCCCGTGTACTGAAAAATAATATTATTATTATTATACATCCCATATCATATAAACTTTACTTGCTCAATTTTCACAGTAGTTTGTCGGGAATTGAACCCGAGATCGCTTGACCAACCATGGAAAATGTATTAGTTGGATAGCATCTAACAGGATTTACTGTCTTTTTTGATGTATGATACTTTATTAATAAAATGAAATAAAATATATTATCATTAATTACCATTAAAAATCACTTATATCGAAAACAAAACTATTCCATTATCTTTAAGCGTAATCTAGTTAAGCTAAATTATTAGACATACCCTGTCTTTGATAGGTCAGTGCCACCTAACTGGAGAGTAACACCACGACATAAATTAAGATTCATCTGTGTCATGGAGGAACATTGATTTCCCCTTAGGCGATTGTCTTCATTTATTGATGCTGCGAAGAGCTCGAAAGAACGAGCATGACAACAGGAGTGGAAGACGCAGCCTGGTTGATTTCTTCCTCCATTGGGGTAGAAGTTTACGTGGCCAATAGGATCTTCGATACCATTGGAAAGGGCGCCGAATGTGTCCGTATGAATCACCTCTACGTATGTGGCATCAGTGTCTCTTAAGCGTTGTGTCCCTGGACCCCAATGACGTCCAGTTGGGTTCAAACCTAAATGAAATATTAATACAGATTAATACCCAAAATATTTTAATCAATACTAACTTTTGGTAGTAACTTAGAATAACGACTTTATACACGGTGTAACAAAAAGGGGGTATACATATTAAGTGCACGGTTTCTAGATAACATAACAAACGATACGGGAAGGGTTTTTCAAACTCATGTTTTCGTGGAATTTTTTAAAATTATTTTTAATTATTTTTTCATGCGAATTAAAATTAGGTAGACTAGGCGATCAGATTTACAGAAGAAATGTTTCGTAATTAGCGAGTGACCCCTGTAGCGTTGTGACACGTTTGTATGATTTATAAAATCAAGAACCTTGCGACACCTAGTATTTGGTACCATTTTTTTAAACGTATTTTAAGCTGAAACTTTATGTAGAGATTTATTCAACCTATATTCTTCAGTGCTTCTTGATGTATATGGGTATTTTGTTACAACCTGTATACGTAGTTTTTTGTCTCAGTTGTCATATATTACAATCTCAAAGTCTGATCAGTAGTATAATTATAATAGTTTAGTTAAAATCCGCGTACTATTTTTGAGTGTGTAAACGGAACAATATTCTAGGATGTTTTTCAGATTCGTTTTTTATTGCTGTGTCCTTATGCTTATTACAAACACGAACATATGAAAAAACAAAGTTATAAATATGTATAAATAGCTACAAGCTTTTACGCAGATTGGTATTTATGGTTATGTAAACTAAACGTGTTAACAAAATTTCAGCTCAGTCAGTTAAAGATATATATGTAGGTACACCCTACATAATCATATTATGTACACCGTGAATGATGAGATACTCTTTCAATAACTTGAGCGGTATTTGAGTTAAAAATTACTATAATACAAATTAAGAATGAAATCAAGAATAAGCTTACAAAATGTAAATTGTGATAAATTCATTTATGATGTTAAAATTATATTCGTGCGACTACACATAATATGTACTTAAAAACAACATATACTGTATGGGGAAACCTCTTATGACTTAATTTAAACCACATATTTGTTATCATCTTGGCTGACATACAAAAAATGAGCGAAATAGGCATTTTTCTCTTTGAGCTAATTTGAACACTCTTTACAAATACCGTACGGCATTGCAACAACCGCGCCGCATGTTCGTAACATTCCTAGACAACCCACAACATTACGTCTCTTCTGTGATCAAGGAATATGGAGCTGTTCATTCAGAATTTAATACTTGATTAATTAAATTATTTAGTTTGTTTGAAAATTGCAATTTTTAAATTTTAGGTTTTCCTTGAAATATTTAGTTGTTGCTTCTTTGGACTAGTAATACTTGTGGTTTCATTTGAGTCATATGAGTGATCTCCATACTGTATGCTTTCTTATAAAATTAAAGATTCTATTCCAGTCACATTGTGATGCGACACTCAACTCTAAGCTCCGTAGTTCCGTTGGCTAGTGTTTGAACAATGAGGCAGTCAAAAGAAGTAACAGTTGTGTTAATCAAAACTTACCGGTGATTCTACCAACTTTATTATTGGAGTTAAAGTTTCTTCCGGCTATACCAGCAACGTGTGCTCCAAGGTCAAACCCAACCAAGTGAAAGTTTTCTAACTTTACATCTTTATCTAAATCTAACCACCGTATAAAGTTGGTCATGTTGACAGCAACAATACCGGCATTTCCACTTGCTATTGTATAACTTTCTTCAGCCAATGGTTTCCAGTTAACTTCAATAACGTTAATTTTTTTTTTGAAATCTTTCAAAATTACTGAAAAATGACATCGATTATAAAATTACAATGATTATAAAATACAATGACCACAAACATTTTTTGAGATGAAATAAGGAAGTAGCATATATTATAATACAAATGATACAAAAAGTTAGATATAAAACGAACTCAAAGTTATCATGACAGTTTATTGCTTGTTTATATACATTTATTAATGTAACATTTTGTTACGGAGCTAATAATTTTAAGTATTTACGCTTGCAAGTATATTAGTAGTTATTAATAACGTTTTGCATAAATGTAAAGGTAGTTCCTATCTAAAAGAATTTATTATGTTTTTAAGTTCGGCATCGATGCATACAAATGGCAGTTTTCTACAATTGTATCATTTGTATACGTTACACAGGTTGAGTTGTTATGAGAGTATAATCTCGTATAGAACAGAACGGACATTTCCAAAACACAACAAACTTACAGGAGATGTACCTACTGTTATGTAACGATGTAAATTCTTGGCGAATCGTATTTTTATACTTACCGGGTCGGACGAAGTCTAGGAACTGTTGTGCTGAATTATCAAAGTATCCGTGTATTAAGAATATAGTATTGTCCTTTTTACCAAACTCTTTGATCAACTCGCCAGATCCAGACATATCAATGGGTCCTTTGTCCCTTGCAAACAACAAGAATAATATCATATAATTAATTATCGTTTCAAAATTATTTATACCTATTACACCGTGTGGTGTAACAAAAAGGGGGTATACATATCATGAGCAATTGAGCACGGTTTCTAAACAACGTAACAAACGATATGGGAAGGGTTTTTGAAATTGGAATGAAGTTAAGAATTTTTTTCAAATACGTAAAATTCCAGTAACCTAACATCAAAATTAGGTAGATACAGGTACTAGGCGATCCAGAGGGGCTACATCCCTCCGTGCATGACTCCGCCCCCTGCGGTGCCCGATGCGGGCCACAGCGACGACGACGACGACACACCACCAGAAGTGACCGAGGCAGAGCTGAGAGTGGCGGTGCGCCGGATGGGCGCCAAGAACACCGCCCCGGGACCCGACGGATTGCCTGGCAAGGCGTGGGTCCTGGCTTCGGAGACTCTCAGGCCTCGACTAATTGGTCTTTTCAGCGCATGTTTGGAGAGGGGCCAGTTCCCGCTATCATGGAAGGCGGGTAAACTGGTCCTCGTGAAGAAGCCAGGGCGCCCTGCGGACTCTCCGTCCGCGTACCGGCCCATCGTGCTACTCGACGAGGTGGGAAAACTATTTGAAAGAATAATTTCAAACCGCCTCGTCGCGCACCTGACGGGAACAGGGCCGGACCTCGCGGACGGCCAGTTTGGCTTCCGCAGAGGGCGCTCCACGGTGGACGCCATCATGCGCGTGAGGGACCTTACGACGGGGTCTGCAGTGTCCAGGGGTAGAGTCGTAGTGGCGGTGTCTTTGGACATCGCCAACGCCTTTAACTCTCTGCCCTGGAGCTGCATTTTGGAGGCACTACGATATCATCGGGTGCCTACCTCTCTCCGTCGTATGGTCGAGGCTTATCTGACGGACAGATCCGTCATCTACCCCGGTCACCGAGGTGAGTGGAACCGGCGAGAGATGTCGCGCGGTGTTCCACAGGGATCGGTCCTGGGACCGCTCCTGTGGAACATAGGCTACGACTGGGTGCTGCGCACCGACCTCCCGAGCGGCGTCAGCGTGGTTTGCTACGCTGACGATACGCTGGTACTAGCACACGGGAGGTCGCACCAGGCGGCGGCCGACCTGATGATGAGAGCGGTTGCGATAGTCGTTGAAAGGATCCGGCAGCTGGGACTCGAGGTGGCGCTTCATAAGTCCGAGGCCATGTGCTTTTATGGCCGCGGGAATGCGCCACCTCCGGGTGGGTTCCAGATCATGGCAGGAGGGGTTTCCATCGGCGTCGAGGTGACGATGAAGTACCTGGGACTCGTCCTCGACAGTCGGTGGAAATTCGAGGAACATTTCCGACGTTTGGCTCCCAAGTTGGAACGGACGGGGGCTGCCCTAAAGCGGCTCCTACCCAACCTTGGTGGACCAAACGCCTCCTGCCGGAGGTTGTACGTGGGGATTGTGCGGTCCATGGCCCTCTATGGGGCCCCGGTGTGGGCGCCAAATCTACGGCGACGACCAGCTCGTGCGCTAGTTTCATCCCAGAGGGTCATGGCCATTCGGATGATCCGTGGATACCGCACGATCTCCGGGGAGGCAGCTAACCTCCTTGCGGGATCACCGCCGTGGGATCTGGAGGCGAAAGTGCTCGCGCACGTATATAGCTTACGTGCGGAGGCGCATCGCCGGGGCGAAAGTCCACTGCCGCGCCAGATTAGTGCGTGGCGGGATGAGCTCCGGCGCGATCTCATGGCGGAATGGAAGCAACGACTATCGCAACCGAGGGCTGGGCTCGCTGTCATAGCAGCGGTAAGTCCCCTCTTTGAGGAGTGGCTAGAGAGGCGTCACGGCGTCCTCACCTACCGCCTGACGCAGGTGCTTACCGGACACGGTAGTTTCGGTAGGTTCCTGTTTCGGATTCGGCGGGAGGAAACGCCCGGGTGTCGGCATTGCGTGGATCACCCGGAGGACACGGTGGAGCATACAGTAGCGGTGTGCCCTGCATGGGCTGAGCACCGCCGTGTCCTTAGGGATGTGATCGGCGACGGTGACCTCTCGCGTCCGGTTTTGGTTCAGGCCATGATGCGGAGCGAGAGGGAATGGGACGCCGTCTCCTTCTGCGAAGCAGTCATGCTAGCTAAGGAGGAGGCGGAGCGCGTGAGGGAACGATCCTCCTCACGCCCCAGCCGCCGCAGAAGACACTCCGGGCGTCGGGGATCGCGTGACGATCTCCGGCCACCGTAAGTGCGGGTCTGCGGACGGCGAGCAAGGGTAGCTCGCCGCCCGACCAGAGTCCGACACTCCCTCCCGCCTCACCCAAGGCGGGAGAAGTCATTGGATGATTTTCCCACCTCAAAAAAAAAAAAAAAAAAAAAAAAAAGGCGATCAGATTTACAGAAGAAATGTTTCTTAATTAGCGGGTGACCCCTGTAGTGTTGAGATACGTTTGTACGATGATTTAAAATCAAGAACCATGCGACACGAAGTATTTGGTACCAATTATTTTAAACGTATTTTAAGCTAAAACTTTGTGTAGAGATTCTATTCAACCTGTATTCTTCAGTGCTTCTTGATGTATGAATATGGCTATTTTGCTACACGCTGATTGCCTATAAATCAGGTTAAAACTGATGATGAAAACAGAAGGTAAAAAAACTGTTGTGTTTTTATATTTCATTTTTTTTGAAATTACAACCAACCACTCTTGTTATCAGACTACGCTTTATCACATTTTCTACTACCGTGACCACATTTTTAGGGCTCCATAGCCAAATGGTAAAAACGGAACCCTTATAAAGGAGATTGTCCAAAGCTGGCTATTTTTAAACAGGCTACTCAACAAAAATGTAATTTACCAATAATTTTATTTATATTTTTGTAAATATCTGATGCTGAACTTTGTACAAATTAGCACTATAAAAAAATCGTTTTTTATTGGTATTTATTATGATAAGACCAAGTCTTTGTAAGTCTCAGTAGTTGGCTTTGAATTTGACTTTAGTGCTGCAATCTGCTGTCAATCTGTTGTATTTTTCGTCAAAATGACAGATATTATTCGCTTTGTTCTTTTGCATTGTGAGTGTTGCAACAGCAGTTTATTGCGGGGGAAAATACAAAATAGACACATTAGTAGGAAAACATATTTTGATATGAAAATAACACTGAAAGGAGGGCAACTATAAAACAATATTGCTGTAATTGCATGTAGGCCAGTGCAGATAGGTTTTGAACCACAATTTCGGGTTTTTATTCTTATTTTTGCCAAAAAGTTAAATAAGCAAAGATAAGAATAAAAAACCGAAATCGTAGTTTTTTTAATTTTCCACAAATTTTTGAGGTAATATAAACAAAAAGTAGTAGTAGTAGACTTGTAGTTTCGCCGAAAATTGTGATAAACCGATTTTTACTCCTACTAAAACCCCCACTTCCCGAACTCGGATGGAGTGGAATTTTTATTTTTTTCCATTTTTAGCATATTCTCTTCCATTTCCAATAGGTTTCATTCTACTATAAATTTCTTTTACTTTTTACCTTTATTAGAGGTATCTGCACTGGCCTAATGGTGGGTCGTAGAACAGTAGGTTGCTGTTCACATATAATGACTATTATTTGGTTTTTGAGCTGGGCAAGGTACCAGAAAATTATTATACCACCTGCCGAGTTCCTTGGCCATATTTTAATTACATATGAATCGGATTAATAACGCATTTTAATAGAAATAAATGTTTTATTTCATGCATAACCAGTTTCAATAAAATGTAAAAAAATATCTAAATATAAATCTTGATACAAAACTAAGTTTGTATCTTCATTCTTACTGATATGAACTAATAAATCAAACATATATTATTAGCTGAAGTGCTTGTTTAAAAATAGCCAAAGTTCCATACAAGTCAATTCCCTTTGTCATGTCTGTCCGTCGGTCCGTATGTCACTGCCATTTATTTCCGAAACTATTGGGCCTATATAGTTGAAACTTTGTTGGTTAATGTACTCTGGTAACCGCTATTCGAATGTCGGATAAAAAATAATAAATATAAAAATTAGTTTTTTTTTTCAGTGAACCTATCCGTCATACCCATCACGGATAGGGTAAAAAAAACATTAAGGTTCCTAAAACTCTTTTTCGTCAAAATCATTTGTTTGAAGGATAGACGCTTCCAAATGGGAAAAATGAGTGTCCCTCTAACTTTTACAATAAGAGAGTGAGAAAGCTAAAAAATATATATGTTGTAGATTTCGATGGAAACTGTCAACAAAAATTGGTTTGAACGAGATATCATTATTAGTTTTTAGGAAATAATACATTTTCAAAAAACGCTAATATAACTTTGTCGATCATACAAACACTATGTAATTGGAATAACGATTACGAGAATACATCAATCTACAAAGTTTCAATAGTTTCGGAAATAAATTTAATAGCTGTGACATACGGACGGACGGACAGACAGACATGACGAATCTATAAGGGTTCTGTTTTTTGCCATTTCTTTACGGAACCCTAGAAAGGTATAAACTGGCCCACATAACTTTATATAAAAAAATGGCGCATATAATCAAATACCGAATTATCAAAAAATAAAAAAATAAATAAGCAATAGGTATTAGGTAAGTACTTACTTTGTGTAAAGGGTATACTTAATGTCTTGTCCATAGCATACTGAAAACAATAATATAATTCCATATTAAAGTATAAGAAAATATAGAACCTACTAGTGACGTAATGAATATTCGCACATTTTTTGACATTCACATTGGAAAATTTTACCGTGCACATACGAACGTCATAAGCAATTAAAAATATGTATATTTAATGGGGACATAGGTATTCATTTCCTAATATGACACCTTATCTCCCGATTAAATTGTCTTGCAATCATTACTCTAATTTTCGGTTATCATTTTGATATAGTGAATAATCAACTTTTCATTACATCTTACTCTTATTATTCTATACCACAGTCTTATAATAAATTATATTTCATACTCCTAACTAAAGCTTATTCTTATACACTGTATAATATATATAATACACTGTATAAGAATAAGCTTTACGTCGATATGAAATCGACGTCCAATAGGCACCAGATGATGTTAGTTTATGCTTGGAAGTTGAGGTAATACAAATTTGGAAAACGGCCATATTTTGGTAGAAATGAAGACCCTCCTAGATGGTAAACTACTGTAAAATATTATTGTTCCTAAAGGTAGGAATAAAAGTTTCCACAGATCATAAAGTTATTTTGGGTTTAAAATAAATAATTCAAGATTTTAATTCTTTTCCAGGAATCGATCTTTTTGAGATATTATGATTCTAAGAATCACGTTTTAATTCACGTAAAAATTTTCACAGTATACATATGATACATATCAACTCATATCGCAAAATAATTGTCTTACCTGCTACTGCAGCCAAAAAAATGCAGAACTTCAACATGTTGCGTGATGAACTGTCCTCAGTATACAAAATGTGCAAATTCGTTTGTTTTTATATGCATCTATAACTTATCTGATTATTATCAACTGATTTTATGACAATGACAATGACAATTAACAGCTGATAAAGTTCCCGATTGCCTAGATCAGATAATATTGCAACTTTGATCTTGACTGATCATCAAAAGTCATTTCAGAATTTGCCGAACGTAAATAGTATTATCGTAATATTTATCAGTGTGCAAGGATATTCTATAAATATTATGTTTTTCATTGTTATATGTATAATGTACCCACTATCGAAATACAATAATATACCTAGGAATATTTTTTTAATTTATTAATTCATTATAAATTCAATTTGATTAGAAATGATCCATACCTACTCAGTTTCCCCATTTTATTAAGTTTGGAAAAAGGTATGTTATACAGACAGGGTCACTTGTAATTCGTATTCCTTTCGGGAGGTGATTATAACAGCTAATTTGCTACAAAATTAGCCCTGAGGTCTCTGGTCTGAAAATGGCTAGTTTTTATGGTTTCGGTTAAACATTTCCGAAATGACTACAAAAACATCAATTAATAAAAAATATTGGTTTGATTTTTGAATGAAGAAATAAGACGCATATTCGGTTTAAGTGTAACCTAACCTAACCTAGGGCCACTTGTAATTCGACGTATTCCTCTCGGGAGGAAACTAGCCACTTTCAGACCAGGGGCCTCAAGGCTTATTTTGTAGGAAATTAGTTGTTCTATCACTACGTCGCATAACAAGTCACCCTGTATATTATTTACATGTTTGTTGTTTTCCTTTCACGAGATCATAGGGTCTCGGGACCTTTGGAATGTGTTCGAGGAGCCGAAGCCAACTCGCAAAGGCCCGTTGAACAATTTTAATCTTAGTGAAATGGGACGGCACCTAGCAATTATTCCTGTATGCACTACGGAAGGACAATCCCTGATTGATGTACGACTATTGTGAGATATGATAAAAGTGGATGACTATGGAATGGTTTTTCAACCAGTTAACTATGAGATACTATGGCCCATGCCCCTGACCGATATTGATAGATACGGATAAACAAGCTGGGGGTGACTAGCAAACTTGATTAATGTGCTCCCGGAAACGGTCGCTAGCATGTAGCGACACGGAGGCAACATACTTTGAGCTGCTTGGAGAATGAGAGTCATCCAACGGCTATCAGAGCTATCCTGGAAGTACGGTCAAGACCCCTACTAGCATCTTACTGAGATTCATCCTTCCCCCAAGTGGTAGAGTTGGAAGCAAGTCCACTCTTGTGAATCTCCACTCAAAATAGTCAATTAGGCAAGAATGAGACGGGAGAGGCTTTTCCGACTAGTCACCAGAGTTGAAAACCTAGGCCTCCAGGGAGTCAGGTCCGTGTAGTCGCCACAGTCTAACAGCTCGACTCTAGTTGCTTTGTGGACTTATTATTATACTCTCCATATTTATTTAAAATTCTCTAAATTTACATTTTTAAATAATATTTAAAACATACAATATAAAATAATATTTAAAAATATAAAAGTAGGAGCCGACCAGTAGCGGGAACATGGTCCAAGCTACCGGTGGTTAGGGCTCCAGAGACAGAAACCTCCTCACAATACGTGCCGTTTCGAGGAGTACTGCCTTCTGCATCAGGCCCTTGATCCATCCGCCCAACCCCAGCCTCCTAAGGTGATTGTCGAGGCTGTTGGGTATTAATCCGTTGGCCGACACGACTATCGGCACAATGATAGCCGAATCCACACTCCACATGTCGACAACCTCGTGAGCCAAGTCAAGATATTTTATTTGTTTATCTTTTTCAGCTTTCACGAGGTTCTCGTCATGAGGAATGGTGATATCGACTATCATCGCGCGGCGCGCTTGCCGATCTATCACCACTATATCAGGTTTATTATTATTTTATTATTATTATTATTTTTACATACTTACACATGTGAAAATAATAAAACGAATTGTAAAACATGATTTTTGTGCATTCTTTTCATTCTCGGTGATAAAAGGTGCTGCAGTCTCATATCGGAAAAAAGAATTACCGAAATAAATGATCACTTATCAGTCAGTTAGGTATAACTTTATTGTAAATAGTAGCGTGATTACGATTACTTTTTTTAACACTCGCGGCACTTTTTTCGCATATCAGTTATCTAATAACCAGAAAAAGTACTTAGATAAAAAATTAAATAACAATACGTAATGCACATCAATAATAATATATCTCGCCTTTTGATCTATATAAACGGTGTCCAAATAAAACATACAGGGTATCCCTGAAGTCGACGTCCAAAAGGCACCAGATGATCGGCAAGGTTCCAACTGTTATCAGAAAAATATAACAACAATTCTAGGTCCTACAGTTTTTAAGTTACAGTGATTTATATGCTATCCATGAAAAAGTACACCCTGTGCCAGTCTTTTAGACGAACCAAATACTCAAAATACAATTTTCACCTTACTGTAAGTGACTGTACGGAAATCGAACCCGAGACCCCTTGTTCGGCAGTCGCACTTGCGACCATTCGACCAACGAGGCAGTCTTGCATGCATGGCTCAATTGTAATATTAATATAAATCCTGGTTCCTGACGATCATGTTCGTTTAATTGCAGTGGTACACTTTACCCAGGCCGGGAGTAGGTCATTTGATGATATTCCTCTGCCAAAAAAGAAAACAAAACAATTTTACCCACAGTATGTTTGCTTTACCGTATAATAGTGACGAATGCACGTAGAAAACACAACGATGTGATACATCGCAATTTCATATTTTATCTTCTTTAATATAAAAATAAGTCGGATTTTCCTTCCTGACGCACGAACCGATGACCTCACTCCAGAATGCACGAAGCGATTTCCACGGTCCGGTTTTGCATTCGTTGGAAAGGTCTCGGGCTTCGCGAGGTATATAGCAAAGAAAATTCAGGAAAAAATTCAAGAGAATAGCAGTAAATCAGGGAAAATCTATATTTGCTAGAATATACATATAATATAATATACACTACCTACATACAAGTTAGTATGAAAATAAGATAAAATAATTTATCACTTGACTGACGTATGCAATGATTAATGATTATGTTTTGAAATACAATACTGAAATTCATCGTATAAATAGTAAATTACTCTACTTTCTTCTTGCACTCAGTTGAGTGCAAATGAGGTTGCATACTTATTTAATACAAATATATATTGTCATATTCCCAGACTCCAAACGGGAAAATTTTGAGATCACTAGCAACTCCTACGCAGTTTCACTTGCTGCTCGGCACCTATTGGTCATAGCTTTCTTCAACCAATGCAGTAGATACTTATCGAACGCAAAAATAATTATTCAAATCAGATCGAGAGAAAAATGTATATGTAAATAGCAATAATATGCTTGCCTGAGCCTGTGCTTTTTTTAGTTGTGATTTGCTAGACTGGATCTCAATAGTTGCTCGTATTCTTCTATCAGGCGCAATTACATCTAGTGCAATAATGTAATATGTCTCGACTTAAGATGTAATGTGACATGACTTAAGATATTACATTGTTGTGTGTAACAGATTAAGTTAAGAGTCTCAGGTATCTCTCTCTCCTTTATTTTAAAAGTTAGGGGGGGGGGAGGAAACAATTTTTTCCACTTTTGATTCGTTTCATTCGAAAAATGGTTCTAGGAACCTTAATAAAGAGCACCTAGCTTCATTGGCGGACAGAGCGACAGACCAGTATTTATTATTTATTCGTTGACATTTTCAAAGTACCCATTTATGGTTTAATTGGAATAAATGATTTGACTTTAACTTCGACTTAGAGAGTTGAAAAAGATGTAGCAGAAACTGATATACTGTCTGTAAATACAGTTCTAGAACGAAAATATGTTATTCGGTAGAGTATCATCACCCTTTCTTTCTGCACCTGGACTCGTAATATCATCAAAGTGAGCATTTCCATTATGTTGCTTAGGAACTTAAGACCTCTTAAGTAATGACACTTTAAAGTTATATCATAAATTCGGAGTCGTGAAGCAGGTGAAGTTGTATTGATACCATGCGTACCACTCGTTTCCAATAATTTAAACTTAATAAATAGTAAAAGTAAAGCCGAATAAAATATTTCTATAAAAAATTTAGATAGGGAAATGTTAAGAAAATAGAAAAAAAGAACGTTTTGTAATGAGTAATTAGTATAATCCAATTATAATGATTTAAGTACACAATTTAAGTCTCCAGTAAGATCAAGCCAAAAGGGTAGATTTAATTGTTTATCGTGTATTTTCCGCATACAGGTTGTTTTTCAAACCGTATATCAATTTCATTAATAGGGCCACCTTCCACTTGTATTGACACGGTATTTTTTGGACCTGAAAAAGAAAAACATTCAGTTAAAATAACTGAACCAAATATTTCTATATTTTTTTCCGTCTAAAACATGGATCAACGCGATCAGCCGGTATTAATGGTAATTCAAGTAATTTGTGGTTAATTATTACTAGATAAGTAATGAAATTAATTTGAGCTATAGATCTGTTCATAGTCATCATCAATTGTCAGCATTATCAGCAATATCTTAATGCTTGTTGCATCCAACCAGTTCAAATATACGTACCCTGTTTTGGACAGAACTAAACCACCCATATGCAATGGGTCTCCTCTGCACCTGTTGAGAGTATTTTGCAAGTCTGAACTGCAGGGGTATCCGACTAGTCCACTGTTGCTCATAGATGCCGCAAAGACCTCATAGGCGCGGTTGTGGTTGCAGACATGACCGATGCAGCCTGGTTGGTTGCTACCGCCGTTGACGAAGAAGTTGATGTCTCCAATTGCGGTTCCAATACCATTCGAGCCAGGTCCTGTGATATCTGTGTGGATAACTTCGACGTACATGGCATCAGAGTCGGCCAATCTTCCGGAATCACTGCCCCATCTGCTTGCAGCTGGGTCCAAACCTGAAAAATACAGAATAATTAATCATACATTTTTAGTAATTTTAAAGAGAAGCTAATTTTTACTGGTAAGACGTAATTTACCAGTGATTCTTCCAACTCTGCCCAATCCTTGGTCCAGTCGTCGACCAGCTTGACCAACTATGTGAGCTCCAAGATTGAAACCAACCAAATGTAATGTGCTCCTGATCAATCTGGCTTCAGTTTCTAGCCAGGATATGAAATTAGCTAAATGATGAGCTACCAATGGCACAGACTGTCTTGCGGCAGTATATCCTTGACCAGCCTCTCTGCTCCAGTCAACCACGATAACGTTATGAGGTTCTTGATGGAATAAAATAGCTAAAAATAAAAAGTTTAGATTAAAAAAAGAGTTATTTTGACCAAATTTTGGAAAATAATCCAGATATGAATCATAGAATCACCCATTTGAAAGAGGAAGCGTAAACTTAAATTATGGAAAATTTCTTCCACCACTTTGTAGATAAAATTGTAAAATATCTTATGCGTCTAAAAGTAAACAGCTTACCATCTTTGACAAGATTGTTGAACTCAGAGTGCAAGCTGCCTTGGTGTCCATGGACCAGGATAACAGTGTTGTCCGTTATTTTGAAATTAGAGTATCTTGAAAAGGGCACCGTGGGGTCCATAACCTCAGGCTCATAGTGGTTTTCCCTAAAAAAAAAAAATATATATGTATAATTATTCATATTTTTTGTCAACCTTTGAATTTTTTTTTCATCATAGGTTTGTACTTACAATGTATACAGGTGATAGGTGTTCGATACATCGTCTGCCCGGATTACTGGAAAATTATAATAAAGGTATTAAAGTTATTTGACTTACAAAATAAATTGTGAAAAGTGGATGTACATTGCACAGTGGTAATACGTGCCATAGTGTGCACCTCTTCGGGGATAAAAAGCGTGACGTTGCTATGAAATAAAAAGCTGAATAGAGCAAGACATGTAAATTAATAGAATTTCGTAATATAGAACTCACCTGCCAAAGCAGCAAGAACGATGGCTAGTTTCAACATCTTCCTTGATCGTTACTAAACTGATTGTGATTTGAAAAAATCACTGGCTTTTATTGTCATCTTTCTATCAGATAGTATAATTTACGCGATAATTAAAGTTCGTTTTGCCTCTGAAAAATTGATAAAACCGTTATCAAACTAAGATTGCTTGTATAAAAATTTTGAGTACTGATCTTGAGTTTAAGCAACTTTTTCCTCAAATGGATAAGTAAAGGTAATTAAGAATGTTTACGTAGCAACCATTTTTAATATATTACTTTTCTATTGTATAAAAATAAGTCGGGTTTTCCTTCCTGATGCTATAACGACGTATGACATTTGAAGGGTCTCGTGCACCGCGAGATTTATAGCAAAAAAAAAAGTAGGAAAAATTTAAGAGTTAAGCAGGAAAACAGAAAAATAATAATTGGTGGCGAAACGGAATTCGCCGGGTTTTCTAGTACTTTCATATTTATTTCCATTCAGTTTAACAATTGGGTAGTTTTTGTCAATTAAAAATAAGTCAGTTACATTCCTGGGTTGCGACGGACTTCAGTCTTTCATTGGTTTCATGGTTGTATTTACTGTAGATCCTGGCTTTCATAAGTAATGAAGGTTTTAGAAGGTAGAATGTGTGGTGTCCGAGTTTGTTTTTTTATTTTATTTATTATTTATTTAGGAAAAAAAACAACAATTTTATATCTTATCCCAAAAAAAAAGTAAAAAATAAATTTAACAATATACATTATTATTTAGACAAAAAAGTTTTTTGTACATTTTTTTTTAAGAAATCATTAGATTTTTCATGACTTCACAAGTTGCAATCTGATACAAAATTCATAGAAAAGTGTCGTTTATCATTTCGATGTTGAATTTGACTAGTTGTCAACTACCGTGTCGGTTAACAGCTGGTAATACTAATTAATCACTGAAAGTTACAAAACTTTAAAAACAGTATCTTCTCAAAATATTTTTGAGGAAAAAAATATATTTTATTTATTGTAATTATATACGTCAGTATATATCATGGTTGTTATATGAAAATTACACAAGAAAATTCTTACAAGGACCGTTAAATAGGTAATTAATAAATTATTGAAAATAAAATGTTTAAGGAAAACTATAAACCATTGCCATGATAAGTCTTGTTGTGACGTCACGTTATTGCGATTAACTTGAAAACTGAACATTGAACGATATTAGCATATCAATGACGTTCGGTTTTAATCAATTACTTTTAAGAAAATGTGAAAAAATATTTTAGATAAAAATATTAATATTTCCAAGAGTAAAGAAGGAAGAAATATGCACGCCCACTTATATTATTTGTTAAAATATTATATTATTGTAGTAAAAATAAAACAGTGCAGGTAAAACAAACCCGAAATGAATTTGCCAGCAATAGGCGTGTTAATTTTAAGTAATTTTAATTACAATTGGACACGCTTAAACCGTACCCCCTTTTACGGGCACCGCAGGTAGCATGCGTAAAAATCTACAGCTGATCCATTTACTAACTAGCTACATGCTATTTTCAAATATTACAAAGCCCAATCCACAAGTGCTGCTTGATAGCATTTGCTCAAAAATAGCAATATCTCGTGATACTTTCCAGCATGTGTATCTGCAGCTTTATGGACAGGCGTACTACATCGTCACTTATTATTTGAAATGTGATAATTTTGAGTGCGATATTACCCATGTTTTCTCGCAATGTCTAAGAAATATCCGAAACACAGATTTTGCATACCTTAATTAAAAAAAAAAATCTTAAAGTAGAAGCTTAGCATTTTAGTAATTTTAAGCATTTTACAAAATTTACTTTTTTAACTAAAAATTACAGCTTACACACGTAAATTAATGGAGAAAAACTCTACTAGTTTCGAGTTACAGAGGAACTCTTCATCATGAGCAGCGTGCGCAGACGCTGCTATGTCGCACAGCTTGCTCCAGTAGACTTAATAATTATCCGTGATTTTTATGTTTATTTGCGTTCCGTTTTGTGTGTAATAATTTGTAAAGACTTTTTAATTGAGTGTTTTTATTTCATTATAGATTCCCAAAACTTATGGAAACATATTGACAGACTTTTACTCTATTAACTACATAATATCAGTAGCAATAATCCCCTAGTATTTAATGGCCCCGTAGTCAAGGAATAACAACATTAGCAATATCATAACTTGCTTGCTAAAAATTGCTTTATTGCACCATTATGTTCAGGTTTTATCAATAGATTATATGAAACAAAACCACTGCGATACCATTCAAAAAAAGATGAGGAAAAACACGCCTACAATGTGATTTTTTTTAAATTACTACATAGTCGTCATCATGATAAATTATGCATGAAGAAAAGATTGTAAGATAACCCCACCACTGACTTTTCTTTAACTACATATAAAGTAAGTTTTTTATCACTTGCTCATTTTTTAAACAATTTTTGTGATGTTTTCACAAAAATATTATTTTTTTATTTTAATTACTGATGATAAAATTATGTGAAAATTAGTGATTAAGAGTAACTCCTCATATAGAGCAGTAAGTATTATTATGGAAATCTAGAATGGAAAGTATGTATGCAATGTTATTTGATACTAATTTATATTTATGCATACTGGAACAATGGGATTGACGGGCAAGCCCGCCACAACCTGCCAAAACCGCTGCAACTCTTGTAAGCCAGGGTACTAGGAGTAATATTTTATATTATCCTAACCATATTTATTACTATACAATATAATTCTTCAGATTTAATCATTAAAGACGGTATAGAATTGTATTTCTAACATTTAAATAACTTTTTGTTACACAACAACATAACTTTTCATCAGATCAACTCATGTAATATTAGAATAAAAAACTTTGAGTGTGAATAAAAAGTCAACATCACAATCACGTCCAATTAACGTGTGAGTATTTATAAGTTGTACTGCATCTTTTATAAAATTATTATTTAATTCATCGTGTATTTTTATAATAAATGTCGACCCATAACCAACCAAAGGAATTACTGTTATTTCATCTATTATTTTTTCACATTTCACTTAAATCCATTATATCATTATCATACCAGATGTTGAATATTTTATAGTTAAATAGAACTTTTGTTTTAGACCCAGGGACAGGGAGAGAGTGTAGAATAAAAGAAATAAAATTGCATGAGTAAAAATAGTATAATTATGTCATATTAATATTTAAATATGTATAAGTCAGTATCATAGTTTTAGATTCCTAAAAAGGCCATCTCCTCTCTGTGTTCACGCGGTATTTTTTAGATCTGAAATAAAAAGAAAAATAAATGTTAATATTTTTTTAAGAAATATCATGTGATTTGGTCATTTGCCTCGCAGTGAATTAAATTTAAGTTTCTCTTTAGATTTCTAAGCTTTTTATAACTCAACATAAAAATGTCATACACTTTTATGACCAATAAAAAATTGTACCCTAGTAAAAACACATACCCAGTTTTAGAAAGAAGTAATCCACCCATGTGCAACGGGTCTCCTCTACATCTGTTTAGAGTGTTTTGTAGGTCTGAGCTGCATGGGTATCCGACAAGTCCACTGTTGACCATAGACGCTGCAAAGACTTCGAAGGCACGGTTATGGCTGCAGATATGGGTTAAGCAGCCTGGTTGGTTGCTACCGCCGTTGACGAAGAAGTTGATATCACCAATAGGAGTTCCAATACCATTAGCGGTAGGTCCTGTGATGTCAGTGTGGATAACTTCAACATACAAAGCATCAGTGTCAGCTAATCTTCCGGAATTGCTGCCCCATCGACTTGCAGATGGATCCAAACCTATAAAAGAAGACCAAATATTTACCAAAAAGTCAAGGGAAATTTGTTCTACTTTACATGAAAGAATGAGGATATAAGTGTTACCTGTGATTCTTCCAATTCTGCCAAATCCTTGGTCCAGCCGTCGACCAGTCTGGCCAACTATGTGAGCGCCAAGATCGAAACCAACCAAATGCAATGTGCTTCTGATCAATCTGGCTTCATATTCCAACCAAGTGATGAAATTAGCCAAATGTTCAGCTACTATAGTATAGGGTAATAGTTTCAGGGTTAGGGATTGTAGAAATTAAATCCAACAATTCTTCAAGCAAACACTTTATTACACTTATTTTCACAAATAAACTTCCTTCCGTGGTAACGGCCAAAAACTGACTGCCCGCACCCGACTCGTACACTTGATTATTTTAACTCGCAAGATCAACCGACTATCTTAATTATTATTCACTATTAAATTATTACAACTATAACAACATTATTAATAAACAACAAAATAACAAATATTTATAATTAGGTATAATTATGTATGTTTTGATTTTAAATGCTTGGTATTAGGTAAGAAATAAGTATCACATGACGTCACATCCGTTTGATCTCAGATAAAAGTAATGTCTAATTTCATAGCATTTAATCAGGTGAGTATTAATTATTCTTTAAAATGTTACAAATATTGACGTTAATTAAATATTAGGCTTACAGCTCGGCCTTCCTGTAACGAGCGAGTCCCTTCGCGAAATAGTAGATAAAGTAAAGAAATAGGAACCTTAATAATCCTAATCTTGTGATACTTATTTTATACTGATCCATTTTTATTTATTTATTATTACATATACATTTCATTCACATTTAAAGTACACTCATTAATTGGTTTAGAAAATACAATAATTAATTGCATAATATAATACTTTATTATATTGACATTATACAATACTGATCGTAATTATATATAATATTAATTATATGAATCACAAATATATATATTATTTTTATTTGATACTTATCATATTTATAATGATTTTTGAGATAATTGTTTAGTTAATTTTGCACATAGTAATTATTTAAATTATACCTTTGATACAATATAGTACTTACACTAATGCGATTGGTGTAATTTTAAGACTGAGAATCGTATGATCACATATAAGTAAAATGAATTTTTATGATTATTCTATGGCTGGTCACTATCAGAGTTATTTTCATCGCAACTACTTTCTAGATCTCTATTAAAATGAAGCCACGGTTGCATTTTGTCCACTGCGACAATGGCTTCGTAGCGGCGGTTATTTTTACGAGACAATGGTGTATCCTCAATAACATACCTATCATTAGGGAGTGCTTTCAGAACACGGTAAGGTCCCTGGAATTTCATAACTAATTTTTGTGACTGTCCATCGTGAGGGTATTGCCGCTCTACGCGCACTAAATCCCCTTCGGAATATCGTTTTGCTGGTTTTCTACGACTATTAAACTTTTCTTGATCTTTAATTTGTTTTTCTATTATTTTCTCCCTAGCTTCGTCTCTCATATCTATCAGCTCTTTTCCCGATGTTATACTAACGGTATCGTCCAAAACAGCACCTAAAATTCCTTCGCTACGACACTTAATATTAAACCCAAAAAGCAACTCGGATGGTGTCTTCTCAGTTGTTTTGTGAGTGGTAGTATTTAATCCTAGTTGGATATCCGATACGTATTCGTCCCAAGATTTCTCGTCTTTACCGTGAGTTGAGGTAGATAGCGCGTCTAGAATGGTTCTATTGAATCGTTCTACTTGTCCGTTGGCTCTAGGGGTCGCGACTGCGTTTACTATATGTTTAATACCATATGATGTTATAAAGTCCTTAAAAGCTCCGCTTGTAAAACTAGAGCCTTTATCTGTAATAAGGCGCTTGGGAGTACCAAAATAACTGACATACTCTTTAAGAACTCTGATTGTAGTAGCAGTTTTTGTGTCCCTTACTGGTTTTACGACAGTGTATTTTGTGAACCCATCCACTATAACAAGTAAATAGCAATTGCCCTTTTTACTTTTTATAAACGGTCCTAGATGGTCTGCGTGAACCGTGTGGAAAGGCACGCTGGGTTTGTCAATTGGGTGAAGTTCGCCTTCACGTTTTCCGCCAGGTGCTTTGTGGTGAGAGCATTCCAAGCAGGAAGAAACGTATTTCTTCACAAACTTCCGCATTTTCGCAAACCAATAATTCTTACGAATGCGTTGAAGAGTTTTATCAAAACCACAGTGACCTACGTCGTCATGGTTCATTTTCAGGATTTGAAAGCGCACACCCTTAGGTACTACCCATTTTATGTCATCCCCAACAATTCGATACACGCGACCGTTCTTTAGTTTATAATTTTTGTGAACGTCCATTATTTGTTCTGCACCCGGGTCGGATAAGGTTTCCTTTATGCTTTTCACTTCATCGTCTGCTGATTGAACGGTTGCAATCCAGTCTTCTTCTGTGTTTTCGATGGTCAGAACATCCAAACACATCGGTGAATCTATTTCACTATCACCGACTGGATTGCGACTTAAGGCGTCAACATGCGACATGCGTGATCCCGGTCTGTACTCGATGGTGCAGTCATATTCTTGCAATTGTATCCACCATCGGGCAATTCGGGGAATCAGATCACGCTTGATCAGGGTCGACCGCAAAGCATTGCAATCCGTCAAGATTTTGAACGGAATACCAACGAGATACACTCTAAATCGGTTAAGCGACGCGACTACCGCTAGCGTCTCGAGGTCGTAAGAATGGAATTTTCTTTCTTCTGCGTTAGTCTTTCGACTGAAATATGACACAGGTTGAAAAACTCCATTTGAATTGGCCTGAAGCAAGATGCCGGCTAGACCCTCTTTGCTGGCGTCTGTATGTAGTTGAGTCTCGGCCTGGTGATCATAGAGCGCAAGTATGGGTCTTTCGGTTAACATGCCCTTTATTTTGTCGAAAGCAAGATCTTGAGCTTCATGCCATGCCCATTTAGCATCCTTTTTCAGTAAATCTGTCAAGGGTGCCGCTAGTAAAGCGTAGTTCCTAATGAATCGTCTAAAATAACCTGACAACCCGAGAAACTGTCTAAGCTCATGTTGATTGCTAGGTTTCGGGAATTTATCTACGGCTTCGGTTTTTCGCCAACCAGGACGAATTCCCTTACGACTCACCTCGTATCCAAGAAAATCTATGGTGTCGAGGAAGAAATGGCACTTGCTTAACTTTAACGTAAGACCACCCTTTTTTAACAGTCTTAGAACTTCCTCGAGTCTTTGCAAGCCCTCAGTTACGCTTCTGGCTGGAATAAGTACATCATCCATGTAGACGATGGCGTACTTAATCTTTGCTTCGAGTAATATTTTGTTGATTGTGCGTTGAAAAACCGAAGGTGCATTAACCAACCCAAATGGCATCCTATTATACTCAAATTGGCCATCTGGCGTAACAAAGGCTGTTTTATGCCGAGACTCCTCAGCAATTGGTATTTGATAGTATCCAGAGGCCAAATCGAGCGACGTAAATACCGTGTTGCCCGCCAGTTGATCAAGTTGGTCTTCGATTCGCGGTAGGGGATAATGTTCCTTTTTCGTCTTGCGATTCAATGCTCTATAATCGACGCATAAACGCTTATCCCCCGTTTTTTCTGCACCAACAAGATTGGGCTGGCATACGGCGAGGTGGATTCTCTAACAATACCATAGTCGACCATTTCTTGTACCATGCTCCTAACTAGAGCACGATCGGCGTAAGACATCCGATAAGGTCGATAGACCACTGGTTGCGTATCTTCGAGTTCAATTACCATTTCAGTTAAATCTGTGAATCCCAAATCGTGGAGGCCGCTCGAGAAGCAATCAGCGTATTTTTCTAATAATTGTTTTAATTGCTTCAGCTCCTCTGGGTTTAGGTTACCGTGGTTAAAGTCATCATCCTTCTGAGTTTCACAGAACGAGACTTTGCACGAATCTAAAACCAATTCTGGATTTCCCTTGTCAGTACCCTTGGGATACACACGTGCTAAAAGAGTTCCCTTTTTTAAAGTTACTACATTAGACGACGCATTGTAGATCAACAGCGCACTGCGTCCACTCTTGATCTCATACTCGCCCGGGAGGAGAAAGTACTCATTTCCCTCCGGGCCCCTAACAGAACCATTTACATAAACTCGAACATCTATCTCAGGTTCGGCAAGCACTTGAACAGCGCGCAACGTATTTGGTTGGATATCAATATTTTTATTTGTCACCAGGTGCACCTTAGTACAGGGAATCTGTTTGAAAATAACGGCAGTGGGAGTCTTTGTGATAATAATATCCGATTTTTCCGTAAAAGAATGTCCTAACAGAACCGACTGACTAATGATACAATCATCGACTACATACATATTAATGGTCTGTTTTATATTTTGGACTTCAACACAAACGGTTGTCATCCCTACTGGGTAAGTAAGATTAGAACCTATACCTCTGAGGGTAGGTAAATCCTCTGGTACTACTACATCCAAGTTAAACTCCCTAGCCTTCGATAGTTTTATCAAAGAGCACTGACTCCCAAGATCTAAATGACAATCTACAACATTTCCATTCACCTTAATGCTAAGCATGTATTTAGCAGTTAACTCTGCTGCTAAACTTAACTGGGCAACTTGTTTTTCGTTACTATTTTTACCGTTATTTAAGTCTCCCTCACGCCTTTTGTTAGTTTTATTCCTGTAGCAATGGGTGGTTAAGTGACCTAATCTGTCGCATGTAGTGCATTTCGCTGCAGGTTTGTCGCATTTAAAACTCGGATGACCGAGTTGATCACAATTAAAACAAGTTATTTTCGTAGTGTCCGGTTTTGAGATACCGGGTCTAGCAAAAGAAGCTGCACTACGCCGCTCGTTTCTAAACTTCGAAGATAATTCATGATTTTCACGGCTTTGTCCTACTTTAACCGATCTAAAGTATTTTAGAACTTTCTCTGGTTCAGAAAATTGAGCTGCTTGAGCGCCTACCCTAATAGCTCTGTCCTCAACACCATGCAACAAACAATCCACAGCCTGTCGTCCATAAATTTGACATCTATTTAATAAGTTGATTTTCGCGTAATAATAATGATCAAGCGATTCTCCGTACTTCGCCTTTTTAGCGAGCATCTCGGTCAAAAGTTCAGCATAGTCTTCGCGAACAGGAAAAGATTCTATTAACTTATTCTTCCATTCGGGCCACGTGAACAACATGGTGGGTAAATTTTGATACCAAGATCGTGCTAAGCCTGTTAACTTAGGTAAGGCGTAGTGGATCATCTCTTTATCCTCCCAGCCGTAAATTCCGGCGCATTCCTCTACCTTCGTCAACCAGGTCAAAATCGTTTGTTCCTTCGACATAGGGTCAAATTCGGGTATAATATTAGTGTTAAAAGTCATCTTTGGCTTATCTGAACCTTTGACCGATTGCAAAATAGACAAAAATTTATCTAATATAGCATCAGTAGTAGTATCACGATATTTAGGTTGCTTAGAGTTAGATGGATGTGACTCACCAGGGTCTCTCGAATCCGATGAACTGCAGCTCCTCTTCCTGCTGCGTCGGGATTCATGCCTTCCGGTCATCTCGTCTTCACGTCTCGGTGTACGCCCACGTGAACGTCCTTCTCTAGCTCTCTCATGTCCTCCGAGTCCCGTGCTGGGCGACCGTTCTCGTTCCCATCGAGACGGTGTACGTAAAAACCTGCTTTGTGGCGTTCCCCTCGAACGGATTAATTGACGCTCTCCGTCATATACACTATTCACTTCAACCTCAGCATCGCGCTCCCGCGATGCCCCTGGTTGTTCTGAAGCATATTTCCTTAATAACCTGCCTTCACCCACACGTCTGGGTTCTCCAGGCCAACTCGCATGACTAGGCGCTCTCCGCCTTGAGTCCGGTGCCTCCCGACCCTGACCCTCACACCTGGGTACACCTGGGTCTGCACTGAACCTTTCAAAACTCATGTCTCGACTACTATAGCCTCCTCGATCCATAAGAATCAACTGAAACTGACCAAAACAGCTTAATAAACTAATGCTATACCATTTACTGAACGTTATTATAGTTAGATTTCATTATCAGTACATTGACACTTATATGGTTTTTATTTATCATTACCCCATGTCCTCCTAAGACGGGCAAAGTTTTTGCCCATTAGAAGGAGCAGATAAACCTTAATTGAATTCATCCAACTGTTATAAACTGACGACCACCAACGGACTATCCACCTATATCTATGGTCTTGATTGTTTTGTTCATCTGCTATGATAAAAATCTGCACACACGCACAAAACAGATGGTGACACACACACGTGATCGCGAAAAGAAAAAACAACACTAGTATAAAAAAAACAAAAACAAGAACAACTACATGGTATTGATTGCACTAAATCAATTGCATTTAAATATAATAAATGTATTCACGTGGAAAGAAACGTCTAAGAATGAAATAAAAAAAATATGTACCTATAATAATATTATATAAGGTATGACATTTTGTTCCACTTTAATCTTTAATTCGCACTGTTTTCAGCCCAGAAAGGGAAGAGAAAAAAAAATACAGTTTCGTCGGTACTTACAAATCTGGATTTGTAATATAATAAACACTAATGTTCACTTTATATTAATAATCAGCTGTCCCTACCATGTACATTAAATAAGAAAAAGAAACGGAACACTTACGGTTTTCTGTTTTCCTTCTGTAGGCGTGGTACGAAAAATTGAAATTTCTCGCTGATCCCACTTCTGAAACTATAGGGTAATAGTTTCAGGGTTAGGGATTGTAGAAATTAAATCCAACAATTCTTCAAGCAAACACTTTATTACACTTATTTTCACAAATAAACTTCCTTCCGTGGTAACGGCCAAAAACTGACTGCCCGCACCCGACTCGTACACTTAATTATTTTAACTCGCAAGATCAACCGACTATCTTAATTATTATTCACTATTAAATTATTACAACTATAACAACATTATTAATAAACAACAAAATAACAAATATTTATAATTAGGTATAATTATGTATGTTTTGATTTTAAATGCTTGGTATTAGGTAAGAAATAAGTATCACATGACGTCACATCCGTTTGATCTCAGATAAAAGTAATGTCTAATTTCATAGCATTTAATCAGGTGAGTATTAATTATTCTTTAAAATGTTACAAATATTGACGTTAATTAAATATTAGGCTTACAATAGGTACAGATTGCCTTGCAGAAGCATATCCCTGATTTGCTTCTCTGCTCCAGTCAACCACGATAACGTTGTGTGGTGTTTGATGATCGAGGATAGCTAAACAAAAGAGAACGGTAGGGTTAGTGCGGAAAATCACTAGTCTCTTTTTGAACGGCTTAGCATGTTATTAGTAGAACCGAGAAGAGCTAGAAATACTTCAGGATTTCTTTTCCAAAAAATACAATAGTAACCTTATCGAATGGTGTGGTTTCAGTTACGTTGTATTTATATTTATTTTACTAAAGAAATTCGCATATTCCATACTATTTCATTAGTGTCTTAGACCAAATTTTTTTTGTAAATTGCAAATATTATTATGCATGTTGGGTTCATAAAACTTACCATTCTTGATTAAAGTATTGAAGTCATTGTTAGCATCACCGTGGTGCCCATGAACTAGAATGACGGTGTTGTCAGTTATTTTGAAATTAGTGTATCTTGAAAGTGGCGCGCTGGGGTCCAATTTTTCCGGGACAAGCTTGTTTTCCCTTTGAAGAAAATAAAAATTTAGATCAGATCAATACAAAGGTACTAATGTATGCAAGGTTATTTTATTATTATTAATTAATATTATTTACTTACAATGTGTATAATAAATAGGTGTTGGATGCAGTTGCTGAACAGCTCACTGAAAAGATAAATTATGGTTAAAATCTATACATATAATAAAATCGTAGAAAAGTGCTGTCTGTACATTGAAAATAAAAATAAAAAAAATAGCAGGGGTTACTGTTATGTCGATGTCGAACCCAAAAATGTAATTAACTTTTTTTTTGTCTGTTTGTCTGTTTGTCTGTTTGTCTGTTTGTCTGTTTGTCTGTTTGTCTGTTTGTCTGTTTGTCTGTTTGTCTGTTTGTCTGTTTGTCTGTTTGTCTGTTTGTCTGTTTGTCTGTTCGTCTGTGCGCGCTAATCTCAGAAACGGCTGATCCGAGTTGGATGCGGTTTTCACGAATATATTGTGGGATGCTTAAATTTACATTTAGTGTTTGTTTCATGTCAATCGGTTCATAAATAAAAAAGTTATGTCAAATTAAAGAATCACGTCGAACATTCTATGCTTATACCATTAATCTCCGCAACTATTTGACGGATTTGGTTGAAATTTGGTACAGATATAGTTTAGAACCTTAGAAAGGACATAGATATATATTTTTATTTCAAAAATCAAAAAATAAAAATAAGAAATAAATTATTTATAAATAATTCTATGTCGATCGTTACACGACTTCGGTTCATGTTATTGTTTTAATTTATCGAAAAAAGTAAATAAATAGTAAAAAGGTATGAAAAAAATAATATCAATATAATAAAACATTTAGTACAAAGAAAATGCTCTAACGGAGTATAGATAATTCTATGTCGATCGTTACACGACTTCGGTTCATGTTATTGTTTTAATTCATCGAAAAAAGTAAATAAATAGTAAAAAGGTATGAAAAAAATAATATCAATATAATTAAACTTTTAGTACAAAGAAAATGCCCGAACGGAGTATAAATAAATAATCCAAGTTGTCTTTATCCTCGATAGATGGCGTTGGGATCGAAATAGATCGCGCTATGGTTTCGTTACATTCATTTGGTTGGGTATCGGCCGAGCGCTTCGGTACTATCGTAGAAAAAGTGTATTATCAGTCGTATGATTATTTGTCTGTAGTGGTCCTGCTGTTTCGTATATTCTAAATTGGTTTCGTTGTATTTGTCAATTAATAAGTTTATTTGTTGGGTTTTCCTGGTTTTTTGGTTAAACTATTTAACGTAGGTTTAGTTTGATATCGATTATTAGTAGTTACTGTAGTTAGTTTTTTTAATAAAATTGTAAGTCTAATTTTTTTTTTAATTAGATTAGATTTAAGTCGTTTCTTTTAAATTATTTAGTTTAAGCTTGGTTATTATAGCATAGAGGATAGGTTGTAATATAGTTTCTTTTTTAATTGTTATAAATTCGTAATTCGTAGCTTTCTTTAGTTTTAAGTTAGTTTAAGTCCGTTTTTAAACTATTTTTTCAATGCCCTAAGTGAGTATACATCTATTAAATTCAAACGCAGAGCTCATTATGTTGATTTTTGAAGAGTTCCCTGGAATATCTTCCACATCTCATTTTTGAAGAGATCCCGCGAGATCGGGAACTATGTGGTTAAAACCAAAAATTTGCCGGAAGTCACTATTCCACGCGAACGAAGTCGCGGGCAAAAGCTAGTGTAACAATAAAACTCTCGCTACATACAATATTTTTAATTTAGATGAGATGGAATCTACATTTCTTAACTACTCTTTGAAGAAATGAGGTAATATCTAAAAGACTTATGCGATTTTTAAACAAATAATAATACAAACATTAAAAAAAAAAGATTAAAATAGACGAAGTTTTTATTCTGTAAACAGTTTTATAATACAGAGAAGAAGCTTAGAAATCAAACCTTTATGCTCTTATTAACTCATTCATCTCAATAACACATTTTTCTTCCCGGTAAATAGAAGCAAACATATCTTGCTCGGTAGTTGAGCTTTTTTATATGGGTATAAATCGTTACCCCGTACTAGGATTTTCTTTGTCGTGGGTGCGTTTATAAACATACAAGTTCACATACACATGACACCCAGACCCCAAGCAACATTTTGTGAAGTTCACACGAAGAGTTATTCCGTGCGGGATTCGAAAATTCCCGCTAAACGTTGCTTTGCAGCCTTTTAATACTAATGCACAGAAACATTTTGTTCTTCTGATCTGAATAAAATCTCACCTGCTAGAGCAGCCAAAACAAAAGCTTGTTTGAACATCTTGCTTGATCAACTATTCCTGACTGATGATGAATGTCGAAACCATTTGGTTTTTATTCTCAGCTTCCTATCAGATAAATACTAGTAATTAATGTTCTTACTTAGTACAGTTGAATTAAGAGCCTTATCAGTAACTCTTTGATTAATCGTTTATGGAAATATTTTGTTTGCATGTTTTTCCTTGTTTATGTAAAGGGTTTTCATTTGTTTTAAGTGTGAATAAATAATTAATATTAAAATAATTATGTTTTTCTTGTAAGAAAGACATTAGATTGATAATTAGAATAAGTTATTTAGTGTCAGTAGCTTATAATCTATTATTATTGAAACTATAACTGAATTACTCGCTTTTTCCACTATAAACGAGACTTCTACTAATAAAACTCTTCCTTTGCATTCTATAAATGAAATCACCGGGTGTGGTTTGCATGTAATAGGTTTAAAGGAAGATCCGAGAGCATTTTAAGAAGAATGTTTCTTAATTCTAAAGAGTAGATTTTAAGGAGTTTTAGAAATATAATCGTAGAGTATTGACATTACTAGAAAACACAATTCCCATGCAATCTTCATAGACTTACAAAAAATAGATTATAATCACATAACATTTATGTTTTCCTTCAATTCTATAGGTACTTACTACAGAATTTGAGGAAAATGTCTGATTTAAAATTTATCGATTTCTAAATCATGGAATATATTATTTTTCTATCAGACTTAAGATAAGGTCAAGAATGAAATAGTATTATTTACTATGTTACAAATAACGTAGTCTGTTAAGGAAAAATACAAACAACATTTAGTGGATGAGCTGTTATTTTGTGTTCTTGTGAGATTTACCGCTTACATAACAACTTTTTTGTAACTTGTTTAAGATATGTTTACAACAAAATTGTGATGTAATAGACGAGTATTGTCACTAATTTTTGCACTTCGATCTTAGAAGACCGGAGCTACGGACTGTATAGCGGGTTTACCATGGCCCGAAAAGCTGGAGTAGGAACGAGGTGGTTTTTAGTCAGTAAGATTCTGACTCCACCTCTCGCCTCACCCAAGGTGGAAGAAGTCATTGGATGATTTTCCCCACTCAAACAAAAAAAAAAAGACTAAAGAAGAACATTGAGTGAATTTCAGTGGGTATTTAAAAGAAGTGCTAGTAAAAACCAGGCGGATACACAGATATATTTGTAAAACTGACAAGTTTTACGCAGCAATCGGATACTTAACCCACATATTCAAACACAAAAACAGACCACGAACAATTCATACCCAAGATAAAAGCTTACAAAATGTCTGTTCAAAAAAAGTTCCCATTCCTTGTTCACGTTTCCTGTAAAGCCATTACTTATGCCAGCGTGGGCCATTTAATGACTTACCTGTGTAGCAACAGGCTGTGGTCGAAGCCCTAAAAAGGGTCGCGACCCCCAAGCAATTTAGCCTTATGACACCAAAAGGGTGCGTAAGTCGACCCGCGGTAATTGCACATAGTGGCATTAATGTAACATTGCTTCCTTATTGCTATAACTTATAGACATGTTCTGTCATTTTAGAGATGTACTCGTATCTAATGGAATGATGTTTAGAGAATAGGGTAGATGACAAATTTTTATTTTAATGTCCGTCTTGTAGATTGTTTAAAAATATTAGATACGTAATTTTTATTTAATAACGGAAACAAATACTTTCGATTTGAAATATCGCGTGCCGTCACCTTTAGGTACGTTTTATAAGTAGAAATGAAATATTTGCTCCCATTCCTAAACTTTGATTCGTTTTATCTTAGCGTGGTTATCGTATATGACAAAATATAAAATACGTGTTTAATACTTTTTCATTGCCTAATTGACTAAGTAGATTTATAATTTTTATATCCTCATCTCCCTCCCCAAAATCATCCCTATTGTTTCTTTTAAAACGGGTTGGTAGAAGTATGTCTTTAGAGATATCTCTTAACAGGCATAGTACTATGGAGATCCAGGCAGATCTATTAGAGGACCCGGTGCCCCTTAAAGGCGATGAGGGGGGGGGGGTTTAGTGAGCTAAAAATCCCACACTTCCTAGTCTTTCTCCCCAAAAAGCGAGGCGCTTTTTGAAGGAAGAACTACGTAGTATTCATAGTACCTAATAGTTATGGTGGCCCGAAAGCTAAGGCGTGGGGACATGCATGAGTTAGGGCGTGGGTTCGAAACTTGGCAAGTACCAATATGACATTTTCCGAGTTATAGATTATAAGTACCTACGTACTTTCTTAGATTATAAGTATATAGACATCACAGGCATAATACAATGAAGAAAAATATCAAAACCCGGACTTATAATATAAAATAGTAGTTATTTATGGAATATTACTTATATCCTCATTTGATTTAGGTTTATTAAATAGCTTCAACAAATCTGACTTTCCTGTTTTGTTTCTTGTAATGGTATTATTCTGTGTATTATATATTAAACATTTTAAGTATTGTAATTAATAGTAATATAATACCTCTTAAGTGAATAAATTAAATGAAATATAACTAACGTTAGTTATTACGGATGCATATTATCTGTAGAGGAAACGTTAGCAGGACATATACTTTTATTTTTTTATTATTGTATATAAATTAATATTTTGTTTCGTTTGCTCGTTCTGCATCACCCAATGGTTGACTATCAGAGAATGCCCATAGCATTAAGTTCACAAATTTCACAGTGTTTGTGCAATCAAGTTTTAAATAAATAAACATTTCCATTGAAGAATTTGTCATGTCATTATATTTTGTTTAATTATTATCATTATCTACAACACTTTCATAAAGACTCTTTTATACCAGACTTAAGGTACCAATACGGTATATTTAGCAACAAATCATATATGGTTCAATTGAGGAGCAATTTACGAGTTCTATTATAGGTCAGCGTCTACAGGATTGACGCATACAGCAAGAAACTTGGCAGTCTCTTAGTGTGTCTCTTCCAAGTGGTATAAGTTATGAGGGCCACTCACTCGCTGACCCAAAATTACTTGGCAGACAGTGGCATACTGGCATTGCTTGTAGATAGTTCAGTTTAACTTAACGAATAAGGATAAATAAGTGCATATATTGTATAATATTATGTGCTAAGATTTTTTTACCCGGCTGTAGTTCCTTAATGTAGGATATTAATAGTAGTAATGTATTTACAACCAGGAAATCTCATATAATGATTCTTTACAGGAATCCGCAAAGATCCACGGATGTTCAACACATTTTTGTGCCGCTAAAAAGTCGAAAACGATTGTACCTACGAGTATTAAGCATTTTTATTCTGAATGGTAAGATAGAGTAAAAATACAATATTATGGTTCTATTTTTATAACAACTATCATGATACTTAATTAATTAAAAATAACTGTTTATTTACATACTCGTAGAAACTGGTAGAGCTTTTCTCAGTATATTTACGTGAGTAAACCGTTATTTTTAGTTAATTATGATTGACATTTGTAAACAATAAATAACTACTTAATACGTGGTTTTATTTATTGTTAGTAAGTGGGATTTTTTGGTGTATACCGTAGGGTAAACAAGCAGACGGATCACCTGATGGTAAGCAATCGCCGTCGCCCGAAACACAAGAGGCGTTATAAGTGTATTGCTGGCCTTTTAGGGGTTTGGAATTTAAGGGTTGTTGGGGAATTGGAAAGATTAGGAAGGGGGGTAATTGGGCCTCCGGTAACCTCGGTCACTCATATAACGAAACACAACGCAAGCGTTGCTTTATGTCGGTTTTCTGTGAGGCCGTGGTATCTCTTCGGTCGAGCCGGCCCATTTGTGCCTAAGTAAGACTATGACTCTCCCACACTTAAAGCTGGAATTGACTTGTATTTTCTTCATAACCTGTACCTGTATATGTCAATTTCCTATCATCTAATTGAGAAAACGATTTACAAAAAAAATAATTAATGTAACACAAAATGAAACAGGTTTTATTTTAGATGACCGTAATTTAGTTATCTAAAGTGAGTTATTCTTTGGTATTACAAGTTTCTTATCTTATTTATAAATAAAATTCGATTTAATTTAAAATCTGTTGATTGTGCTGATGTAAATAATCTGATCTGAGTAATTAATATTTTCATTCTTGTTGCATTCGTCATGGTGACAGGATGCAGATTATTAATAGTGAACTGTGTGTTTTTTAGATGTAAAATTGTTCTTATTTCTGATTATTTTGTAAAAAAACATATAGTTTCTTAGCTTTTCTTATTTTAAAACATATTTTTATTTTATTTATTCTTTTATTCTAAAAATGGTGCAGGAATGATCCACAAATTTTATTTTGTTTTATTTGATCGCTATTGTGAAAAAATGCAAGAAATAAATTAATAATACTAATGATACATAGCTGTATTTCTAGGCTCTAGGCATGCATCAGGTATCTATAAGGTAGTTGAAACTTCCTGCATATTTATTACTATAAATGGTGACACTAATTAGTATTTTATATCTACAATTATTTACTATTATTATTAGGTTTGGTGCCCGTTGGCACCTTCCCTCTCTAGTATGGTGTTAAAGTGGATAATGAATATGAAGTTAAGAAGGATACCTACATTTATACTTCTCAACTACCACCATATTGTGCGCAGTTTGGTTATCAAAGAAAATCAATGGTATATTTTACTTATTTCACTATCAGAACTTTTAGTACTTCGGTTAAGTCGCGTGCCCATTTTTGCCTCAATTTAAGATATTTAAATTATGTACCTAATGTAAATTACTAAAGATATTTTAAGGTACGACCCCTCCTAAATTATAAGGTACGTGTAAACTAAGATAGGTAACATAAAACGTATTTTTTTGTTTTCACCAACCTATAAGTGACACATAACAGTACAAACAAGGGGTCAATTTAGGTGCTACGTCACGCAAAGCGACTTTTAGGTAAGTAACAGTTTAGTTGTGAATGGTGGAAACAGTCATTAGTCGCAAGGTGTATGCCAAAACTAGAACACATTTCAAAATCAAACTTAGATATCACGGATTTAGAAATTGATTACTATATAGAAATTCCATTTCTATTTAATAGTGGTAACAGAAAGCGGTAGGTCAAATGATTATTAATGATTTTGAAGAATGTTCTGTTATTAAATCCAAATATTAACTAAACTAGTGACTCGGCCCAGCTTCGCATGGGTGCAATGGTGATATATTATGCATGTATTATACATAAAAATCTATCTTGATTCACTCTATCTATTAAAGAAAATCGCATCAAAATCCGTTGCGTAGTTTTAAGCATACAAAGGGACATAGGGACCGAGAAAGCGACTTCGTTTTATACTATGTAGTGATATTTAGTGTTTTGAAGGTTTCACGTTTTTTTAATAGTGATGCAAAAAACTAAAATGCGGAGTCATTCATGACGTAAATGCATTTTTACCTATCTTTACATGGAATTATTGCCTTAACTGAAGGAAATAAATAAATTAATCTATCGAATAACCTCAAGTTGCATTCGTTTCTTATCATTGCTTTAATCCTACCTTATTATTGATATTCTGAATAAAAAGAGTTCAGATTACGTTATTTTCCTCATTAATTTCTCAATCAGAGATAAATATTACGTGTGTTAAATCAAAAGTATTAATTGGTTGATAATTATAATACAAGTAGCTTTGTTATCTGATAACGTTGATTGATTCTGTCGCCAGCTGTTTTTACGCGAAACATTTTTAAGGAAGAACGCAGTATTATTAAATTTTATCTTTTTTTATAAATATACATAGATATTAATATAATCGTATAGGTCTTTTCTTATAATGAGAAAAGGAAAAAATATGTAAAACTCTTAAGACAAAGAATTGATCACAATAATATTATAATTATTTTGTACTAATATTCTTGTAGACTTGTCGATATTGGCAATATATTAAATAAGGGTTTAATTAAATTACAGACGAGCTTGCATGGAAAGACTGATGGATGTTGATGAAGCGAAAGAGGTATTTACATACCTCATTGCTCCGATTCTTACGAATCGTAGCTATTGGCGTTCCGTTGTCTCTGTCTACCCTCATGAGAGACAGGCGTATGGTTATATATTCTTTTAATGCCTATAAATAACAGTTTTCCTTTTTTATAGAACGGTAAAAATTGATCAACCACCAACATAAAAAATCTATTATTAAAAAAAAAATCAACGTATATAAAGCACCTCAATATCTTTCTAAAGACAAACTACACTACTTTGACCATTTACTCTTCTTGTCACTTTTACTACTTAAAAAATTCAAATTTAAAATCTCAAGAAGACCCTGAACTATTAAATTAAACCGAAACATTTTGCTCCATCACGCTTACGACTCAACAAACTCAAGATTAGTCTTGTAATTATAAACAACACCTTAATAAGACCACTTTGAAAATTATCCCCAAAATTGAGCAGGCTACATAAGTTTAATATTTCAATATAATAGTCTTTAAATTGTTAAAAGTTATGAGATAGGGAAGGTTCATATTGCGAACAGATTTCAAAGAAGCCGTCATTGTACTGCAGACTAACTTTAGTTAAAGTTTCATGTACGTACTGTGGCATGTGTTCTACACTTTGATCGTAATTTTGTAAGTAGGTAATTTTGTTTTGATAATCTTGATTTTTCTAGTGTTACTAAGTGAGAATAGATTTTTAAAAACACTCTATTTAGGCGTTTTTTTATGTGCTCTACATATTTTTTTACAAATACATACACGACTAAGTGGCTCAGCCAAAGCTAGGAAAACCGATTGTAAATCGCAGAAAGAATTGTTACAAGTAGGAATTGAAACCATTACTTATAATGCACCAGGCGGGTACCCAGCCACTGCACCAACTAACACTGTAGTAAGTTAATAGAAAAACCATGAATATTAAGTATAAAAAGAAAAAGAGATTAAATGGACACGTTAGACTTATTTTATTTTAAGCTAATCTAAACATTGTTTTATTCGTACTTAAATTAGTATTTAAAAGAAAATAATCATGAAAACATTTTAATCATTATTCATACAAATATTACCAAACAGAATTGTGTAATTCATGTAGAGTCCAAACTTTTAAGACCTCGTTCATATTTTAAAAGTTATAAAGTTAAAAGTATTTTACATATTTTTATTTCTAAATATATTTAACTGAGAACAACAACTATTTGAATAAATTATTAGTTTGCAAAAATAAAAGAAATTTAAATGCATTTTTATTATCATTTTAATAGAGGGGGAGGTCATTAGTTCGCGCATGCGTGTCAAAAGGTTGCGAGTTCGTTCCTGCCGGATGACCGCGGTGCTCGCTAGTTCATCGCTCGGTACCGTTGCAGACTGCCGTATCCAGTCTCCCACTTCACTTCTCCGCGTAAAAGTTTCCTCAATACAGCAAAGGAATAGTAGAAGTTGAGTACATTGTACGTCCCTCAAGTTATCTATGTCGTGTATTGTGTAAGTTCTGTTTGAGAAAAGTCAACATGCGGTGGTGTTTTCCAGTAGTTTTGTTCTTCGCCTTAGTTTGTTCAGGTAAGAAAACTTTTACTTCGAAATTAACTTTTAAACTAAGTTTAGTTTTAGTTATAAGTTTTGCGTTGATAAGGATGGAATATAAGTTAATTTTTTGCGCACCTACTAACCTACTTATGGTTGTCAATTTAATCGTTTGACGTAAGAATATTAGAGAAAACCTTGAGTCCGAATTTATTTAACGAACGTTAGAAACGTCTAGTGATTGAATACGCCTTGAAATGTTTTTGCACATCATTGATTTGTTTTGCATTGATGTCACAAGTGATAAACTTGCGTGTATTTATCGAAAGGTCAATAAGTAATTAAATGTAATGATATAAAATAAGACAGACATATGTAACTTAAACACTTTATGTATTAATTTATTCATGTGGCTGTGTAGGTAATTAGAAATCTATGACTTTTGTGTCTCCATAAACAAATATTCTTGTCTTGACTGTAATATACATGTCCCACAAAAGGAATCGCGTTGTGGAATCAAAGAACATTCAAGTCACGTATACTTCAAGGAACCCTTCAGCGCATCCATCACCATCAAATTATTGAGAGAAATCCAATTTTTTCACACATGTCTTTGACATGCTTAAACATACTAGTGGTCGCCTAGTGGTCGAGAAATTCGACCATATACGATTTAATTTACAATACCACTTAACATACGTTCAAGGATAATTTTTATTTAACTCAAACTCAAACAAACTCTATTCATATGACACGTGAGAATATCATCGCAATGTCTATCGATTTTGACGTTTTGTCAAGTACGATCAGATACTATGCATGTGTGTGTAATGTTTTATTTATTGATTTAATGTACTTTATAAGCATTATTTTTGAAAAATATTAGCGTTCTGTACTTCTCCTACACATAAACTATAAGTGTACCAAATTTTATGCTCCTACGTCCGCGCAATTTTCGTAAAAAGCGGTCCAAACTTTTTACATCACGTATTAATATATAGATTTTTTACAGTGAGAAAATTAGCAGCATTTTAATCAGAGTTTTATATTGACATGATTAATTTTCAAACAACCTGTATGTGTTCTTTTTACAAAATGCGGATAGTTTTTTTTTTATTTTAAACTTGCATTGTAAAATACATTGCATGATTAACGGAACAAGGTTGAAAATGCAATATCATGTCGGATACGTAAATTATTTTCATAAAAAAATCAATTTCAATAGTCTCATATTCGTACTAACAAAACATATTTTCAATTTTGAAATGTATGTAGTGTCGGTTTTAGATAGGTAGGTATAATGAATATGACATTTCATGGAACAGAGAATCATCTTGGTTGGAATTAATTGGAGTCTGTGTTACATTTCAATGCGATAGCTGAGTTTCAGTGGTTATAATGCACCAATACATATGACATGTGTGAAATAACACTCTTGCTATTTCAGACTCTTATTAGAAACTATGTGACGTCAATGAATTTAATAAAGTTCATACATAACATACAGCATTTATGTTGATTAAAACCATCTGTCTCATTGGTTGCTATTTCACGGGTTTTAATTGGACAGTTGGACACCTAAGTCAAACCAAGTCCTCGTTTTTTTAATCTTACTAATATTATAAATGCGAACGTTTGTGAGTTTGTGTGTATGTTTGTTACTCAATCATGTCAAAATGGGTGAAGGGATCGGGATGAAATTTGGAACAGGCATAGATAATGGTCTGGAATAACACATAGGATACGTTTTATCCCACGGGACCGTGGGCGAAGCCGCTGGCAGAAGCTAGTTTTTTTTTTTTCAAATTGTTAGTAACTTTGTAAGTGGTTATGCAATAGGTGTGCCATTTGAGACCAAAACTCCATTGATTTAAACTTAAAGTAGTAGGAAAATAAGTGAAAAATATATACCTAGCTACCATTTCTGGTATTAAAAAAAAATGATGTTCCAGAGAAAGAATGAATGATACTCAGAAGCGTATTTAATTGACAGGTCAGCCGGTGTGTCAATTATAGTTCGTTCAACTAATGAGGTTACGCACCAATAAAATTCATGGTGAATGACGCGATGACGCTATAAATATACCATAAATTCACGCCGGTCCTTTATTTCTCGAAGGGAAGGGCAGAACTGTCAGTAAATTCGTATCGTTGTCGGTTATATAATAATAGTTATGGTAAGTACGGATTGTATGGAGCCAGCTGTAGTAGTTAAAAAAGCATACAAAAAAATTAAATGCTATGGCTTAATTAAATGCATATATTGTTGCGATATTGTATCGTGTATCGATTGGGTTTTTAGTAAAATATAATACGTTTACATTGTAATAGTAATTTGAGTATAATTTTATTGTTCGGTCCTATCACACACAACGATTTTTTTCAGACAACTTTTGATCTGGGAATGGAATAATTTTATTTCTTTATTAATTAAAAGACAGACTTTACACTGATATTTAGAACAATAAATCTATAGACGTTATACGATTGTACATACCCTGTATATGAGCCATATTTGTTCATATAACATTAATTTATGCGCAAGAAATCCTCGTTATCATTACAAACACGATTGTGATAACTATGTTTATTTTACCCCAGGCCTTCGACCTACGTAAAACCCCTAATTTTTATCTCTACTGGGTACTGGGCGATGGGTAAATCCGCAACCTCTATATCACTTTGGATTGACCTCAATCAAGTCCGACAAAATAGGATTTCCCGTTTAGGATTTACTTTAAGCATAAACTGGAGTTTAAACTAAGCCTATTTGTAGGTTTTACACGCAGACAAAGATTATTCTTAACGTTTAATTTTTCAGTGGACCACTTTTTACGGCTTTTCTCTTTCACTGACGAGCTCTTTTGAATGACTTAAACATATTTCTTTTTATTTTGTAAGTTGACCTCTAGACACTGTTGTTATTTCCAGATAACCCAAATAAATTGCACTACATTTTGACTAATTATTTTTGTGATAGTACCTATAAACATTTAATTAATGTGTTACAAGATTGGCAGATAAAATAGAGTTCATATCCCAATGTTACGTGTGTAAATGAGAATTTATGTTAAGAATTGAGAAGAACAAAAAAAATTACAACAAAGAACTTAACGTACAGCTGTATCTCTTACTGAATTTTAAAAATGAAATCACTCACTAAATTATAGAGGAAAAATGAAAAAATAACCACTTTCCTGGCAAAGCGGATCCCATAGAAAATAAAAAGACTTCAGACATTAAAGATGCTGCCAAACGAAAATGAATCATTAGTTACACATCATTAGATCGGTTATGAATATGCAGTATTGAGTACATACACCATTAGAGTGCCAGTTTCCGAAGTTTGAGCATACAGTACAGTCACGCTCAAAGTTATGCAATTAGTGGTATTGACAAAGACCTATAAGGTTCACCCAACTGTTGGTGCACAAGCCACTGATGGGTAATTGTGAGTTGCGGTTAATATCACGACATCTAGTAGAGTTAATGAGATGCAAGGTCAAGGCTTGTAAGATATACCTAGGTAGATAAACATATCTCTGAACTAATTTCTCTTTCTCTCTCTCTCTCTCTCTCTCTATCTCTTTCTCTCTCTCTCTCTCTGTCTCTCTCTCTATCTCTCTCTCTCTCTCTCTCCATCTCTCTCTCTCTGTCTCTCTTAAAAATATAATCCTAATAATTCTGACCAGGCGGTCTTCATACAAGATATTGTTATTTTCAAAAGCAGCTAAATCATTTTTTTTACATATTCATCCTACTGCTAATCACCTTGCAGAAACCGTAGCTTCACTTAGATGGATCCTTCCGTGTGTGCTTTATTTCGAAGTATAGATACTAAGGTTAATAGCTGTTGTCATTATTTACTAAAACCAGTCAATCAAGTCAAACAGGAGATGAGGAAAACCGATTTCTTTCTTGATCCACTTAGTATTATTTGTAGCCTGTCACCATCAGTGCACTTTTTTATCTCGTGCAAGGTAAACTTGGATTTAAACTGGCCGATCTGCATAATATGACTGTTATTACTATTTCGGTAATAAAAAAACTGATTTGAATAAAAATACCTAATGATAACTTTGTTATTTGAGACCTAATAATATTTACATGTGTCGCATATTATCGGAACAGTATTATCAGTGTCTGTTGAACCTCGTGTGCAATTCTAATAATATAAATTGATTTTGAAACATTTATGTAATGCTGTTGAGACTTAGCTGAAGTTTTTTACTACTTTCTTTAAGAGAGTAGTCACAGTTCCAATTTAAATAAGGCATTACATATTTTGACTGACTGATTAGAAAATATTTCTTTGGTAATACTATTTCTTACTGGTCTATGAATGAATCTTGTTACTTACATATTTGCAACATATTTTACAGGACATTTTTTGGGTTTCATTTCATTAAATGGACGACAATGAATGAATGGATAGAAGGGAATAAACTTTAATTACAATAAAATTATAATGGGAATGTTTTATGGATAGGAAAATGGCTATTATGATACCACATCTAATAAAGCGATAAAAGCGAGAAGGAGCAACAAAATTTGTAATCAGGTCACCATAAAAGGATATAAACCGCCTCTAGATCTCGATAAGCACATTTATCACATTATTTTATCACATTTTTGCCGGCTTCAAGGGAATTAACTTGAACATGATATTTCCCCATCAGTCGTAAAGTGGGTGTGGTTGGCCAAGCCCTAAAGATAATCTGCCATTATGGCCCGGGTCAACGAAACTTACGCAGCCCGTGTTACATTCCTGATGTAATTGAAATTTTCATAAACCCTTATTTGCATAAAAACGTGTATAAACACAACATTGCGCCTTTCATTCCCTAAAGGGTTAAGTGGTAATGTAGTTCAATATTTTTTGCTAATTACGTTATTAGTTTTGGCTGACTGTATTTGTTGTTATCGACTAGCTGACCCGGCAAACTTCGTACTGCCTCAAACATTATTTTCTCACCTTTTAAACCTTCCCTGGACTCGAAAGACCAGGGAAGTCGTGAAAGATTTGAAAATCAAATAATTCAAGACCAAAATTTTCCAAATCGGTCTAGCGGTTCTCGAGTTTTAGCAAGACTAACGAACAGCAATAAATTTTTATACACACCTATAAAATTGTTTAGAACCTTGTTCCATTGATAAACAAAAAAGACAATTTGTCCCTTAACCAGATCCTGTTAAAACTCACGTGTATTTATCTAACCTCTTAAGGGCATCAACGAAGTATTCTCTTAAAACAATAGAACATTCCTAACTGAATATTAACAGAGGTAATAGTTTTACATAGGTACCGACTGGAATATGGTAGGTAGTACCTAGTTATATATATCCCATTACCTTGACTGTTCTCGTATCTTCAATAAAGGTTTTAACCCGTTAAATTTTACGAGGACAGTTTCAATATTTTAGCTCGAGTTCAGTACTCGATGCGCGGTAATCTATGGAGCGGGTTGCAGCGCGCGCGGCGAACTACGATCAAATTGAATTCATTTCAGCAGCCGCACTCCTAATTGGTGACGTGTGATGGCACATGTTAACTGTCTCTTTGTTTCTTTGTTGGCGATAATTAAAATAAAAATGTGTGTTTTTATAGAGAGAATACTTTATTGAAGCTTAGCAGTACTTAGCTAGGTTTTTTTGGTAATGAGTGTGCAGGCGAGTAATACTTCACCATCATTTATAGATTGTGAATTGAACCAGATTTGCAACGTAATTGACTCAGTGTCAACCTAATCCTTTGCTTTTAGCAGATTTTGATAAAAGTTTCTTAGATAAGATTATGTCAGTTGATTGTGAATATTTTTCGTTAAATGGAATACGCAAACGCAACGTCAGGCCTTTTATCCCTGAAGGGGTAGACAGAGGTGTACATTACGACACGTAATGTAGGTACACCCACTTTTCACAATTTTCTGTTACAAGTCCAATGTAATAGGGGATGAGCCTATTGCCATATACTGGGCACAATTCCGTGCTACTACTGAGAACCGAAGAACCGAAAAAAGCAAGGAATAAATTAGGTAATACAAAATATTGTATTAGTAAGTAACTGTAACTTGCATCTTGCTTGTCGTAGAGACAATCAACTATCCATTTGTACTAACCTATACGTAAAGTTGCATTATCACAGAATAATCCAATTATCTTTTTTGCAACTATTTGCACTTAGCGGAAAACTATATCTTATTATTTAATAGTAGGTATACGGTTATGATTGAGTGTGTAACTTCTGCGGATAATGCTCAGACAATCATTTATCTTTCGGTTAACCCGTAGGGATACCGTTAGAAGTGTAGTGGTGCGGAGTCAACAATCAAATATATTTCACTCGCTTACTCTTCCCTGCTCTTTTGATTCATCCATCTTGTTTAATTCATTAATTATAATGTTCTTGGATGAACATCGTTCTTGAGGAACAACTTGCTCTATAAGCAAGCCTTATATGAGCTATACGCTTACTTCGTCAGTACATAGTTATGAGTACCTAAATAAAAAAGTAAGCAAAGTCATAAGTAGAAGTTATACGTATATATTGAGGATCACATAGAGCTTGTCTAGAGAATGCCTACAGAGCGTTTTTCGAATGATTCTAGCTAATGTTAAGTGGATATCGATTTGCACAAAATGGACTGATTAATGTGTCTGGTCTAAATACATAACAATCAAAATATATAAGTATTTATGTACACGTTAGTATTGTATGCTGAACTGTTCATGATTCAATGAGTCGACCTAATCGAGTCAAGTAGGTATACTTGTGGCCAAGTGGCCATTATGTATATTATTCGGGAATAGTTAAGTAGGATGATAAATAGGTCGAATTTATCACCAAACGGCCACTAATGAGCTGTATTGTAATGCCTAACATTAGGTTTTGGGATGTGTACCTGTATGATAGATAATCGCCATATTCACTTTGGTAATAAAAAGCATAAGTATATTGAATTGTCCTTTTCGTTTCAGGCGTGACGTCATTGATATGTTTATCTATTAACATAACATAGCACAAGATAGGCTTTATAAAATAAAATATTTTTATTAAGTATAATTCTGTTTTATAAGCCAAGTCAACAGGCTATTTAAAACTGCCTGCCAAACCGCTTATTTGAAGGGAGGGGAGGCCATGAATTTTCAAAACAATGGAGTAACTGAATCTACCCTTTCCGAATACTTTAAAAGGGAAATTTATTACTTTAGCTATGGCAATATCTTTGGTTTCAAAGCTAAGTTATTTTGAAAGTAAAGACATTACAAGTGTCAGGTCATTCGTCTAATTCTGTATTGTGAAGGGCGTTGTTATCACCTGAAACTGGTCTTTTATTACTAAGTCGAAAATAGCACTTGTAAACTAAATTAGGTACTATGTTCTTTAGATACTTGTAGTTCATATTTCACTTATATTTAGTAGGGCTTACACTTTTATCAAGTAGATAAAGTGTGGGTGTGTGAGTGTGTGTGTGGGCAGGGCATAACCTCAGCATGTAGATATATACATCAGAGTCAACCTAATTTGAACTCAAGGGTAAGGTAGACGTGCCCATATACAATGCAGATGAAACACCCACTTCTCACCACATACTGTATTATGACAGTGGGTCATAGACTCTGCACAGATAACTGAAAGAGCTCTAACTATTAGCCATGGAATTCAACCCTCTAGATCCCTTGTATGGCAGTCACACTTACTCACTTGACTGACGAGGCAACCACAGTAGCGAATTTCACTAAGAAAACAAAAGAAATCGTGAGTAAAACTTGTTCCCAATATACTCAGAAGTGCACATACTATGAAGAAGTCAACAAGACCATTCTGTTTTTCTTAAACTCCTCTTGAAAGGAGAAACTTGGACAAATCGACACGAAGTTCTAAGATTAGCGTTAGTACGGACAAAAAGAAGTTGGAACATTTCCTTCTATGTAGTGATTACTTAGTACACTCGAACAACGGGGACTCCACATCTGAAATAAAAGTTCGTAAGTCAAATAATGTATTAGGGGATGGTTTTACGACTATTGTTTTGGAGTTAGGGATTATTTTACAGTTTTTGGCAGCGCTCCTCTGTTCCACTGCGGTGGAATTAATGGCAGTCCTGGATTTGACAATTCCCACCATAACTTTATTTTATACCTATAGCCATTGTTAAGTTAAAAATAATTTTAATTCACGCATTCAAATCGGAGTTTTACGACTTATTTTCTTTTGCCTAGGTTTTCTGGACCATTGATTTCGTTTTATCAAAAGATCTGGGTCATGTATTCATTAAAATGCTCTCGTTTATTGATGAATATGAATAGTTTTTTTTTTTTCTAAATAGGCTCACTTTCTAAGCCCTGTGTTTGAGCAAAAATGATTGAAATCAATTCTGTGAATTCATGATTAGATAGTTTCTTATAATAACTATAATTAATAAAAAGATCTTGGAATCGCTACAGTCTATAAGCATTTTGTGTTCCTAAAATAAATATCGTCTATGAAGATTCTGAGAATCATAGGAAAACTGTACAAAAAGGTTTCATATAAAACGTTATGTCTAGAAAAAGGTTTCATCAATTCCTCTCTAGCTACGCTTACATAAAACAGTGCTCGAAACGAGAGCATACGGATTACGAGTAAGCAATCTAGGAATATAAAATATATTAGGTGCTTATTTCTTATGGCTTATCGTAAAAATAGACCCTCACTATATATGAGCAAGGTTGAAACTTGCTTGCGTAAGATATGGATATACTTTTTCATACTGGAACATCTTTTGCGAATTTTAGGTATAACTAATGTATGTTTTTTTTTCAAAATGATTAATTAGATAATACTAACCAGTCCTATGCGTAATATTTTTTCTAATTTTCCATTTTTTACTTGTTAACTAAGACTCTCTTTATAACTTTTTACCTATTTACAAATAACCCACTATGTAATTTTCTACTTAACATTTTTAGGTACAAGTATTTACTATTTAGTTAAGAAATCAGTCAGAAAACTGAACGATAAAGAGAGAAATGAGATTTAATTTAATATTTTATTTTATTATTTGTCTTGTGTGATAAAAATTGTACAGTTATATTTAATAACAAAACAAATGATTATTATCTCACAAAGACAACCGTCCAATAAAAAACTGCCGTATGTTAAAATCATACCACCAAAAAGCTCAATACCACCCACCACCACCAGTGCAAATTGAAACCATATATCCGGTAAGTTACGGTACATAATTGTGTGGCATGTGGTACATGATTTACTTTACACGAATACTTGTGCTCCAAAACCACGGTACATGGATACAACACAATGTTGCCCAGTGTGAACGATGCTCCACAGCTTTTGTACATATTTTATCCGTATCGGAACTTTGTGCATTGGATCGAGGAGCCTATGTCACCGTTTGGACCGTTAACTATGTACATGGAACTGGTAAAAAAAGGGGGGAAGACTAATTTTTATCTTAATGTCCGTTTTGTAGATTATTTTAAAATATTAGACACGTATTTTTTATTTTCTTACGGAACCAAATACCTTCGAAGATGTGATTTGAAATATCGCAAAACGTCATTGGTATGTTTAATATTTAGAAATGACGTATTTGCTCCAACTAAACTTTCATTAGTTACACCAAATAAATTGTTAATTTTCGTACGCCGTAATCGTCCCTATTGCTAGTTGAGATACGGATACAAGACTTACATTACAAATCAACACAAGATTTTTGTAGATATTCGACAGATTTACACTTTATTTACATAAATAAGTATTACATATTTGACCATTTAGTTTCGCGTGAATAGCAAAGGTATGACACATTATTCATAAAATTTAGGCAACATGAATACTCCAGAACAATACTTCAACATATTCTCTGGGGAACACCAAGCCTGAACTACTACTAATAATGATATAGGCGCATCTGCAAAACTACGACCCATTTCCGACGTCTCTCTACGGTAGACATGATTTTCACAAAAATAAACATTCAAGAACAAAATTTAAACGAAAACAAAGGCTCACCTCAATAGCAAACTCCAATATTTTATTTTAAAAAACTTACTCCAAGTACTTACTTTGGAAGTTCTTTCAACTCGTTAGTCTCTTCGTTCGTTAAACACATAAATAAACAGTAGATGTAAACCCAATTGTGTCTAAAAGTAAATCCAGGAATCTTGCTAAGATAACCGACCTTTTTCGTGGAAAGAATTACCCGGGAAGACTTATGGCTGTGTTTTGTTTTTCTATTACGTTTTATGTGAAAATAAATATCAAAGCATTGACAATGAGACGACTAATAAGTTTCTTGGTAATGTCTCGAGCTGTTATTGCTAATAGACGTCTTTGTTTGTCCATGTGAACAATGTTTATTAAAAGACAAAGAGCGAATAACAATAACCAATAGTTATATAGAACACACGTGTAAAATATTTTACCTGGAATAAACCTGAAAGTTAGGATTTCGCCACGTGTAATACGAGACCACCTTGTTACCAGATTGCGGGAACAAGTTTACATTGTTGCGCAGATTTACTTAGTCCATTGGATTAGCTTGTCTAGTGATAGTAGTTATAGGGTTGAAATACCAACGAAGACCACTTTAAAGGAGTTAAAATTATCTCGTGTCTTTCTCTACTCAAATGACACTACTGCTAAACTTCAGAAATAGTAAAATAGTTCTTATTATGAAGGTCTCAAATTATATTTCCTTAAAACCAAGGTTAGAAGTCAAGAACTTTCCTAATATCTATAATACGGACCATCAAACAATTTTATGGCCAGGAAATAAATCGTTATTATTACCATCCGAGAGTGTTCCTCAAGCAGAGATTGAACAACCTGTGCGTTTCAAAGCTATTAACAAGTCACGTGCCTCTAACGATACTTTAATAAGTTAAGTCATCGCGAGTCCGCCTTCGCAGCTTACTAATGAAATTCCCGTCTTACTAACTTTATTACAATGGGTCAAGAGGTTAAATGGCCGATCTTCGGACTACGCCGGAGCGAATAATGTCGCTCCTATATTCCTTTTAATTGTTCCTCTTACAAACGTTGTTTTTTATCTTTTAAAACCTATAAAATGTCGGAAAAAAATACTTTATATGCAAACAAGCCTCGTAAGTATGTTGATGACATTTTTCGGATACATTTTAAAATTTCGGTTGTCGATTTTAATACTTTTTGACTGTATTGGGTTGAGCGTAAGTCAATATTACTGGTCGACAGTTTATAGGAAACCGCATCAAAGAACATATATGTTTTAATAAAAATGAAAAAGTTGACATGAATGGTTTTCCTGTCATTTATTTATATAAAATTTTTATAAGCCTTCATTTTTTCCTTATTTTTACGTACTCGTGTATTACTTTATACGATCATGAAAATTACCTTCACAAATTGTTATTTTTATTATTTATAAAGTAATATGTTGTAGGAAAAATATGTACTTAGCTAAGCTACATAAGTAAGTACCTCAACGCAATTTCCAATTGGATCCAACATTAAATTTCTGAATAACTTGAAAGAATTCGAAAACTGGGAACATCGTAAACTATTTTAATTGAGAGCTTCATACTTGATGAATAGGTTCAAAATCTGTCGAACTAACTTCAATTTTATTGCTAAATATTTTCTCACTTTACTCATTTTGGGGATAGGATCCTTTTGCTCTAGTGCCTGTGTCTTTTTGTCTCTGATTTATTGGATTTTCACCAGACTGTAACATTCCTCATCGAGTGAACGGACAACGTATCAGCGTTTGACAAATTGCATTCATTCAATCAATTAAATTACTAAAAAATAAGTTTCAAAATGAAAGAAAGACAAGTTGTTCGATTGGTAGAAATATATAATTTACGTATCGAAAAAGTATGTTTTTTTTTAATTGCCTCACACCTCACTCTCCGGAATAGGGAAGATAACTAATTTTTATTTTAATGTCCGTCTTGTAGATTATTTTAAAATATTAGACACGTATTTTTTATTTTCTTACGGAAAACAAATACTTTCGAAGATATATCAATTATTACTAATATGGCGTGACGTCACTTCTAGATGCATTTTATACGTAGAAATGACGTATGTACTCCCACTCCTAAACTTTCATTGATTTTATCTAAGTGTTGTTTATCTTATATATTATTATTAGTCAAAATAAAAATAACTGTCTTATATTTTTCATTACCTAACTAACGGACTAAATATATAGATTTTTAATTTTCATAGCCCATCACCACCCCTTTATATTCGATTTTATTATATGGACTTCATACTTTTCCAAAAAAATAGCGTAGTACATTTTAATGTTTAGCACCTCCGTACATGTAAAAAGGCTTAAAAAATTCACGGCACAAGTATCAAGACTTGAACCAATTGCTTTCAAGAACATTTTTACCTCCGACACTCAAGTTGTGTCAAACTTTTTAATTCTCTTATACAAAGTTAGTTGGTAATCCCTTGACATTTTAACTTGGAAGTTGATTGTAGATTACAAGTCACTGTAGGTGTAATGTATTCCGTTTTAGAGTTTATTTAGGATAATTTTGATAAAGGATTAAGTTTGTATAAATTTTGTTTAGTCGGTTACTGGGCCATAATTTAAGTTACTTAGATTAAAATGTTTAAATTGCCTGCACGATTGGCGCGGTGGCAGGGCAACCAGCTGCCGCGCAACGTATAGCGGGTTCGCATTCCCGCACGGAAAACTTTTTGACGTGATGCACACGCTTGCGTTATGTTTTGTTGTTGTCAATCCCCGATTCCCTAACAACCCTTAAATTCCTAACCCCTAAAAGGCCGGCAACGCACCTGTCCTTTATAATAGGTGCGTCTACAGATGCGTGCGTCTGGTGTTTCTACCATAAAAAAGGTGTACCTACGTAATTTTTCTATGCATGTTTGTATGTATTGAAAACAATGCAATCTTTAACTTATTTTTTCATTATTGAGGTACCTGTTATTGAGGCATACATCAAATTGGCGCCACTGTAGCTTAAAGTCTTGTTAAAACACAAGTGTGATTTTATATTGATGGAGATTCCTAACGCTACATTATATACTCTCCCAAAGGGTAAGCACAACTGTTTTGATAATAGAACTATTATATAATATTATCTTTAGTCTTGTTATCTTAAACCACTGGAGGCACCTCTAGCCTAGTAAATAATAAAGTAGGTACAAGATTACCTTTGCTAAAGCTACAAGGAACATGTGCCCAAGGGTTTAGTCTCCAAGTATACTGGAAGTGTCATGGACATGCACTGCTCTTGTACTAAGTAATTGACTCATCCAATTAAGGGCTGACAAGGTGAATGCAATCAAAATGCAACTTTATCTCGTGTCAACAAGGAGTGTATTTAAGTAAATTATGTTTTGTACCACGTAATTGTTATTTCTCTTGTCAATTTGCTGTCTTCATACAAATATTGGTATAAGTGGTCTGTCAGTTAATCATGTAACGTATGTTGGTAAAATATATTATGACGACATTTCTGCTGAAAAATAAAATACGATAGATTTGCTAGATATTATGTAAAATAAAGAAAGAGTGACTCATGCATATATTTATTACATGTTGCACATAAGTTAAAAGATTTTTTATTATAATGTTTAACCAATATGATACAAAATTTCTTACATAATATAATAGGATCTATCCCGGAGATACTTTAGAATTTTATTACAAACGGTTTTTCGTAGCTAATACAATAAACTTACCCTTCATCTCCCTAAGCACCACTTAGAACAGTAGAAATATGTTTTGTTTACACAATTTCAGCATAATATAATTGAGACGGTAAAATTAATTTACAAGCTAAAGCGTTGTTATGAAATAAAAAGTGATAAAATGTAATGAGAAGATTTTATTTAGAGGATTCTAAATGTTTTTTTCGATTAGTGTACATCAGTTTAAGTCTAGAAAAATGAGTGCTGTACCCCTAGTATGAGTTTGCTTTACGTTTAAAGTAATTGAAGCGAAAGCGGGTTAGGCGCTCTGATTGGCTGGCTCGAATAAACCATCCAATCAGCTACGTCGTTAGGGTAGAGCGGAATACATTTTGTTAATACTCTCTTAGTTCGTTAGAGCCTGTGATCTCTGTTCCACCACCAAAGTCGCTGCTAAGCGTGAATATTAATAAAAAAAGCGTGAAACCTTATTCGAAGTCCATATAGTCCAGCAGTGGACTAACACAACCTATTGATTTTGATAGTGATACAACAGACAATATTGTAAACACATACCCAATACGGAGCCAATTCCAGAACTTCTAGTTCAACAACCCTGTAAAAGTTTGTTCAGTAAAGTAATGTAAAAACCCATTTATTTCCACAACCGCTTATAGTCTTTTTTTATGTGAAAAGGGGCTCTGAATCAGTAAACAGGCATTTGTTCAGGTCGTAGGGGTATTACAAAGAGTTGAGCTCCACGACAGCTGTTGCGCGTTCCGTGACGCCAGATGTCACCATCATCGATAATAATAAAAACACTATTATGCGATGATTTATAATTTAACTTTTATTCGTAAAGTAGGTAAATGTTTGACGTTTCATGCGTTAATACAGTATTGTATGTAAAATTCACAAACATGATTAATACTCTCGTCTCTAATTGGTGATTTAAAATCTTCAGTACAAATTAAATACTTTAAATTTCAATAAGTCAGTAAAAAGCAATGTATAGACACGAGCCTATGCAATTATTTATTAATACAGCCACATAACTTTTTTTAAAACCGCTCAAAAATCAATCGAAATAGAACACAGTTAATCCTATACAATACAGAACGCACTCCATCAACGCGACTGTTATTGAAAAAAAAAATAGGTCACTATCAACCGCGTCTATTGCTTTCCTGTTTTGTCAATCTCTATATAGACAGTTATTTGATATTCTGTTTGATCAACGAAAGGGTTTTTGAGAGGACATACTTATCCTCCTTTTTGCACTTAAGTTAAAATAGGTTCGAGTGTGATTTGTGTTACTTGATACTTGTTTAAAGTACCTAGGTCAGTTTCATCTGGTTCAATCTGGTTTACCTTTCTCATCCTACCTACATGTATGTAATTATTATAGAACTGACAGCCTCCTTTTTAAAGGTTGGTTAAAAACTAATCTTTTTTTTCTGTAGCGTACACACATACATACAAGTGTTAATCTGTTGTAAAGTGATGAATATATTAATTTTTAACAAAATTTGGTAGTTCTAGAGAGAACAGATATTGTGACTACATTGTTGTTGACTGAATCATTGGATCCCGATCAGCGATTCACAGACTTTGTAAGTAGTTAGACCAAATGAATGCACCATTTATGTGATCTGAAAATAAAGTATTCTAGTTTGTGTTTAGGTTTACACATTCACTGCAGACAGATCAACTTAACTATTTTTAGGGGGCATCATCATCCAATGAATTCTCCCGCCTTGGGCGGAGCAATAGGAAGTTTTAGACTCTTACTGACTAAAAACCACCCTGTTCCAACTACTTATTTTCGAGCCGGAGCCCCGGTAACCCGCTAGGCAGTCTGCAGAGATTATCTACAATTTCAACGATTAAAAACATATTATCAGCTTAAAAATACTGTTCAGAATGTTATCACAAGACTATAGTATCCATAGTTATACGTTCCCTGATCGTTAGTATCTAATTTGGGTTCATTAATCGCCAATCTAGCTGACGTCGGCTCGCCTCGAGCGCCATCTACCGATCTCGCCGTTCATTATTATTTGATAAACCTCTTACTTTGATCCACCATCTTTGATCAAAAATATTCAGAACTGTTTCTATTCCCTTTTCAAGCGAAGTTAGGTACTTAACGTTGTTTAATTGATGTTCATTTTAAATGACTTATTCCTTATTAGGTACTTAACTATTGTTTGTAGATAGATAGTAAACCGTTAGACAGAGAGTGGCATTTCCTAAACCAACAATTTCAAGATCACTTGATCAAAAATTGAGTTGGAAAACCAATATCTTAGGTATATTTTTTCTTAGAACTTTACTTAAAGGCCGGCAACGTGCCTACGACTCCTCTGGTGTTGCGGGTGTTCATTGGCGGCGCTGATCGCTTACTATCAGACGTTTGACCATATTCCATAAAAAGATAATCTATATTACTTAATTGAATTTCTCAAACAGATATACAATCAAGGAACTCCGAACTCCATTAATAGGTATTATGAATATATTATTAAATTCATAACATCAACAACTTAATTCGGGAACGCTACTTCGCCCGGTTAGCTGTCAAAGCGCTCGTACCATTGAAATTTATTAATGACTGCAGGGGAACGGGTTAAACACGATACAGTTCAAATGTCATTCTATTTTAGATGCGGAGAGTAATTGACACTGTCTATTAACAGAATTTGGGTGGTTGATATTAAAAGCCGAATTAATTAGTTATTTAAATGATAGATAATTATACTTCAATTAATTTTAGCGATCGAATTTCGGTTTTGGTTAAACATCTTAAGGAAAACACGAGTCACGGAAGTTTCCTCATGCTGGATAGCTTACTGAATTCAGTGTAAAATTAAATGTATAACAAGAAAAATAGTTTTCGAGAAACTACTGAAGCTAGAAGAAATATCCAACTTAAATAAGTATTTCAGAACCAAAATACACAAATAGCAAAGGCCGTACACAATGAAAGTATAATGATGCACTTCAAATAGGATGACTTATGAAATGACTAATTTTTATTTTAATGCCTGTCTTATATGTAGATTATTTTAAGATATGAGTCATGTATTTTTTATTTTGTTACTGAAACAAATACTTCCAAAGATATATTGATTTAAAATATCGCGTGACGTCGCTTCTAATATGTCGCAATTGCCACTACTCCTAAACTTAGATTCGTTTTATCTAAGTATTGTTATCTTATATCACAAAATAAAAAAAAAACGTGACTAATATTTTTTCATTACCCAACTGACGGACTAAATAGAATTTTAATTTTCTTACCCCGACGTCATCCCTATTACACATCATTCGAATAGTCTTACAAATATTAATATTAGTCCTAGCTTCTATTAATATTTGCCCACAGAGACTACAGATGTACCAAACACAAGAACTTGGTGTCCAGCAAACGTTTACAACTTGGTCTTAAGAGAAAGCCTTGCAACTGTACAGCTCGCACAAGGAGCTTTGTCTCACTTGAAGGGATTGCATAATACGTTTCAACATATCGCAGACATTTCTGAATACCAGTTATATTAAGTTCTATGTTACGTACACTCTGTACTAATCTATTGGAATCTCCGTTGGTATATGGTCAAAGGAACCAATGACAGTTGTAGCAGTGATTGCTGGAAATGCTATGTCTCATCTCAGCCTAGAACTAGGTTGAACTGTATTGCTTAATGCTATGGTCCAGTTTTGTTTTGTTACTTTTTTTGGTGTTAATGTAGATGTAGATGTTAAAGAATATAACATAAGATATTTTATTTTCTAAAACATGAGTACAAATTATATTTATATAAGACATATAGTTTCCTTAATTTATTATGTTGCCATTGCAGACATACAAAATAAACGCATTATATGTGTACATATAAACAGAATAAAATTAAATAGGAATGTTAAAACATTGAAATTAATCACGATGTCAATTGCCAAGTGTGCTTCACGAAAGTATTACAATGTTAATGCTTTCGATTGTCATTAAACATGATATTCTTTGTAGGTACTTCATTGAACATAATATTCTTTGTTATTAAGTTGAGTAAGATTTTATTGTAACTTTCGTGAGACATACTAAATTAATTATTATGTTATCGGCTTACTCACGTATCGTTTTGACGAGGAACTCGACTAGTTTCTAACTCGCCGCAACATCACAACCAGACTCAAGGAACACATACGCAGTGTGAAGAACATGGACACTCATACATCGGCAGTAGCCGAGCATGCTTGTAGCGCGGGCACGACTCACTTCCTCCGTTTCGACAAGGTCTCCGTACTAGCGAGGGAGAAATACTTCGTACCACGGAAAGTACGTGAGGCCATCGAAATAAGTCGTCGTCCCAACTTCAACAGAGACGGTGGCTGGGCATTACCTCCTGCCTGGAAGCCAAGTCTGCAATCTGCGTCAGCCTACAATGTTGCGGGTCTGGAGTGTGACACAGTAAGCGCGGTATGTAACACCGTTTTTGCGTCGACCCGAGAATCGAACCCAACACCTGCGCAGCCGCCGGCGAGCGAGTCTAACGAGCCAACATCGTCGCGCGCGCCGGATAGTACGCGCGATTCCAGGCAGAGGGCGCGATGGGCGCGTAGCTCGAATCGCCAGTAGCAGTGCGACAATCGCCGCGTCGTGTGTTGCGTAATGCTGCTCATGAATATGAGCCTCTAGCATGGCTTGAAACTAGTCGAGTTCCTCGTCAAAACGATACGTGAGTAAGCCGATAACATAATAATTAAGTTGAGTAAGATTAAAAAATAATATTGCCTTTCACGAATAGCTTGATACTTCAATTTCATTGGACCTTTCTGGGTTATTAATTTATATTTAAAATTCGTACGACGATAAATTGAATTTTGGTTACCAAGCTCTTGTATCACAACCTTGTTATTTGATTTTCAATATTAAATTACTTATTTTAGAAAAATATACGGGAAGGTCTTAAATTTTTGTTCATTGTAATATTTTATTGTTTATTGGAGGTAAAAGGCCAGTTTTGTGCGTAGGTTTGGGAGAAGATACTAATTATTTAAGAGTACCTATTGTAAAGTTAGGAAGGCTTTATATGCACTGATATCTTTACATTTAGGTAATGTTTTTTTAACATTGCCCCACGCTAGGATTTTTTCCTGTATCGTGGGTGCCTTTATAAACATACAAGTTCACATACACATGACACCCAGACCCGAAACAACCATTTTTGGATCACACAAACAGTTGCTCTGTGCGGGAATCGAACCCACCTATCTATACTAATATTATAAAGCAGAAGAGTTTGTTTGTTTGTTTGAACACGCTAAGAACTAATGGTCCGATTTGAATAATTCTTTTTGTGTTGAATAGTGCATTCATCGAGGAAGGCCATAGGCTATAAAACATCACGCTTTGACCGTGGGTTTAAAAGGACCCAAGCAGAGCGGGTGAAACCGTGCGGAAGTAGCTAGTAACTGATACTTTGGAAAAATAAAAACGATAATCAATTAAAAGTTTATCCGTCACTTGTTACAAAAATCAAAAGCAACCAAGAACTTCGAAATCTTGTAAAAATAACTTACAACTACACAGGAACCTAAAAAAACTGCTGTTTTTAGTTTTTGAAGATAAGATTTAATACAATAAGCTAAATGAAGCTTAGTAACAATTATCTGGAACGTTCATTCAACTTTAATAAGTCAAATGGTAACCTGACCAGTGAACTTTGAAGTGTAACTAATTCTCTTTATTGTATACTTTGGTAACAGAACCAGAGACTCAGTAGAAAACAAAACAAAAAAAGCATTGTCTATAATTTTAGGAACATTCGAAAAAAACTGTTAATCTGTCTGTACACTATTTAATTGTGATTCCATTTCTGTTTTGCTGCCATCGTGAGCATTCGAAATCCCAATGGTATTTCTACTCTTATTCGTATTTTTGTATCAGTCAGCAAAATGTATTTTGTCTCTGTTTACAAATGTATCTTTGATAATGCATTGAATAAGTCGTGCGAAAATGTGCTATCGTATATTTATTAATTATTATGTTATAGGCTTACACACGTAACTGTTTGAGGAGGAATATGAGCCTTTAGTATGGCTAGAAATTAGTCGAGATCCTCGTTAAACAAAAAAATAATTTAGTAACGAATGTTATAATAAAATGTTATTATTGATAGCTTATTTTAATATAAACGTTTTCTTTGTAGTACACGTTAGAAGTTAGTTGTAAATGTTGGTCAGATTCTCAGTAATTTAGCATTAATAGTTTCTAATTTTGATAATTTCCCTACTATCGATACATAGTTTCATAGCTTAGCTATTACATTTTTGTAGCATAGCTCCATAGTACATTTATGGTGGAAAAGCGCCCTAACTCCATTATCAAATAGACACATCAACTACCTGTTCCCATAAAACATTTATCATCATCGTAAAAACAATAACGACCTATTAGATATCCATTATCAAATGTTATTTGGTCATGAAACATCATCAATCCATTTCAAACGTCTGCCTACTAGTTTACCCTATTTGTTTCTGGGATCTCATTATAACTCACGCAATGTAGTTTCAGAACAAAAGTGTCATGGCGTCATGTGTTTACTTTCAATATTAGTTTTAGCTAGTTTTATAGCTCTGTATTTACCTATGTACGTCGTAAACAAAAGCTGTGTTGGCTTTAAATCATTTTTTTATCTATTGTTGTGTTTTTGTTGAGTAATATTTTTATTAATTTTGTTGTCTTAGTTTATTTGTAACTTAAAGAAAAAGTAGATGTTATTATTGAAATTGAAAAAATATTTATGACATTATAAGAGATTTTAAGTTAATTTAGAGTATGTTCGAGACTGCTTGACTCATTTCGGGATACATGAGGGCTCATAATCATGAGTAGAAGGCACGTTTAACGTTGTCATGCAGATACTAGTGAAAAATAAATGTATTAAAATGATTTCTGTGCTGTAGTCTAAAAAACTGCCTCGTGTACGACACTAAGTTTTAATGACTTCGTCTACCTGCCTTTAAGAAAAGGAAGCATTAATAATATTGTCACGTAGAAAATGAATAAATAAAACGTACTACCTACGTAAAGGACAAAAGATATTTTTAGAATATAATACAATACAATTATCTTCAAGTTTCGTTCACGTCATTAAATAATGTCTGGTATTTTTGGTATTTTAATAAACATGTCTAAATTGGGATGTTTTCATTTATATTTTTAGATTAGGATCGTGTTTGACACAAAATGGCGTCAGTGCTGTAATCCTGTATTGTCATTCTCTTGGGACAACCAAACCGATAATTTGGTTCGTCATCTAAATAACATTACATCACTCGTTCGATTCCCTAAAGGGTATTATATAAACATATTACAAGCTACACTCACTTTTAGGCAGTCATGCTATGAGTCATCTCTAATATAGGCCTATTGCCATATAATGGGCACAACTTCACGCCTTTTATCCCCGAAGGGGTAAGCAGAGGTGCACATTACGGCACGTTATGCCGCTACACAATATACACCCACTTTTCACCATTTTGTGTTAAAGTCCCATGTAATAGGGGGTGAGCCTATTGCCATATCCTGGACACAATTCCAGACTCCGTGCTACTACCGAGAATTTTTTCGAAAATCCGAAAAAGCCCAGTAATACTTTGCCCGACCCGGGAATCGAACCCGAGACCCCTTGTTCGGCAGTCGCACTTGCGACCACTCGACCAACGAGGCAGGCAGCCATATAATGGGCATAGTTTTAAAACTATGTCTAGTAAACTATGCTTCTAGTTCGAACTCCGTGCCATTACAGAAAAATGATAAAATGTGTTATTTGGTATGCAGTATAGAAAAAAATATATACTCGGTGCAGATATAGCAGCTTTTGTATCACTAAATAATATTGTGATTTTGGAATTTCATTTTTTGTAACCATTAGTCGTCTGAGAATGTTAAATGGTTACTCTCTCGGTACTTCTAAATCTTATTTTTCATATTTACATACTAAACAACTTCGGAGACTGTATACTTTTAAATGTAAGTAAAAGAATAAAATAAAAATAAATAAAATAAAATGAAGCCTTTAACTGCCATCAGAATACTGTTGAAGGCAAATCCTCCACTAACGTAGGTTACCGGGGACCCACGTGGCAGTTAACGCGTTAATGTAATAGTTAGTGCTTTTCATCTTAAAATTGCTGGTTAAAGAAAGCAATCACTTTCAAATTACACCATTTATCAAACAATCCATAAGATTTCGAAGCGAGTAATAAATAGAATTTCCCGGAAATGTACGCAATTCGGCCATAAATCAAGTAGAAAAATACATTTTCTTTGTTTCCGGTTATAAGGAAAGGCGTACACGGTAAAATGGTAACATATCATTCAATAAAGAGTACTTCCTCCTTATTTATATGTAAATAGGTATATATTTACCTAACTGCTTTGGAGAGAAGGTTATGATTTTCGTTGACTATCTCTGATCGCCCGCAGTCATTTGATAAGTTGGTGTCATTGTCAATCACGATATCTTCAGTTTGACTACCGTATGAAGTGAAAATATTTTGTAGACATTTTGGTGCTCAATTTTCCAAAATCTTCTACGAAGGAAGCTGACTCTGTGTCAGGAGTTTGGCAGTCGGCCCTGTTCCTTTAAGCTGACTACGTAGGAGTATTGTATATACGTTCTGCGAAGGAGGCTGATATTGTGCTCGAAGTTTGGCAATACTTCCTTTAAGCTGTCTATTTCTACCTCTACCTATTATTCTGTGACGGTTTAGCCTAAGTATATCATGTAATATTATGTTTCTAAGATAATTTCAAAATAAAATATGGTCTTGAAAATAGCACTTCACCCTAAATAAATAAAAATACTCCATATATATTTTATTCATTTCAACTTTGAACATTCGTTTCATGAAAGTAATTTAAATAAACATATTTTGTTTATCTAATAAACTGAAAAGAAGGAAAGCTTTTTTAAAAATGCAAACTAATTTCAGATAAAATATTTAATTTATTTTTCAAGCAAAACGTCTACTGAAACTGTTTATGCTAAGGTATTTTTATTTGCCTTATTACTGCAGAAGAAATAAAGAGTAAGTAACTCTTGAAATAATATTTAATTCTATATTAGACTACGTGGTTAAAGCAACGGCTGAGCAATTTGCGACTCTATTTCACTAAAGTTTAATTGTAGCTGTAAATAATTAATGTTTATTATTAATTAGTTTCTGCCCGCGACTTCGTACACGCAATCCCGTTTTTCCTGATCCCGTGGGATTTTCGGGAAATACTTGCAATAAAAGTATACTATGTCCGTCTTCTGGCTATTTGCACCTTACCAATTTTCGGTCAAGTCGGTTTAGCCGTTCTTGAGTTGTAGCTAGTGTAACTCAAATGACGTCTTTCTTTCTTTTATGTAATTGTATAGATTTAGTTTTTAGAGTATTAATTTGTGAAACTTATTCTTTTTCCCTCTCACACTCTCTTCAGATTTTTCTCTTGTATTAGGTAATGTTTGTTTCTTTCAGAGGTATATAAAATTTGAAAACTATACCAACAACATACAAACATACAATTGAACCATTTGATTAATACTACTTTAACACAAACATTAACACACACTATTGAGATATTAATAACTCTTCTCATATATATTTTTTTCTTCTATGGTCACAAGGGTCACTGACCTATCAAATAACTTCTGAAGTATCTTCACACAAAGAAAAACAATCTGTGAGTAATAATTTATTTGTTTGTTTGTTTGTCAGAACGTATCATGATAGCGAATGAGACTCACATGTATTACATAAGCCAATATACATATCTTATATAGGTAAGTAAGTAGGATATAAAAAATTGCTACTATTCTCTTTTTTGTTATTTTTATTGACTATTTTTTTTTACAATAGCCGTTATTTTGTCATGTCATATAGGATAGATCGTCTTTTATTCTGGATTTATTTCGTCTACTCAAAATAATCATCTATAGTTATTGTGGTCATTATATTTTTAATTACCAGTACTTAACCCGGAACTACGGACTACCTAGCAGGTTTATCGGAGGGAGCCCCAGTACACCTCAAAAAGCAAGAGTAAGATTTTAGCCAGTAAGAGTCTGACACTCCTTTTTGCCTTGCCTAAGGCAGGAGAAGCCATTGGATAATTTTCCCCCCTTAAAAAGGAGCCGTATCTAACCAAACATTGCGTACTTTTTAGGGTTCCGTAGCCAAATGGCAAAAAACGGAACCCTTATAGATTCGTCATGTCTGTCTGTCCGTCCGTCCGTCTGTATGTCACAGCCATTTATTTCCGAAACTGTTGGGCTTACATAGTTGAAACTTTGTAGGTTGATGTATTTCGGGAACCGCTATTCGAATTTTGAATAAAAATTAATAAATTTAAAAATTAAAGGGGGCACTCCATACATGGAACTGATTCAAAAACATTTTTTTTTCAGCTAACATATCCGTGATGGGTGTCTATGGATAGGTCTTTTAAAAAGACATTAAGGTTCCTAAAACCATTTTTCGTCAAAATCAACCGTTTGAAAGTTAGACGCTTCCAAAGTGGAAAAATGAGTGTCCCTCTCCCCTCTAACTTTTAAAAGAAGAGATTAAGAAAACTAAAAAAAAATATGCTGTAGATTTCAATAGAAACTAACAACGAAAATTGGTTTGAACCAGATCTCATTATTAATTTTTAAGAAATAAAACGTTTTCAAAAACCGCAAATATAACTTTGTCGTTCATACAAACACTATGTTAAACCAAGTTATATTATAACTTTATATTTTGTCATCTACTTGCTGTTACGGAACCCTTCATGGGCGAGTTCGACTCGCACTTGGCCGGTTTTTATTTCACTTTGGAAATTGTATCTGCGCTGGTTTCTTTAATTTTTCTTACATAAGAACCTATTGTTAACATTATCTACATATCCACTTTCTTACCTAAATATCGAAATTCATTACTACACCAAATTCGTGTATAAACATAGTATGAATACAATTTTCGAGCTCCAATCAACCCTTGCCGTGGCTTGATGCGAACCTCTTCAAGATCCAAGTACGTACGTACGTTTAAGCGCTTTGCATACCAAGCCACATCTAGTGCAGCGTAATAAACGTGGCTTACAACAATTAATTTAATTAATCTGATTGCGTTGGGGTAACAGCTCGTCACGGTACTATTATTACAGTTATTCTATGAGTATTATTATTGTTATTTGCGTTTGTGGTTGTGAGGAGAGTCTGTTTGGATTAAATACGAAATGTAGGTTGTGTAGTTATATAGGACACTACAAAATGTTGGTATAGATTACACTTGTTTGTGTGTGATACTACTCTGTCTGAGCTACATACGCTTAAGTCTCAAATAGAGGAAATTTAATCTCATATGTAGAAGGTGCATTTAAATAAATTCGCTAGATTTTATCACGGTAGCTGATTTACAATAAAAATAACTATAAAGTGAAATGAACAACGTAAAACCTAAAAGAATTCCATTTTTATAGGTCTCAAAGCCAAGTCAGTAAGCCCACTTTTATCAAATAGAAAAGCTTTGACTAAATGCAAACTTCAGCTGTGGGGCTGTGGGGAAGAAGAGAGCGCTCTTAAAACTCGAAAGTTTATATTACAACTTAACCTTACCGACCTGTATAAAGGTTTCAAACTTATCCAATAAGACCCTACAACTTGCTATCCTCGCCTTATACTTTCCTAGTTTTATTTAAGAAATGGTTAGAAAATCGACGGTTAAGCTATTTTAAGATCGTCGGATACACAACGGAAGATATCAATTTTTATGTGAAATTTTTTATTAGGTTTACTATCGTTGCAGGAGATAGAACTGTCTAGATTATTAGATATCATAGTTTCGAGCGATTCTCCCGCTTTATTGACAATGAAATATTGTTATTTTGTTGTCCTTTTATATTTTATACAGATACTGATACAGAACTGTTATTATAATGTCATTGCTGTTGCTGAGAACTGAGTTTAGTTTATCAAAATTCTCTTGGCTACGTAATAATGTAGAATGACTAATGAACTCGTAGAAACTGTACCGTACCAGTTACGTAAAATTGAGTTAGTCTAGTTGTTGTTGAATGTTTAAAGACGAGATTATTGCTATACATAAAATCTCGAAAAAGAATTAAATTCAAAATTGAATATCCAACTAAATTAATCTTCATCCAGTACCATATAACATTATCTTTAATGAAGCAGTCAGAATGTTTTTTTTGAAAACATAAATAAAATAAGGTTATTTAAAAAACTGAGCGAAATCTGAACAAAATCGAGCATGAATTAAAATAAAAGATTTAATGCCACATCCGCAAATGTTTAAACTCTGCTATAATTTATTACCCTCGCTTACGACCATAGTCAACGGCATTTTTGTGCGGTATTTTTATTTTAATATATGATTAATGACAAAGATTTTAATGTAAATTGCCAGGAAAACGTAAAAGAGGAATGTTGTAATGATAGTTTATTACGATAAATTCGCTTCAATTTACTATAATATGAAATTGGATTTTATGTAGTTCCATTTCTGAAATAGTAACACAAAACCTATTCTTTGAAATACAGGTATGATTAGGTCCGTGACTACATTTACAAATTAAAATTAAATCTTGAATAATTTACATAAAGCAGTCCAGAAATAATAACCAAGCAGTGTCTATTACGGTTTTTAAAAAGAATATTTCGAGTGTCAAAACAATGGAATACGTTCCCGGCCTAGAAAAACATTCCACACAGTGTGTGAGGTAACACGTAAATGAGGAGGTCCCTTGCAAATTACGTAATTAATTTTGAGAGGAAATGTCTATGAAACTCTCAAGTGCTATGAAGCTTTTCACATATGAAATTAACATAGTCTTAGTAAGTTAGGAATGATTTTTAGAGACTAATTTTACCTTCAAAACCATTGCTCAATGGTTGTGTACCCAACTGCCAATAAAATTCTTAACACGAAATCTGGAATTGTGACTGGTGACACAAAGCTGCATAGTTCGTTATATACTTACTACAATTCCAATATTATATTGCAACAATCATTACACGATCGATCAAAAAAATATTCAAACTATAATTATTTAGGATAAGGAATATCTTTAAATTTCATGAGTCTGTCTGTAGCCTAACGACCTCTGTATATCCTTCAAGAGAGAATATGGCATGAAGCAATATTACGTAATGATGGCTGATTTTAAGCTGCGAGCTGATGCTATTTGCACAGTATAATGGCAATGGATGCCGTACACTCGTTTATGTTCACATAGTGGTCGTAAGCATATACCCATGTGCATCGTCAACGGTACCTTCCTTAACTTTATGAAACAGTATATAAATATAATGGCCATGAAGAATATAAAAGAGTATAAATAAGTATAAGTAAGACAAAAATAATATAGGGGTAAACGTCATGAGAAAGTATTGTGTATATGAATGGTTGAGGGACATGATAAGAATGTTTACATTGTTCGTTTAAATATTTTATACGACAAAACTATATATTCCGTGGTATTGTTTTGTTACGTAAGTATATGAAGTTATCTTAGCAATGTTCGCCATCGACATCGTCCAAAAATCTATAGTTTACCGCTGACCCACACAGCAACCAACCAACCATAAAGAATCTGACACAATTTTCTACTGCAGTACTTAGTAACTAGGCGAAATGTGAACAAAACCAGAACTCTTGCCAAATACCGTAAACAAGCGGTATGGGATGTATGGCAGATCATCTGGGATGGTATCGATCCTGGTGCTGACGTCACAGGCGACGGCCAGTCGCGCCGCAGCGTCGCCGACGCACCCCGTAAGACAGGGATGAATCCTTTGACCCCAATCCCGAACACTGACAGAAGGCAGTTGTTTGTAAAGGTAATAATACCGAAACTACCATTTTTATGGGGATTTAAAAATGTTTGCCATTTTTTTATTGTGGATATTACATTTTTATTTTTGTGTGTTATATGTTATGCTAGATATGATATTCGTAGACCCAAAGGGGTTTCAGTTGTTATGCAAATTGAGTTTCGCTCTATAACATAAAAGAGGGAATTAATATTGATCCATTGAACAAACCTTTATGTAACTATAAATTTAACATACTATGAAAAAAAACAGTGTTTTTTATTCAAAGGCAGCTTTGCACATAAAAGTGTTTTTAAAAGACGATTCAAGAATATTCTAGAATTCAATTTCATTAATCAGTAGCTGGATACGGGAGTGAGTAATGGATACTCTAGCGTCGAGCTCAAATAATAATTTATTGAGATTAATTAGAGATTATATGGCTGGAGCTAATGTGATCGCTGATCTCATAATAAGGTTCGTATTACAAATGTCCAGTAAAGAGGAAAAAATAACAATTATACGTAAGCAGAAAATGAGCTACAATATTGCCAAAAATAAAATCAGGGACTGTAGACATAACATCGTGTTTATAACTTTATATTCCCTGGAGCGAGTATTATAGATATTAAATCATGTTACATTATTAGTATAAGAATATCTATATACCTATAAGAATATCTATAAGAATACAGTACTAGAAAAACCATCGAATAAAAGAATAACTTTAGGTTTATTTACGCAAGAGAAACTGAGACATCCAATTGACAAACACTCGATAAAAGTAAGAGATTATTTGTCGTGTCTACCTTTATAAATAATGTCAAAATGTTGGGTTACACGTGCAAATCATGTTGTCAAACTGTCTCCTGGCATCCTCGCCTGTCGGACCTTGAAAATACGAACTATCCCTGATTCGATACTCCAGTGACCTCCATGACTTTCACTGTGACGTCACAGGATTGGCGTCGGTAAGTCGCGACCGGGAGACGCCAGAACGACACCTATAAAATCTTCGATCGCGGATTCTTTTCAACTTTCTCAATTTGACTTAATTCTAATGTTGAGTCATTTATTCTTACTAACTGCTTAAGAGAGATTTTAACATTGATCTCTATGGATTTTTGATTAATATAAAACTAATTACTCTGCTATTTGGATTACAAAAAATAATGACTGCCAGTGTTGCGTTATCAGCAAATATTGTTAGAATTATTTTCGTTTATCTTAGATACTCTTTTCCTGTAGGTTCGCTTCTGTTCTATTCGACAACTTACTAAAATAAATCACGACAAAAACTTGCTCATGTGAAGAAAGACTTAATGATGTAACTTCCACATGTAAGTTGTTTATAAGTTACATAGGTATAATAATAACTAGTTACCTAATTAATTATCCATGAACTTATATAAAGCTGTAAATAATAATCCCACAAAAACATTTCATGTTAAATGTTGCCAAGACGAGACCATATTGCCTGCACTGTCAAAAAGTAATCAGATCTAGTGTGGAGCCAAGTATCTTGTTTCTTGGCGTGAAAACCTTGGACGTAACTGGCGAGTCGGCCGCACGGACTTTTTGCTATTCGTCATATTTAAAAGAAATGAGTTGACGTTGATCAAAAATCTTAAGAAATGTTTTTGTGGGATTTCATTAGGTTTTAATTAAATTTCAGATTTTTACCCCTCCGCGGCCGCATTCAGACGTCAAAAGTTGCGGAAGTCTCGAACAAACTTTCACCCCCTAGTTTAAGGGGTTGGGGGGTAAAAGTTCCAAGTTTTAGGATTTTTTTGTTGTTTGGGTACTAATACTAGTCCCAAATTTCAGTTTTCTAGGACTTCAGGAAGTTTCACAGTGAGTGAGTGAGTGAGTGACGAAATCTATTTTAGATATCAATAAAATCTAAAGTATAAGAGCTATGGCTCCCACTGACATTATATCCTGAAAATTTTGTTAATCTGGTATAACCCAAACTCAAGTGATTCAAAAATACGACGAAGCGCTTTTAGTGCCCTTGGGCTTGCGCTTCGCTTGGCTCGTCTTGGCGGGGGCACTACCGTGCCCCCAGATATATACCAACAAGATGACTACTTATTGAAGACGTCCTCGATAAATGGTACATCCAATACAAAAAATATTTTTCCAAAATTAACCTCCTTCTTGCTTCCTGAAATCAGTGCGTTCATACCAACAAAAACTCTTCATCAAGTATAGAAGCATAGATAAAAACGCTTCGCCTATCGAATCTACAGTAACTGAACCATTTCACATCAATATTGCTGTTTGACAGCAAAATGTGCGGCTAGTGACACAGTTTAGGCAACTCATAGTCACGCCCGGGCCCATCCCAACGTATTAAAAGCAGCCTAGATTCACCATTATCGACTATAAAGGCTTCGAAACAGGCCATTGCGGTTAGTCCTTCGACTGGACAGATGAACCACAAAACTTGACGACTGATACTAAATGTCCCATGGTTTTATAAAAGTAACCTTTGTCGCTAACGTTACTAAAATATGAAACTTAATGGTAACTCATTTTGATGATAAGTGACGTCATCTGTGAAGGGATCCAAAATTGTTTAGTCTAAGTTAGTGTTATAGTCATCGTTTATTATATGAATAGTAAAATGTTAGTCTAGTGATCCATCACTCACACTACATGAGATAAAAAGTTATCTTGTATATTAATTTAGCTACCGATCACAAAATAAATCTTAATTTTATCAGAGTTTAGTAGTTATTAAATAACCAACTCACTAATCCAGTTAAATACCAAAACTAAATCCAAAATTCACGCAATCACTAAAAGCAAACATTGGTGTTTAATCACTATAAATCATCTAAAAGCGTATTTTAATTACGTCACATGTTGACAACTCCGATGCGATGGCGCAACGTTATGCAAATGTTATGTAAATCGGTCTAATATGCATTCAGTTAATGGTTCACTTTTATGCCACAACTACGATATATATTGCATTGTAAACTGTAATTGTTTACACCTAAAACTAGTTTACATTGTTAGACAATGTATTAAGTAGGACACGTCATTAAGAAGTAGGTGTAAGTGTGTCATACTTTATCGCTACGAACACACGTAGCGACGTAGCGACGTAGCACTTCGTAGCAAAAGATAGTGTACTTCGTAGCAACTTTGTACTATCTCGTTTTGTATATTGATGTTACTATTGACTTCTATCAATATTCAATTAAAGTAGCATCAATCACAGTAGGTAGATAGTTTAAGGTATTGGTTTATTTTTTTTTTTATTCTAACATGCAGATTGCACTTAATTTACTGGAAAACAATAACATTAGCGGAGCTCTTTAGAAAGATACTTCAAAAAATCAATGTACAACTCTGGCATAGTACTTTTAAGATCAATCACGCAAAATTATGATAAAGTATGATGTGGGAATCCTAAATAGCGCGTTGATTTCACCTTTTCTGTTTGTGTGAATCAAACAGTATCTATTGTTCTAAAATATCGAAGAAATAATTATAATTATTTGTATGGGAGCTAACAAAGATATTTATGCTTCATAAATCACGTAAATAAACGGTTGAATAAACTCAATCATCACCGTGTGATAGTGTTACCGACAGATTTATAATTGAGTGAATTTGAATTTTATTATACAGGCGGTATGAATGAATTTTAATTGAACAATGCCCTATATTTGATAGAGTTGTATAGCTATTGTATTTGTAATGTAATACATACATTTTTGTTCCATTTTATAGATCAGATCTACATTGTTGATATTAATTGAACATGACTTATAACGTTTATTTTACAGGTGCTGCATATAATCTGATAAGATTCAATTATCTAAAGAGGTCTTTCTCTTAAATTTTACTATTTTTCTTGCACTGATATTAGAAGTATCTGTTTGTCTGTTTGTCTGTTTGTCTGTTTGTCTGTTTGTCTGTTTGTCTGTTCGTCTGTGCGCGCTAATCTACATATTCTACATATCAATTATTAGTTTCACAGTTAATTAAAATTATATTGTATACTTCAACACATATACCAATACATATATACATTAATAAAACCTTTAAGTAAAGCCAAGTTTATAACGCCGTATAACCTCTGTGTAACCCACGCTCACTAAATTTTGTTATCTATGACAAGAACTATGACAGGGCGCTATGTTACGATGCGATGCGGCAAAGTGTAAACCGATGACAACCATTTGTTATAGTAGACAACCCTATGACGCGTTACAAATAACTTTGTGTCATGTTTAAGACATTTTTCTGTACAATGTATCGTAGTTTCATGTTATTGGGTCTTTTTGTCAATGAATATTATCATTTACATTCTAGAAAAAAGGTTTCGATTCTTATGTTGTTTTACATAAAGTTTGGAATTGTAGTCGAAGTAGGATTTTAGATTCCCTGAAATAACGTAACTTGATTATAAGAATGGAAAAATAAGTCCTGCTTTTGGTCTGGATCTGGTTATCTGAAGGTAACCTCTGCATGGTAATTGGTACCTAATAACGTCATATTATACTAGACGTGATGGTTATGTATAAGTAGGTCTATTTGTTGCCTATAAGTAAAGAGAAAAAATAATAATAAAACATTTACGCAAAGGTACCAACGTCCCACATATTTTTAAAAATAATTTCACGTGCTATGCATTGCATACTACAGCTGATTAACCCCAGTTATATCTGAATACGCGCCCACATGCCAGTTATGCCGACTGACGAGATAGTTCATTCGAAAATAAATGAAAAAGTTACTCGTTGACGGAGCCTGACGGACTGAATGAAAATAAAACTTTTAACACAATACGTACGTACATGAACAAAATAAATGAATGTCCATTCAGTCCAACTTATGTATTCGGGTAAACTAAATTAGAATAGTTTTCTGATAGGTTTGTTATTGCAGAATCGACTGACTGTCTAAATGGATTAGGTCCATATTACTAAATCCTAACATTGGTACCTAGGTATGATTTGGTTGCTTATCGAAAATTATGACTGATGACTTAATTCCTATGAACTATAAAGATCAATCATTTTGAGGAAAAAAAACAAACAAACTCGAGATTTATTTCAAGATAAATTTCATTAACTTGGTAGGTACTATTTATAGTAATCAATTATCACCAGCAAGCGATTAATCACATACGTACATAGATAAGACCCCACATTTATAATTTGATTCGATTACTTTCCTGAAATAATTCTTTAAGTAATCGTACGATTTAATGTTAACATTAAATCACTGATAAATAAACAACGCAATTTGAATAATCGTAATCGATCATTTGCGACATTTTATTATTGTTATCACAATTCTTTAATCGATACTACTTAACAATCATATTACAATTGTATTTATTTATCAGTTCATTCATACATCGCTAAGTAGGTGCATTATTAAATTATAATGTATGCCATAAACTGAATTTTGACTAATAAGTTCAATTACTTAACATACTTCTGGGTCAAATTGGAAAAAGGTGAAAGAGATAGAGATATTTGGACTTATATCGGAAATAAATAAGAAACTACTACATAACATAATCTTAATGTTAGTCTTATATGGACTCAAAGGAGTAAGTGAGATAAACTAAAGCAAAAGGCGTTATTTTTTTAATAGTCGTATATGTGCACAGCACCGCCACTAATATTATTTACGGAAAATTAATGACCTAGTTACTACATAAATTATCTAAATGTCGAATCTAAGTTACCGCAAAAGATACGATTTTAGGTCTAAATTTGTCCTCAACCTCAATTAAAACATGTAAAACATTAAGATTATCAAATACATAGGTCCAGATCTAATTTGATATTATCTATTGTTATCAAAATCTAACATTTAATAGGAAATGATAGAAATTTTAATCGAAAGGTCATTGATTAGACTACTTATTTGATAAGGAATAGACAAGGTCGTGTATGACTAATATGTGGGAAACTTCCGATCTTTCTTATCTACTTGAAACTAGGAAACTAGTTCAACATTTTCTTCACACTAGGCAAACAACCCTTAAATTCGCTAACCCCAAAAGGCCGACAACGCACTTGTAACACCTCTGATGTTTCAAGTGTCCGTGGGCGGTGGCGATTGCTTACCATTAGGTAATACGTCTGCTCGTTTACCGGCGGCGTTTCCATAAAATAAAAAAATAATATGTTCAATGTTCATCATGTTACAAGAGATAATATGTCACCATTCCTCCCACACTGCAGTCAAATTTGTGCATTCATTAAGCGGTATTTTATAGATGACAACTAGTGCACTGTCATTGTATGCAACAACGTATGTGATGATAATTTCAAGCTCTGTTTCACACAATGGTTTACTGCGAGTATAAATGTTCTCGTACATAAAACTGTTACGCATATTATACTTATTTACTTTGAATACTGCTACAAAATACATAATATTTAATCCTATTATAATAAAAGCTAATTTAACACCATCTAAAATAAAACATAATCACATTCTACACATCAACAGCTCATCATGTTGCTCTCATTTTCAACCCTTGCCTGACCCCAATAACTGCAATTACGAGATTACCCTCCCAGCATCACAGGGTATATAAAAGCCGATATTTTGGACGGCATGCATCCAGCCGTCGTTAATCTCGTCTGTGACTAGAACATTTACTAGATAGAGTGTATCACGGAGACGTCAAAGCTACGTACGTCTCCCCACTAGATGCAAATGTGCCAAACGTTCGTGAAATCAGGGAGTCGATGCGGTGAATTCGAGTGCGGACTTTGATGCCGCCTGCTTAATTGAAATAGTTACAATTGGTTCCGTTTTCGCTTTGAGTTGAAGGATTGCAGGTCTCGTACGCTGCGTGATATGAATGCTTGTTGGCATTGTTTGCACCATATGTTGTACTTGGTTTTGGTGCAATGCTACAGTTAATTTGAAAACTGTGTGATTAAAGATCGTTGGGCTGGAAGTTTGCCAGATAGAAAATCGATAATAGATTTGAGAAAAAAGGCTGGTAAATAGATTTAAAAGAGAATTCTTGTAGTAGCTCTGTGAAGTATTCTCAAGATTATGCTGACTCGTTCTTATAAAATATTTTTCAAAGATAATATGATCAGCGATTTAGATTTGACTTATACAAACAGGCGATATTTTAACAAAAGGTGGCCATTAAAATCAATAAATTTGAAAAGATACCTTATATCCTGTAAAGCCATTAAGTGTACAATAAAAAAGGGGCATTACCCTTAACCTTTTTTGGGTCTCCATTATTTCAAACGCGCCTATTCCGCGTAGAATGTCAAAGATCGCATTGCAATCAGGCGCGCGGTCAGTAGTATGTTGCTTGGATATTCAGAGCGCGCCGGTGCCGTTACGTTTCAGAACGATATTCGACAGCATTACAGTTGGGACGTGCTGATGCATGTAGCCAGCGAGTAATCCGACGGGCAAGGCGCCCGACGCGCCCATATTAACGCTTCTATTCCTAACATTTACTTCTGTTCCAATAACATTAACGAGGCACAGACAATAACGCGCAGATGCGTTTTCAACTGCTTTTAATGTAATAACTTGGAAATGTATTGCGACTCCTTTTAAACCGATATTGTTTCCATCTCTTTGAAGGTAAACGTATACATTTCAAAGGTAAACATTCTCTATTCATACATATCTGCAATGTCAGTCATTCAATGTTTGGCGAATTCAATGTTTGATACCTACATATTTGTTTCCTCGAACCACATTCTCTTATTGCTGATAGCTATACGTACATATATTGTACTAGAAAAAACCAATTCCGCTTTACAAAGGCGGCCAATTTATGACCCGGCACACGCGATCCCGCAGGGAATGAATTGTACCTCAACACAAGGACACCATCCCTAAATATCAAATTAATTTCAAGATCCGAAAGTGATGGTCGAATTGCAGACGTCAATAGCGAATCATTATTTTCGCACAAATCGTGTTTCATTGTATGGATGTCAAATATAAATCTCAAAATTTATTTTCCCTTAGCGCCCCCTGTTCAGTCGATATCTACGTCAGTGTCAGGCCAATCGTATCGGATTGAGTCGGGTCGCGTCACAACGCAACGTGAGTCGTTCCCAACACTATTAGGAGTTTTATTAGCTGTCAATTCGTATTTATTTTTTCGTAAAAGTCGATGCGAGGCTCGACCATCGATATCGCTAATTGAGTTCCTGTGTCGGCACTCTACAAGCCTATATTCATAAAATCAGCAACGGCCAATAAAAGGTAAAACCAAACCTAAATGTCAGTATTAATCTGATTAAAGCAGATCACCGAGGCTTTAATTCTGTTATGGATGTGATCCAAAATAATTGTAATAGGATACGTAAATTTCATCGGATTTTAATTTTTGTTTTTGTCATTTTCATGGAAACTTTTAATGAAGTAATTTCAAATAAGTTTGTAACTTAGAAATTAAAGTTAAGAATATAACATTTACTGTTTTACCTTAAAACAATTAACAAGAATAACTTGAATGGTTCTCTCATTTTAATTTAGCATTCCTTTCCACAGTAGTTACTTATCAACTAGCAAAGATTTCTATATTGACATGTTACGTGTAATTTTGTTACCTATTTACTAAATAACTATTATGTATATGTATCATTAAATAGAAACGTGAATTCCATATCGAGTATTTGGCAAATAGCATTTACTTACTAGATTCTGCACTATTCCGTATGAGATAGGAGCAGTGCATTTCATCAACGATTTCAGCTCCTGTAGATACTATGATACAAGTCGTATCAGAAACCAAACATGGTGTCTACAATAGAGAAGCTTGATTAATAATTAATTATTTAATGTATATGTAATAAACATTCACTCACGAGGTGCTCTAAGAGAAAGACCTAGGGAAAGCGTCTCTCCCAAAAATAAATAATTTATTTTAAATTTTAAAATTCAATTTTACAAAATAGGTGCTCATTAAAAGGCACTACCTGCTGGTTCTCTTTATTTTTCCTAAACATTACGTCACAATATCGGCAACATGGAGGCAGTGGAGGCGGTCAACGGAACACTGGCGCAGATGAGGGCAGAGTTCCAGGAAAGGATGGCAAGATTTGAGGCCGGGCACAGCAGTACACCATCCAAACTTGCATCTGGCGGCACATCAGCTCTGGCACAGGACTACTGGGCATTCAAGCGATTCACTCTGGATGCGCTTGAGTGTCTGCAGCGGCAGATGGAATTCTTTGCCCGTGATATGGATGCACTGGAGATGAGAGGCCGCAGAAAGATGTTGCTGATCCACGGAGTTCCTGAGGACAAGGCCGAAAACACTGCACTGGTGGTCACAAACATGGTCCAAGATAAATTACAAATGAACAGTTTCACTACCTCCGATGTCCGTCGTTGTCACCGGGTGGGCAGCTTCACCGGCAAGTCAAGTCCCAGACCCATACTGGTTAAGGTGCAGGATGTGGATACCCGAGACAAGGTCTGGCACAGCAAGACCAAACTGAAGGGAACGGGTATCACGATATCCGAGTTCCTGACCAAGACACGACACCAGGTCTTCATGGCGGCGCGGAACAAGTTCGGTGTGACGAAATGCTGGACTAATGCGGGCCACATCTATGTCCTGGGGCCGGATGGCGTCAGGCACCGCATAGTCAGTCACAGCGAGTTGCGTGCGATTGGCGAGCCTGCAGCAGTCCCTGAGCGGTCTACGGCGGCAGTCTCCGAGCGATCTCCTGCGGCAGTGGCACGGAGAGGGAAGCGCGGCGTCAACAAAAAGTGACTCCAATAGACCTGCTTCGTTCGGGTAACAATCTCACTTCTTATTTCCTTTGTCTTGAGGTAGTAATCGAATACCTTCACAATATATTTATTACTTCTTTATGTATTTATTGCTTCTACCCATGTTAACATATTTATTTTATTTTAATCCTTTACCCCTTTTTTTTTATTTTATTATAACTATCTTCTATATTTCTATCAGTCACCGTTATTTATTCTCAAACCTTACTTTGTTTACTGTTTCTGACGTTTGACACATGTCAAATGTCAAGTAGCGTTCCAGGTTTGGCATCGGATGCATGAATTGTCTATGAAACCATAGACAATATCAATGCAGATGATGCCAAATATTATTTTATTTATTACAATTTTTATTTATTTATGTTTATATACAAAATAATTTTATCTGTTTATTTACATTTATCCTCATCACTTTTTCACCCTAATTATCTTTTCAGTTATTTATCTACTTTTTTATAAAACCTTTGAGATTTTTGCCCGAGCGAGGCACTGTGTTGTGTTGTGTTGTGAGGTAGTCGTATATTATAAAATTGTAACACGGAACCGGCAGGTGGACCTGAGCATAGTTCACACAAACTACCTTACTTTTCTATTATTATTATTTATTTTAATTATTACACCCACATTATATTATATATAATTATATTATTATATTTTTATTATTATTATTTTATACTTATAAATTGTGATGAATGACACGCAGAGTGATAATGACAGTTTTATTTCAGCAAACTTCGATAACGACAGCTTTTGTAGTTTACCCTCTCTTTCTGACACACTTGAGGCTCATTTCTCCGATGTATCGAAAAATCTTAATGTAGTCCATATAAATGCACAGAGTATTCCGGCTCATTACCACGATATGCTGGCAAATCTTGACTGTAAGAATATCCATGCAATCCTAGTTTCCGAATCCTGGTTAAAACCTTGTCTCCCTTCCACTTCCTACTCTCTACCTGGATACCAGTTGATAAGAAATGATCGCACGAGCTGCGGCGGCGGCGGTGTTGCCATATATCTCCGCGCAAACATTTCCTTTAAAATAATTGATATGTCACCGCAGCCTCCGCCGCAGAACGCTGGCGAGCATCTTTTCTTGGAACTGACACTGCGGCATACCAGAGTATTGCTCGGTGTCTATTACTGTCCTTCTTTACGTGTCAGTTATTTCTCCTCTTTCGAAAATTTACTCCTAAAATTAACTCCCTCTTACAGTCATAGCATAATTATGGGTGACTTTAACACCTGTCTCCTAAAACAAGATTCTCGCTCCTCTTCACTTCAATCCATCGCTCAATCCTTCAACTTGTCTCTTCTTCCTCTAAGTGCCACTCACCACTTTCCTAACTGTTCACCTTCTCTTCTTGATCTTATCCTTGTCTCGTCAGACCAGCACGTTGTCAAGCACGGACAATGTTCTGCTGACAATTTCTCCTACCATGACCTTATCTTCCTTTCCTACAAACTCTCTCCTCCTAAATCTAAACCTAAAACACTCCTTCAGCGCAATTTTGGTAGCATGGATCTTGACAGGCTTCGTGAGGATGCCGGCAACATAGACTGGTCTGAGCTCCGTGACGCTGAGGCGATCGATGATAAAATTAAGGTGTTTAGTAATAAACTCAACGAACTGTATGATGTACATGCTCCGATTCGTCCAGTAAAAATTAAGCATGCACCAGCGCCGTGGTTGACAGATGATATCAGGGTCATGCTACACAGAAAGGCAGCAGCTAAAGATAAATTTAAACGCCAACCAAATCCGGCAAACCGTGAGGAGTATATTGCAGCTCGTAATCGAAGCAACAGGATGTGTAGGGATGCACAACGCCGCCACATTCATGAGTCCGTTGAAAATGGTGATCCAGCCAAGATCTGGAGATTCTTAAGGTCGATGGGTGTTGGTAAACAACGTCAGAATGCTATCACCAAAGACTTAGATTTTGAATCTCTTAACAAACACTTCTCTTCTTCACCCTATATTAATGGGTCTATCAAATCTAAGACTTTAAACTATCTTTCTTCTCTTCCCTCTCCCGACTACCCACCATTCTTCTTCAATCAACTCACAGCTTGTGATGTTAGAAAGAGCATATTATCCATCAGTTCCAATGCAGTAGGGAGTGACAGTGTCAGCCGTAAGATGATACTCCCTGTCTTGGATGAAATCCTTCCTGTCATCTGTCATATCCTTAACTATTCCTTATCCAGTGGCGTTTTTCCTTCTGCTTGGAAGGAAGCGCAAATCACACCGCTCCCTAAAAAACCAAATCCTGAATCCTTTTCCGACTATCGTCCTATTTCCATATTACCTTTCCTTTCCAAGGTCCTAGAACGACTCATCTATAACCAGCTTAGTACTTTCCTTACCAAACACCGTCTCCTTAATCCCTACCAATCCGGGTTTCGTCCGGGACATAGTACCACTACGGCTCTAGTTCACATTACTGACGACATACGATGCGGTATTGAAAATGGCAATCTCACTCTCCTTACCTTGTTAGATTTTAGCAACGCCTTCAATACCGTTGATTTCGACATACTGCTTGGAATACTGAGCTCTCTTAACATATCTCCAACTGTGATTGATTTCTTTCGTAGTTACCTGTGTGGCCGCCGGCAGCGTGTTGCCGTCGAGGGTTCATACTCTTCCTGGTCTGACACGGCTGCTGGCGTACCGCAGGGGGGCGTTCTTTCTCCTTTACTCTTCGCAATTTTTATAAATTCCATCTCTAGTGAACTTCTCTCTTCCTACCACCTGTATGCCGACGACCTGCAAATTTACTCTCAGGCACCTCCCAACGAATTCTCCGAAGCGGTCAAGATGGTGAACACCGACTTGGCTCGAATATCGGAATGGAGTACGGCCTACGGTTTAAAGGTAAACCCCACGAAGACCCAGGTCATTGTTGTCGGTAGCCCCCGTCTACGATGCAAGATCACGTGGACACAGATCCCACCCGTAGTCTTCAACGGTACTACAATACCATATAGTGACACGGTGAAAGACTTGGGTATTGTTTTGGACCGTGACTTTTCCTGGGGACCTCAACTGGGACAAGTCTGCCGGAAAACGTTTGCGTCGGCGAAGTCCTTGCGTAGACTTCGAAACTTTCTTCCGACTGCTACTAAAATTGCGCTAGCTCAATCACTGCTCCTTCCCATTCTCGATTATGCCGACGTCAGCTATCCGGATCTTACCGAAGTGCAGTTAGATAAACTTGAGCGACTCCAAAATTTTAGTATAAGGTTCATATTTGGATTACGCAAATATGACCACATTTCTGAATATCGCGCGAAACTCAAGTGGCTGCCGATCCGCCTTCGCCGGAATACTCATATCTTATCTCTTCTATACAATATACTGTTCAATCCTACTACCCCCCATTACCTCAAAGAACGTTTTAAGTTCTTCCATGACACACATTCTAGACCAGTACGGTCATCGGAGGAATTGAAGCTTGAGATGCCCCAGCATGCGAGCAGAGCCTTCGACCGATCGTTTACGGTTCTGGCCGTGCGACTCTGGAATGCTCTGCCGCTTACAGTCAGACAAGCACAGTCCCTCGCGTCGTTTAAGGTGCTCGTGAGGAAACATTACCTCTCCACGCTGTAGTTCACTATTTTCCTTGTTATTGTTTTTTTTTTTTTTGTTTTATTATTATTTTTTTTATTACTTACTGTCACTTATTCTGTCATTTATATCATAATTAGTATTTATGTTTTTTTTTTTCTCTTTTTTCTTGTATGTATGTATGTTTGTATGTATGTATGTATGTATGTATGTATGTATGTATATATATATATATATATAAATATGTATGCTTATGTATGTATACGTATACGTGTATGTATGTTATTATATATTCTATGTAAATAACACCTACACCTAGAACCACCTCCACTACCACTCAACAGCTCCTTCCACCCAAAGGTTGCCTGGAAGAGATCGCTATAAGCGATAAGGCCGCCTTTGTGCACTTTAATCCTATACGTTGTTATTTTATGCTGAATTTATCTAAAGGTGTACAATAAAGGTTATTATTATTATTATGTCTGTTCTTTACATAATCTCGGGACCACAGGGTCCCGGACCTTTGGAAGGCGTACGAGGAGCCGAAGCCAACTCGCAGAGGCCCGTTGAACAATTTTATTCTAAATGTAATGGGACATCAACCGGCGATTATCCCTGTATGCACTATGGAAGTACACCAAAGGACAATCCCCGGTTGATGCAGGACTATTGCGAGATATGGTGAAATATATGTGGAAATGATAGGGATATGGGTGTGGTTGGCTGTGGAATAGTTAACCGGTTAACTATGGGGACTATGGCCCCTGCCCCTGACCAATATTGAAAAATACGGATAAACAGGCAGGGGGTGACTCGCAAACTCAATAGTGGGCCCCGGAAACGGCCGCTAGCATGTAGCGACAAGGGAAGCAACATCCGTTGAGCTGCTTGAGGAAGGATGGGCATCCCACGGCTATCAGAGCAATCCCGGAAGTACGGTCAAGACCCCTACCAGCATCTTACTGGGATACGTCCTTCCCCCAAGTGGAGCTGAAGGCAACTCCACTCTTGCGAATCTCCACTCAAACCAGCCGATTAAGGCAAGAGTGAGGTAGGAGAGGCCACTCCGGATAGTCACGAGTACCAACCGGAGTTAAAAAGTAGGGCCTCTCCCGGGAGTCAGGTCCGTGGGGTCGCGGACCTGACTCCCGGGAGAGGCCCTACTTTTTAACTCCGGTTTTATTATTATTATTATTAATGACAACACTAAGTTTTGATAGAAACATAAGAATTAAAAAAAACAGAAACTGCATTAAGGCCTCAGCCTCGAATTTTGCGGGCAGCGGGGCGGCGGCGGCGCGGGAGCGGGAGCGGGGCGGCGGCGGCGGACCCGTTCTCGAAACTAGCGGGCAGATCGCGCGGCACTACAGCGGTGTAGTGTTGTGTTCGTGGTTGTGTTGTCGAGATATTTGTTTTTATTAGCGAACGAAATCTTTTTGATTCAAATTTATTCCTAACGCTCGATTTACTGTGGGCAAAAGAAGAAGACCTACTATAGGGCAAGGAAAATAAATGGCGAGTTTTATCGAAATTATGAAGAACAGAGACAAAATCCCGACAAATTCTACGACTACACTAGAATGAGTGTAGAAACTTTTGACTATATTCTTGAAACTATCAAGAGTGATTTCAGTTTTTGCTTTAGTCTTCAATATTCAGTTCGTTTTTTATTTCTTCCCATTATTGGTTAATTTTTCTTCTATTTATATGGTTCACATCTTTGCTGTTCCGTATGGGTGTCCTCTCAAAGATTGCCGAAATCATTTGCTCTTGCACGTCCGAGGACATTTTGATACGTCACAAAAAAAATGTAGGTACACAACACTATACTACAATGCAGACGCGCAACGCGGGCGGTCACCGCTTGACTGGAGTGCACCGCTCGTTGCCCGCTCCCGCGCCGCTCCCGCGCCGCTGTTTTCGAAAACCGGTCCATTTGATTATACGCAAAAGATCCTGCCGCTGCCGCGCCGCCGCCGCCGCCGCCCCGCTGCCCGCAAAATTCGAGGCCGAGGCCTTAGTGTGTATGTTATGTATTTGTACTATATGAGTGATGTAACGAATATTCGCATTCGCGAATGTCAAGATAAAGACATTCGTTACATCACTAGTATGAACGTATGTGTGATATAATGAATCTGCATTTATAATGCTTTCATATATAAATTATTTGTTAATTTGAAGTATAAATATCAGTCATAATAGAGAAAGGTATACCGCGGTATACCTTTCTCTATGTTCTCCCTTATTGCTTATCTATATAAAGCTTGTATGTAAGAGATCGCTTTTTAGTGATAAGACCGCCCATTGTGCTGATAGATTTCTGAATATTTGTCCTTTGTGTTTTTATGGCGTACAATAAAGAGTTTTCTGATCGAATCTAAATCTAAATTTATTCTGAGATTCTCAGGACCTATTTCACCATGTCTGGATAGACGTTATGTCCTAGATAAATTTGAATTAAGAATGTAATTTGTATGAACACACAATTCTTACAAAATTTTATTCGGTACCGTACTTATATGAAGGTGGTAAAACAGACGCTCATTCTGTGAACAAAGCATTATTTAAATGATTCTTTCCACTATTAACCTATATTTTCTTTAAAAAAAATTACCATTGTTTCTTTTTCTTTTCTGAATAATTTCCCTTATGATGATTATATTATTTATTTAATTCTAACTGAATTTGATTCAATCCCTTAAACAACTGAGATTCACCTTTTTATTTTTCTTCAGCAAACAAAAGGAGAGCTTGTCCTTTTTTTATCCTCGTAATATAAATAGAACATCGTAACATTTTCCTCTAAAACAGACATTTACTAAAGTAGACAGACAAAAGCTTAATTACTTAATTAAAAATAAACTTTTCAGTTTGTATTAACTTTTCATGTTTGAAGTTTAACTTATAAAAAAAAAGAACCTGAATGAAATAAGGAACTCATTTATTCTGTGGGAGACTTAAATATTAAATATTATAACAATAGTGGTTTGAACTGGCGAAGCATTTTCTTTTACGTATAATATGACAACAAGGACATTGCCATGTATTCAAAGAGAACAATAGAAATTCATAGTTGTATGAATTAGTTGGTTTATGGTACTGGATGTATGGACCACTCACGCCATGTGCGTGGACGCTGTTCATGAAGAAGAGTCCCTCTGTGACGCGAAACTAGTTGAGCTTTTCAAATTAGTTCAAGTGCATAAAGCAGTGTTTTTAATTAATTAAATTCATGAATCTATCGAGTATGCATGAATCTATGAATGAGTACGCAATAAAGAAAAACATGACCAATTATAGCTTATATTCTATTCTATGATCTACACGGACGATGTCGCGGGCAAAACCTATTCTACAATATGGACGACAATATTCATCACCTTAAAACCATTTCAATACTCAAGATCCAATTAAAAAAGGCTTGTTTACGTTTATTTAAGTGATAACAGAAATAATTTAAAATCTTCAGTATTATTGTCCACCTTGCACGACCTACGATGATATTATTATGGCCGACATTTCAATTATAACATCTAATCAGATTTCGTCTACCTACGCATTATTCGAATTATTGTAAGGGCCGCGATTCAAGTTATTCAAAGAAATTTCTCTTTCATATAATTCGGCGTTCTATTGTAATACAATATTTATAACGAATGGTTTAATTTATAATTAACAGTGACAGATCTTGAAAAGTCTTTAGAATTCATAATAATCGCTTTGTAAAAACTTCATTCAAGGGAGTTTTCCGGTCTCTTCTTGAATTGTGAATTTGTAAAAAGTAAGTCCTACTAAGTTAGAATCAATACTGTAGACACGGCAAAATTTTTATATAATTGATGATATAATTGACCAAACTCAAATTAAAGAATACTGTTGGCTGGGCAACTGGTTGCCGCGCATCGTGTATCGGGTTCGATTCCTGCACGCAGCCACTCTATGTGTGATCCACTAATTGTTGTTTCTGGTCTGGGTGTGATGTGTATGTGAACTTAAATGTTTTTAAATGCACCCAAGACACAGGAGAAAATTACAGTGTTGGGCAATGTTAAAATAAAATTGTGAAAGCAAAATTTTAGAGAAGGTTCTATCTACTCTTCGTTCACTGTCAATATTTTCAATAGAAGAATAGGTAGGTACCTGAAAAGAAACTTCCTCTCATTTTTATCAATAAATATGACAAGATCCTAGTATCTTCCTTTAATTACTGTAATCGGATCTGACGGCAGCTGTCCTTGGTATCGATAAAAAGCGTCGTTTTTAATTAAACTTCACCGACGGAACCCATACATAAAACATATTGTATTCTGTTTACATCTTAGGGTCGAATGAGCGGTTTGCTACAGTATTTCAATTATTATCCTGTCTAAATATGGGCTCCTGGTATCTGAAAGGACAAACCAATACATTTTTTATAAATTAATTTGCATACCAACCTTTAGGACTGAAATATTTTCATAATTTTTGGAAAACAATTTATTGTAAAGGTAGGTATTATTACTGGTCAGGTTTATACAACACATGTATCTAAGTTAGTACAATACATGTTATATTTTTATAGATAAAAAGAAAAAAAAAGTACTTACAAGAAAATACCTCAATATAGGCACAATAAGTCCATTTTATACAACAAGACTTATCCCCTTCAGGGCTAACAGAAATAGTGTGTTTGTTCTAGTATTTGAGTCTTAGATTTTGCTAGCTTTTATCCATGTTTATATAAAGGAGCGGTATTATTTACACATTTGGGCTTTATTTAGTCAGTCATACGCCTACGTAGTAATTCGAGGAGTACAAACAAAACGCTAAACAAAATAACATGTTTATATTATTATTTTCGGACTGTGACCTGGATTAGAAACAAAACAATCAGGCTATGTTTCGCTTAATGAATGGGATTTACGCAGTTTCATTTAACTGACAACTGGCTATGTAGGGATTTGTTCAGATTTGAAATGTATTCGATTAAATGGTTTTCGTAAATTACTTAGTTATATGTTTTTTTGTAACTGATTCCTCAATTAAAAATATATGTCCTATTCTCACTCATTACTCAGTGTAGTGATTTTATCACTACACTGGTTTACCCACCTACATATTATGTAAATAAATTTAGTAAAAAGTATGAGTTTATTGCATGTAGTAATAAAGATTAGTAAGTGAGTAGGTGAGTACCTATAGATAAATAGTAAGTAAATCAGTGTAAGAACGTTATTTACCCTATTCATATAACAAAAGAAAATACCAATTTCATCAATACCCATTATAAGGCAGTAAAAAGTATTTTCGAACACAACGATGCGTCAAGAAGTACGCTCTCAAGCAATAACCCGTAACTGCGACACCAGGTGGCGCCAGCTTCGCTGCATAATGTGCTTTTTTCCGACTCTTGCCGTACAACCGGAGCAGTTTTCCAACGTAATATTTCAAAGATTTATAACATTGGCCACCCCGTTCGTAGATTTGTTTAATTGTTTTAAAGTGGCCTTTTTAAATGGTCGGGATAAAATGGCTGCAAAGTGTACGGATACTTTAGCTCGGCTACAGGGTTGTTTTTTATCTTATAAGCCGGTTAACGAGCACACAGTTCAGCTGACGGTAAGCAATCGCCGCCCGTAAACACCCGAAACACCAGAGCCGTTAGAAGTGTGTTGCTGGCCTTTTGGGGAATGCAAAGGTCGTTGAGGAATCGGGGATTGGAAAGATTGGGAAGAAGGATAATTAGGAAGATTGGGTGGTGATAGGATATTTACATCCTACGGGATCGCGGGTAATGCCATTGGCAGAAACAAGTAGTTAATTATTATTTATCATTTTATGATACAATTTAAAAAAACGAAATAAATAAAAAAGAGAGATCTATAAAATATGAGATAAAAATACTTGGTACAAATGCTGCAGCTGTTAAAAATATGAGTTATGTATAACTGTGAACTAAACGAATGAGGAAAAAATTTCCATTTGGTCAACTAAGTAAATTATTGGTAAACAGAGTGCTTCGGTCGAATTCGAGCCAAATGGTTCCATTTTTTTTCTTTTATTTTTATTTAAACACAAACGTAGCCATAGGTGGATTCGGGTAAAAAATAAAAAAAACCATTTCAACACGTTGCGTTCGGTAGCAAAGGAAATATAAATATCAGTTACCTGTTTATTTCGGATTCGAATACTGGATTTTTGGTAGAAAGGCGAAATGAAAAATTACTTTTTGTACACATTACTCGTGTCTGAGCAGTCTTATTCATTCATTACGTTTTCAGTGTAATCGGATGACTCGCTACAAATAAGGTTTTTAATAACAAACGTAACTATTTTTTACATTTCTTAGTTTTGGGCAGTTCTGAAAAAAAAACAGCACGTTTTCACAAAAAAAAATGAAACCTTTACATACTTGAGCCTTTACGGTTTGACCACGTCATTACAATTCTGGACATCAGCGCCCTCTATAGTGTTAATTTTTGTACCAAAACATGGTTAAATTATCCTGGTACATTATATTACTGCGGTATCGCACCGTGATCACCCTGTTAAAAAGAAAATGACGGTAACAAAGAAAATTGCTCCAATTTCCAATCTGTTGTTAATTTTACAACGGATTTGCGGAGTTGAAATGTCTTACATTTTAATAAATGTCCGCCGCACCTGGGATCCGATCTTTTTTTATTAAAATGCAAATTTTTATTTAATATGTGTACCTTTATATTTTTAAAGTAACCGTCTTTACGCTACTAATTAAATTTAAGTTTTGGAGGGATCTTTTGCGGTCACGGCCTCAGTAGGAATATCTTATAAATTCTTCTTTCACAATGTGAAACGTTACTTACTCATTCTTTTGTAACTTCTGTCACGTATTTAAGATGAAAAATAGTATTCTATGTATAATTTGCGTTACAAAGTGTTCAAATGTCTCTCCATGATATACGACCGTTCTAACACTAATATTAAACATGATTTATTAGGCCCTGTACTTTTTATTTTACTATTTCTCTTACAAAATACCCTGTGTTTTAATTTAAGATATGCACTAAATATTCGTAAAGGAAGGTATTTTCATTTAATACTTATTATAAAACCATTTTATATTATCAACTAGCAAACCTGGCGAACTCCGTTTCGCCACCATGTCTTTTTTCCAAAATTTTTGCTATAAACCTCACGGATCCCGAGACCTTTCCAACAAATGCAAAACCATGGAAATCGGTTCGTGCGTTCTGGAGTTATAGCGTCAGGAAGGAAAACCCGACTTATTTTTATATAATAGATAATAGTGTAGCCAGCGTTTTAGGTTGCACTAACTTATTGTGTGAAACATTTTGTTAAAATAACAATATGTAGCAACGCTTTGTGTCATCTGTAAATTGTTGTTCCGGGGCGACCTTATGTATTTGAAATTGTAAGTTCATAAATGCACAGGACATAGAACAAAATCCTAGTGTGGAACAACGTTGCTATTCCCGTGTTTTATGCAATCATTTATTAAAAAGTATTCATATTGATTACCTTTACATTGATAATATTCTTATTGCAAGTTGTTTTTACGTAATACCAACACAAAACATTCTAGAATATCATAAATTTTATTATGTGAAATCATGAATTGATATTTGCTACATAGGACATAGAAACATACATTTACATGTGTACATAAGTTCATATATTACAGTACAGACTTCGATTTCATATCGCAAGTGCGAAACGTTTGCAAACAGCAAATGTTGTACCTTCACCGGGTGTAAAGGAAACTACGATATATAGGATTGGATTGATTGATTTTACGAACTGAATCCATCAAATTGAATACCTACATATTCATCGGAAACAATACATTGGATTAATAAAGTAATATTGATGCAGATAACCGTTAAAAGGCTATAAAATATTATTAAAATTAATATTAATAATATATGTATAGGTAGAAATAAATGTTTATTTGGATAATTGAAGAGATTAAAGGTTCATGATTTTATTGATTATTTTGATTTTAAATGCATGAGTGATAAGAGGACAACTATCTCGTTATTGTAATTAACTTAAACTGGATTAAAGCATCCTACATGTTAGCAATATGCGCTATATGGCACATATTAGATATGTACGTTACGTTCAACTGCAAACATGGGTTCTAATGAAGACTTATAAGATAGATATTATTGCTTTGACTTTTATGTACATACATAATAATATGTTATGTGGATACATATAGGCCTTATTTTTAGATGTGACATTGGATTTTTGAAACAAGATGAAGATATATCGATTTGTAATATCGCGTGAAGTGACTTCTAGGTTTATACGTAGAGATGACATATTTGCTTCCATTCCTAAACTTTGATTCATTTTGTCTAAGTACTATTATGTTATATGACAAAATAAAAAAAATACGTGTCTAACGTTTTTAACTACCTAATTAGATTTTTAATTTCCATACCTCCTCATCCCAAATCAAATAAAAAGTTCGATACTTTTTATTTTTTACTAACTTTTACTAAAACGTTAAACACCAAAGAAAAAACTAATAGCACAATCTGTCAAACCTTTCCTTTAACACATTCGCAAGCATTAGATTAGATGATATATTAAAATGGTCAGATTCTCAGAAACCCAGAGATGACGTTACGATGAATAATGGTACTCGAAATGAAACCTCCGTGTGACTAACCGATTTTTACAGTTTTTCTATTAGATGTCTAGACAAATGTCCATTGCTCATGAGCGATTCCAGTTCTTTGTAAAAATCATGAATCATTATTGTCTGGAACGTAAAAACCGTGGTTGTCTATTCGATTGTTGAGTTTTGAGTTCATTTTAGCAATTCTTAGTCCAGATTAATGTCTATACCGTCGGGGATGGCGTGACCTTCTCCGGCCACCGTAAGTGCGGGTCTACGGACGACGAGTAATGGTAGTTCACCACCCGAACAGAACCAGACCCGTGAGTACGGCGCGTCGCGTTCTGCGTTCGCCTCAAAGAGTCAAACCACCCCAGATGTGGCCCAGTAGGGCTGATGCCCGTTTCGGAGCTGCGGACAAATTAACAGGTTAAGTTAGTAACAGGTTTTCTCCTCACCCAAGGCGGAAGAAATCATTGGAAGAATTTCACCCCTCAAAAAAAAGAGTAATGTCTGTGGTTGGCAATAAGCTCACAATATGTTTGGCTTATTTAGAAAAAGGACGTATCACATTCTATTTAAATAAAAATAATTTGAAAGGTTTCAATCGTTGACGTTTTTGATGAGCTATCAGGAGACAAAAACAAACAATTTTAATCTTAGACAAAGCAAACGTCGTTCTAAAAACGGAAAGTCCAAACAAAGACTCTAGATTTCATCATTGACTATTAAACAAATAATTTTAGAAAAAAGCTATAATTTATCATCGTTCTCAATTTCTAGGGCTTTTAATGTAGCCATTTTTCATTGGAAATTGTAGACAGTAATGTTGTGCTACTTTATAAAAAAATTGTTCCTTTATTATAAGGTGCTGAAATATTAAAAGTGGTCCTACTTTGGAAGGAGTAAAATAATAATAATGCTCGTTTTTCTCTGAATATTAGATAATAAGTGTCGAAACATTTTGTTCGAAATATTAATGTTTTTTTTTTATATTTTGATATCTATTTTAAACCACAATCAAGGAAAATTACTACCCCACCACAGAAAGTCTTTTCATATCGCAATTAATTTAATAAATTAATATGTGATCAATTCTGAGAAAATAACGTGGAATATTATTTTATGGAAATTGTTTCTCTGAAGAAAAATGAGAGTACCGACTTATATGTCAGAATTTCTGTTAGTAAATCTGTTTTGACATTAATTTTCCCAGAAATGTTGAAATCGACATCCAACGTATATACCTTAATAAGGTGCTTTAAGTGGCCACAAAAATAAAAGAAAAATATGAAATCCGTAATGACAGAATCCTTGAAGAGACGTCCTTTCGATTCGCAAGTATGTAACTTTTGCTACCTCAGGGCAAAAATGGGAAAAGGTTTTATTTGACTTTTTTTAAATACTTCAACACACACATATCCCAAAAGTTAAAAGTTGCCAGTTACAATATTTGTTGAACAGAATATTTTCTTTTCCAGCTATGTATATTTTTATAAGCAATAACTTTTTCGATTTTCGAAAAGTACGTAAGAAACTATAAAGTAAAACTTTAAGGAGGTATACAGATACCTTCTTGTTTGGATAATATTTCACTAATATATTGTTCTTATTTTATTAAAATGTGTTTAGTTTAATAAACAAAAAATAGATCTACTTATTTTTGCTTTTGAGATAATATCTCTGTATATTCGGTTGTGTTTCTGTTACTAAGCGGTAAAAACTCAGTGACATGTTTATACAAAAAATAACTAATTAAATAACATTAGATAACATATTATTACAGCGTTTCATTTTTACACTACAACGTTTGTTTCATAAATATCAGTTAAACAATCAAAACCTCAATAATTATTGATACTTGCAACCACAAAACCGACATTTAAACAATTATGTGTATTATATTTGTATAATAGTTACGGTGCTATAGAATAATGAGACAATTAAATACAGGTTGACCTCTGTGGTCAAAGTCAGACTTCAGACACTTTATGACATCACACAATTAGGTACGATTTATTCTGTAATGATATGAAATATATTACTACTATTACTATATGCGTAATCGTCGACAAAGAAAATAGACTTTGTAATGTAATAACCCAGTAAACGTTATATCACCTGATGATAAGCAATCGTCGCCGCTCATGGACAACCAAAGAACCAGAGGTGTTACAAGTGCGTCTTGTCGGACATTTTGATTAAATATGTCACTGTAATTCCATAATTTCGTATTTTATTCTCTTGATCGACTAGCGCTTAAACGCTATTTGAGAGATGAGATTTGGTTCGAACTACGAAGCATCGATTCAAGTCTCAGACATTTTTGAATAGTTTAATATTACTATATTCTTAGAAATGATAACTATATGTAGATACTGAAACAAATTGAAAAGAGATTGTTCCAGTAAAAGGAGCTATTATGAAAGAAACGTATAAAGATGAGAAATAAAGATTGAAAGACAAAGCTGGATACGTAAAGAACTTGGATATTATGAAAATGTAACTATCAAGTTTATCGGCTTTGCGTTTGATTGTTGAAAGTATAAATATTGCAACCAGAGTAGTGTATGGTAACACTTGTCCTCAGCTACATGGAATTCGGGCCACCAAGATATAGGCACGTCTGCATGTGATGTAATTTGTGTATCAAATAAATAAAATTTAACTAGCAAACCCGGCGAACTCCGTTTCGCCACCAATGATTTTCCCTGTTTTTCTTACCTTTCTCTTGAATTTTCTTTGCTATAAACATCCAACGAATGCAAAATCGTGGAAATCGGTTCGTGCGTTCTGGAGTTATAGCGTCAGGAAGGAAAACCCGACTTATTTTTATATTATAGATTTAATTTACTTAGTTCAAATAGAGCTAGTAAGACTTGTAGTACCCATTCCTTGAAAGACAAAGAAATTGTGATTGTGATTATCTAACAAAAATATATTTAAATAGACAGGCCAAAGTTTTCACGTATACTTTACAAACAAATTGCAACCAACTACAGATACACGATCCACCCATAACTACAAACTCAAGTACTGACTCAAGAACCTACTTCAAATTCTGGATAATAAACCGTAAAAGTGTATACAAGTTAGAAACTGTTCAGTTCGGGATGTAGTGGCCGGGTATTTGCGCTAGTGATTTGAATATGTAATGCCGTCGATACAAAATCTATTGGATTACACTGTGATCGTATTTATTGAATTCTCGTTCTTTATTGGCGAACTTATGTCAAGTATGTGAACGTCTGTTTGTGTTGTGTAGGCTTTTGTAGTGGTTTTTTGGAAAGGGTTGGTAGAGATATATATATTATAATATTTAAAAATTTGTACGGTTAGCGTGCGGTTGGGCAACGGACATCGCAAAGTCCCGATCCTCGTACGAAAAAAAATGAAATTTTTGTGTGATCCACACTGTGGGTCCACAGATGTTGTTCCTGCTCTGGGTGTCATGTATGTGAAATTGTATTGTGTATTGTAATGTTATTAATACACCCACGACTCAAGAAATACACCTAGTGCGAAGCAACGTGTTCATAAAAATTAATATTATTTCTGTCAGTTTTGAAAACCTCCATATTTTTGGGAACAATTCATCATTTCGGTGCTATAATTGAGAATTTTAACTTATCACATGAAACACACTCAAGAATAACATACCCATTTAATAGATACTACGATCACATGCTTTCCCTACCTCTTATTCATAGCCCAACCAAGTTTGATGTCGACAATAAGTCTTAAGCTAAATTCAACGTGAAGTAACTTAGGTACTTAAACACGGTCTCCTAACTATTAAGGACTGTCACAAACTGCCTGTATGAGGACAATAGTTTCACGTGCTTTCTGAGACGCTAAAGTTGAGACCTACGTGTCAAAGATTGGCTTACTTTACCTACAATATTGATAGTATATTGGTATTGGTTTCTTGGATCCTCTTCTCCACATTTTTTATAGTATAAGCCGGTAATCGAGCTTACGAATCATCTGATGGTGAGCAATCGCCGCCGACCAAGGACACCCGTAACACCAGAGGCGTTACAAGTGCGTTGCCAGATTTTTGGGTATCAGGAATTAAGGTTGTTGGGCAATCGAAGATTGGGGTGATTGAGAAGGGGTAATTAGGCCTGCGGTAACCTCACGCACACAACGTAAGCGCTGCTTCACGTACGTTTTCCCACACACACTACAAATCTTATAAAACTTTTTCATTCCTATGTAGTGTGGGTGGGAGTGACTACGCACAGCCTAAAATACTAACTATAGGAAGATTTTGTATTGTACAGTAGGGTCCTTGGGGAATATATCCGAACACTAAGAAAGGATTTACCATAAATCCTACGCAAAAAAGAAAAAAATAACCTTTCAAAATCGCGGACAAAAGCTAGTAGAGCATAGTAAACTACTGTTGTGCCAGGAACAAAATAAAGTAATACATCTGTTCCGAAACATAAATCTCGCACTATCACAGTTTTCAAACACATTTAGTTATAAAATATTAAATTTTACGACGTCACGAGAGAATTGAACATGAAGTCGAGTTATTAAATCGTACGAGTACGGCAGGTGCGCCTCCAATATTACGATGTACGTCTATGATTTAAAATACACGCTGAATACGGACGCTTGTGACACTTACATCATATATTTTTGCCGAAACTTTTGACAGTAGTGTCGTAAATTCCGTTCGTGTTCGGTATAGTTTCCTTTTTTTCATATACACTTTTTTATATAGTATTATTTTTTGCTGCCTCGTTGTTGGAGTGGTCGCAAGTGCAACTGCCAGACAAGGGGTCTCGGGTTCGATTTCCGGGTTCGGCAAAGTATAACTAGGCTTTTTTCAGTTTTTCGAAAATTTATCAGTAGTAGGACGGAATTTGGAATTGTGTCCAATATATGGGAATAGGCTCATCCCCTATTATTATATAATTCTTATAACACAAATGGTGAAAGTTGGCTGTACATTGTATAGCGGCATTACGTCTGCCTACCCCTTCGGGGATAAATAGGCTTGACGTTAGTATTTTTGTTAAAGTAACATCAATAAATATGTACACATATTAGTGACTTTAATACACGGAGAAACATGAATAGAATACGCCGTTCCAGAAGTGACAATATTGAAGTATGCCATAATATTTACCTCAATTCAATACTCATAAATTGCAGGTATGCAGGCATATTCTAACGTCAGTAACCAGATCAATGAACATAATATCGAACTACCAAATCTATTCACGAAATGACTGGTATATATTGAAAATTACTGGTGCTTTCTCTTATACCTTATGAGTACCGACATTCATAGAAACTAAAATACATAGGAAGGTTCCACGTGGAACGAAACTGTATAATATCACTACAAACCAACTTTTAGCTATTCACAAATACGGTTGAATATGCAAATGAAGTTATTTCAAGGGTCTAAGTCGACTTCATACAGAAAATCAAATTTACGGTTGCGTTTTGAAATTTAAGATTAGGTCGTTCTCTTCATTACATTGTAAATGTTATTCTCAGTACATCTTTTAATGCGAAATACAAACTTAAGATTGTTCTACTTTGAGAGTCGAGCTAGCCTATTAAAATCCTCATAAAATAATAATTAACTCAGAAATGGAAGGAGCAAAAGAAACATTGCCTTCAGTACCGGGGCAAACGGCAGCAAATGCAGTCTTTAATAAAACAAAACATTACGCCTTTCTTAATGGGTCTAAGCAAAATATTTACACTTACATATTTTTTCTAAATAATGTCTTTTAAGAAGGGTTTGCTATATAATCCCCGCGTTTGACTGACGGCTGAGGTATCACAGTAACATACATACATAATCTCACGCCTGTCTGTCATGGGGGTAGGCAGATATAATGGAACGATAATTGCTATGATTCTTACACACCTCGCTTCATCAACAGACAGAGTGTTTCATGCATGCTCATCGGTTAATGGTATTTTTAATTTGGTCCTTCTTTAATATATAGCCAATCTGATCGCTATATGACCGTCTAGGGCGCTCTCTACCGACAGCCTCATTCATACATCTCCAAAATATATATTATATTTACGATACTATTGCCTGTCCTGATCACAATTTTAGATAGTATCCAGGTCCGTTTCTGGAGCTAAAAGCCCAATAATGCTTACCCGATACTAAGGACTAGTTAATTCTTGTCAAGCCAGCCAACAGAAGCGTAATTAAATACCGTTTAGGGCTTCGTATCAAAAGGGTGTGTGATACACTGATGGGGCGACCGATTAGTGTTCTGTTACTTAGTTTACAACTGTCACTATTGACAACTGAGACCTTAGGGCTTAACGCGTTCGTTGTACTATACAAGGATTACGTAGGTACTTGTAAGGGATGCTATGCTTATGCCTTAGTATCGTGAAATACGCAAGTGACTGGCTTGGCGTTCATATAGACTACATGGTTAGAATTTTTATAATGGTAATGTCGAAGAAAAAAAAACTTGATAGTATAGTTATACGAAATCGTCATTTATTTTTTCAAACGATTGCCCACACTAGGAGTTTCTTCTGTGTTGTGGATGCGTTTTTAATCATACAAGTTAATAAAATAACATTTTTAATTACCTTCTGGTTGACTCTACATCGATTCCAACAATTAATAAGATCAATAAACAACTGAACCAAATAAGATAAGATATTTTTTCAAACATATCCCATATTTTATCTACAAAATATTAGTTAACGTGATCTCTAGTATCTCTATAGGTCGCCAAAACACAAAAAAAAATATCCAAAGTTGTGCTAGAATTTCTTGTTACCCCTAACTTTGTCGAGCTCGGAATCAAACAAAAAGCTTCCACGAATTGAAGGTATGCTTTACGGTCACTAGACCGACAACGTACTGTCATAACTGAAACGACATACATATACATATATAAATATTTGTAGTATACTACGTTACGTTGGTCTCGTCAAAGCTATTAAAACGATCGCAAAGCGTCCCAGGGACAACGATAAAATTTTATTTTGCGGTTTTGAAATTCGTTGCTATTCAATTATGGCCAGTAATGGTCCCATAACACTTAATATTAAGGTACATTTTACTGTAAATATTGTGACCACTAAGTAAGCTTAATTTTAACCCTATCTACAGTTCTTGTTACCTAAAATGATATACAAAGTTGCGTTGAGACATTGTATGGGTCGTTACAGTTTCCAATGTTCAGTGTTAATAAAAGCTGGTAGTACTTGTCCTTTCACTAAGACTGGTCTAATCAGATTGAGTCTAGTCAGCAACTGTGTCAAATGTTTGTTACTCGTATCTGCTCTTTTAACAATATATGAAGTAAATTCCTTTTTGGAACCATATAGTGTTTTTGAGGTTCTAAGTATTACCAAATGGCCTGAAGCTACATTTTTGAACGAGCACCTAGTTTCACTGACGGACAGACTGACAGACTATTATTTATTGACATTTCAAAAGTACCTATTTATGTTCTTTAATAGACTCGAAAATGTCTAAAAAGCCACCTAAATGAAACTATTCATATAAGTAATAATAATCTCAACCATTTCATACCAGTTGTTTCTGTCACCTGCGAATATTAAACCAAAAAAGACAATGAAAACCTTTGTAAAAAGATTCCAATTAGATATACGGTAGCAAAGTGAAAAGCGGGCAATTATGAGTAATGTTCTCACGCTCCGCCCCCGGCTGCGACTAAGTGCAGTGCCGGTTGGCTGCATCCAATGCGAAACCATACAAAACGTAATGTAGAACCGTACATTCAATATAAATCTACTGCAATAGGCGACTTTGTCAATATTTTTAACACAATTTGTGCTCTCAAATTGTGTATTTTTGGCTTGAAAAATATCTATTGTGTATTCGACGTGCTATTTTTATACCGGAGTATTGTATAACTCAGAAATCTTCTTCTTCAGAAATCTTTACATCATCTATACATATAATAAAATCGTAGAAAAGTGCTGTCTGTACATTGAAAATAAAAATAAAAAAAATAGCAGGGGTTATTGTTATGTCGATGTCGAACCCAAAAATGTAATTAACTTTTTTTTTGTCTGTTTGTCTGTTTGTCTGTTTGTCTGTTTGTCTGTTTGTCTGTTTGTCTGTTTGTCTGTTCGTCTGTGCGCGCTAATCTCTGAAACGGCTGATCCGAGTTGGATGCGGTTTTCACGAATATATTGTGGGATGCTTAAATTTACATTTAGTGTTTGTTTCATGTCAATCGGTTCATAAATAAAAAAGTTATGTCAAATTAAAGAATCACGTCGAACATTCTATGCTTATACCATTAATCTCCGCAACTAGGTATTTGACGGATTTGGTTGAAATTTGGTACAGATATAGTTTAGAACCTTAGAAAGGACATAGATATATTTTTATTTCAAAAATCAAAAAATAAAAATAAAAATAAAAATAAAAATAAAAATAAAAATAAAAATAAAAATAAAAATAAAAATAAAAATAAAAATAAAAATAAAAATAAAAATAAAAATAAAAATAAAAATAAAAATTAAAATTAAAATTAAAATAAAAATAAAAATAAAAATAAAAATAAAAATAAAAATAAAAATAAAAATAAAAATAAAAATAAAAATAAAAATAAAAATAAAAATAAAAATAAAAATAAAAATAAAATAAAAATAAAAATAAAATAAAAATAAAATAAAAATAAAATAAAAATAAAATAAAAATAAAATAAAAATAAAATAAAATAAAATAAAAATAAAATAAAAATAAAATAAAAATAAAATAAAAATAAAATAAAAATAAAATAAAAATAAAATAAAAATAAAATAAAAATAAAATAAAAATAAAATAAAAATAAAATAAAAATAAAATAAAAATAAAATAAAAATAAAATAAAAATAAAATAAAAATAAAATAAAAATAAAATAAAAATAAAATAAAAATAAAATAAAAATAAAATAAAAATAAAATAAAAATAAAATAAAAATAAAATAAAAATAAAATAAAAATAAAATAAAAATAAAATAAAAATAAAATAAAAATAAAATAAAAATAAAATAAAAATAAAATAAAAATAAAATAAAAATAAAATAAAAATAAAATAAAAATAAAAATAAAATAAAAATAAAATAAAAATAAAATAAAAATAAAATAAAAAATCAAGAAAAATAAAATAAAAATAAAATAAAAATAAAAAAAAATAAAATAAAAATAAATTTATTCCGGACATACAGCGCCAATGTCGGGCTGTTCCTATACTCCGTAGATAGATGGCGTTGATCGCGCAATGGTGTAATTACAATTGTTCAGTTCATGTTATTGTTTTAATTCATTGGAAATTTGTTTTTACAAAATAGTAAAAAGCAATGAAAAATATAACATAATACAACTTTTAGTACAAAGAAAACGCTCTAACGGAGTATAGATAATTCTATGTCGATCGTTACACGACTTCGGTTCATGTTATTGTTTTAATTCATCGAAAAAAAGTTAACAAATAGTAAAAAGGTATGAAAAAAATTATATCAATATAATTAAACTTTTAGTACAAAGAAAATGCCCGAACGGAGTATAAATAAATAATCCAAGTTGTCTTTATCCTCGATAGATGGCGTTGGGATCGAAATAGATTGCGCTATGGTTTTGTTACAATTATTTAGTTGGGTATCGGCCGAGCGCTTCGGTACTATTGTAGAAAATGTGTATTATCAGTCGTATGATTATTTGTCTGTAGTGGTCCTGCTGTTTCGTATATTCTAAATTGGTTTCGTTGTATTTGTCAATTAATAAGTTTATTTGTTGGGTTTTCCTGGTTTTCTGGTTAAACTTTTTAACGTAGGTTTAGTTTGATATCGATTATTAGTAGTTACTGTAGTTAGTTTTTTTTAATAAAATTGTAAGTCTAATTTATAAATTACATAATTAGATTAGATTTAAGTCGTTTCTTTTAAATTATTTAGTTTAAGCTTGGTTATTATAGCATAAAGGATAGGTTCTAATATAATTTCTTTTTTAATTGTTATAAATTCGTAATTCGTAGCTTTCTTTAGTTTTAAGTTAGTTTTCATCTTAAGTTCGGAAAGATTATAATATTTCTTTAGTTAAATTCCGTTTTTAAACTATTTTTTCAATGCCCTAAGTGAGTATACATCTATTAAAATCAAACGCAGAGCTGATTATGTTGACTTTTGAAGAGTTCCCTGGAATATCTTCCACATCTCATTTTTGAAAAGATCCCGCGAGAGCGGGAACTAATCATCATCATCATCATCATCAGCCTATAGCTATGGGAACTATGTGGTTAAAACCAAAAATTTGCCGGAAGTCACTATTCCACGCGAACGAAGTCGCGGGCAAAAGCTAGTAATACATAATTTTAATATGTTCCAACGTATTGAAAATATGTTGTTCAGAGACCTTAATTGTATTCAGAGACATTACAATAAAGTCAAAATCAAATCATTTATTTCAATTTTATTAATCCTAAATTAGGCACTTTGAAACGTCAAATAAATGATAATATTTCAGTTCAAACCACAAGTCGATACTATATTTTCTACGAATATCATTACGTAATACTAGTTTATTAAATTCAATAGACACAGGTTTGACGTGTAGAAGAACAGGGCATGTATCAGACACACAGACACTTCTTAGAATTGAGATAAAATCTAGCTGGAGACTCACTAAAGATTTTCCGCCTAACCAACAAGGTAGTAATCTACTCCACAAAGGGGGTATGACATGACATATTTTTTCAAGCCTCTAGGAATTAGATCCTACAAATATGTTTGTGTGGAAAGGGTTGATTCTAGCCGGAAAATAAACACAAAGGTTTTTGAATTTAGCTACCACAATGTGTAAGGAATACAAAGCGTACCAGCACTTTGAGTGCTATTGTGCTATTGACTGAAGTTCGCAAAGGATCAAAGAGGTATCATAGAAAACATGGATTGACTATATTCGGTCGTATACCTAGTTTGAATAGTATAGAAACTATCAAATTGTTTGTACGATCTAAGGGATAACTTTACAAATAATAGTGCGAAAAATGTACATTAATATTAAAAAAAATATTAAATAATTACACAATAGTTTTAAAAAAACGTTTTTTCACTCTATGATTTTTTCACTCGTGGATGCGTTTACAAATATACAATTTCATGTACACACACCCAGACCCGAAACAACAATTTGTGGATCAACCGTAGCTTACTTTACTTTTCTTCTACACCATAATAAGACGCTTTAGAACTTACTATAAATATAATCTTCGTATTTGACAGTACAACATGTATTTATAAATTACGCTCGGTTACATTAAGTTTGCGGGTATGGTATAATGGAATCATTAATGGTAGGAATTTATTTTATTTATTTATCGTAAATTGATTGTTTGTTAATTAATTTTTCACTGACATTCAATGAACAGATATTTTGTACATAGATTTATCGATACGAAAATATTTTTGAATTTACATTCTCGATAGTAAATAAAATCTGATGAAAATACACATTTTTAGGCGTCAATAACAATATTTGATTTAGGTATCAACTGAATAATTTAGCATCTACGTTTATAAATTAATTTTCATACACAAACACACTCACATCACATATCACACATCAACAGCCTATAAGTGGCCACTGCTGACCAAATGCTTCTTCTCACACGGAGAAGGTTTGAGCATTAATCACCACGCTTCCTCAATGCGGGTTGACGATTTCAATCTTATAATTATTATTAGAAATTATAAGTCCAGGTTTCCTTCACTGTTTGTCGATGGTGTCTAAATAATCTTAGAAAGTACATATAACTCAGAAAAAATCACATTGGTACTACAGTCTATACCTACTGCCACCACAACGACGTTCACAATCATATAAAATAATAATAAAATATAATACTTCCTTACAAGTACTTAACCACTTAAGATCTTAACTGACATCGTCAGACAAAAGCGTTTTCAATTTATCCCTAATCCCCTCAATTAATAAACTTAAAAGGTATAAATACCCCTTTGAGACAACCACCACCAAAATATTAAAATGTTTTATCAAAATCTTTTCACAAACTCCAGGTGCTAAATAAAACACAAAAGTTATTAAAACTTTCGGCAGAGTCTGTGCCTCTGGAAAGTTTAAGACTAACACGGCGAAAATTAATAATTTCATGAAACGTATTTGTGTTATTGAAATTAAGTTTTAAAATAGACGATCACAGATCTTTGAACAAGGTGAATGTCTTCGAAGTCGCTTCGGTGAGAGAACCGATATTAAATCGATATCTTCTAAATTATTCGAATTGTTAAATCGGATGGTAGAGTCAGCATTATTGAGGGCTTATTTTCTTCAATACTTTGAGCCCTAATTGCTTTGTCAGCAAGCCTATTTTTCTTTGAAAAGGTCGATGTCGTAACTGATTGTGTTTCGTTTAAATAATCACAATAATTCCTTTGATACTTTTGCGGGCAGCTAATCTCTTCTAATAACGACTGGGAAACGGTTCAACACGGCTATATCTGAATAATGAGGCCGATAAAAAAGTATGTTCCAATCAAAATGTTTTTAAAATGCGATTTTCTCGGGAAGTTTTATCTAAGGACGGTTATCTAGTATCTGTAAAGCGTTAACACATTACAAGTATTTTTATTTAATGCCACGAAGGTATAAACTCCTTCTAAACGAGGTGACAAGTTCTTTTGAATATTCTGAAGTACTTTACTTTCTTTACTGGAGTGCTTATTCTTTCTTTTTCTTTGTTTCAGGTATGGAAACTTTTAAGATGACTGCAGTAAGACTTGCGAATACTGACTTACGAAGAAATATGCAACTTTGATGTTTGAAATGAAAAGTTGGTTTGGACTGGCTCTTATTACATACAGCATTAGGTATAGAATGAAACAGTAAAATTTTAAGAGAACAATGTATTGACAAAAAATATCATTGTTTTTTTTTTAGGTAAGGGTGAATAATCTGTTAACATTTCACGGTATTTGCATTTATTAAATTACGGAACATACAAAATTTATTTTAACCCTTCAAAAATAAATAAAATCAGTAAAATTCGATCAAAACATTTTTATACTACGAGTACTTGTCTCTTCAAACACTGTTACTAATCTGAATTTGATGGTACACACATACACAGGTACATATTGAACATAAAAAACCATTTTATCATGGTCTCGTTTTGTATGATCTATCTCCATTTACAAAGGTCAGTTTATACTGGTTTTGTATAGCTTGATATGTCCACATTTGAGATAACTAATTAACTATCAACGTGACATCTCGATCAAACAGATATATGATCTGTTTAATGATAAATCCAATTACGTTTGAGTGATATTGATATCTGATGATCATTATCTAATCTCAAAGAGAATTCCCGTGCAAATGTGCAGTCAGTACATCTTGCAATATAATAGAAACGATTAAAGATTCCTCTATTAGCTTTTATAAAAAGTGTTTATCTACTTTTGAAGAGATGTCGAGAAGTTAATTTTATGTTTTTTCCCATACATAAATTGTATTTTCTTTCGTACAGTCTGTCAGTTGTCAGACAACTTAGGAAAAATGTAATAAAGAGGAAACCACGAGTTTAAAAATATAACTAAAAGAAATAGTCCCTATGTTGAAGTTCGAAAGAGGAAATCAACAAATTGGACACAATTTGTTACTTGAATCCTCATAGAAAATTAAATTTCGAACAAGCCATTATGCCTATTTCTGACCTCCACCAAAACCACGACCAGCTACGCTATTCTATAACTATGAATTGTCTGCACGATAGACGCGGTGGCAACCAGTTTCGAAAATACCTAACATCTACCCAGTCACAAACCTCACACTATCAAAACGTAACCTTACACCTAGATGTTGCCTCATTATATCGTAGTGCTGTAGTGCCGTCTGTCAGTGTCACTCACTATCTAACGCGCATGGCTCGGTGAAGATAAGCGTGTTACCTGTCAGCTGAACGTTCAATATATTACATACTTCAACATCGAATGCTTTGGAGTTCGCTTGTCATATGTATAGAGAAAACTGTTTTGGAAAAGTAAAAATAGGGAGTATGTGGTCTTGTTAGTTGAATTGTCACAAGGCACGTTCCACGATTATTGACTAAATATCAAGTGTAAGTTCGTTCTTCTTAAAAAATCTAATTTGTACAAAAGATAGTTTGAGACCTGAGAAATAAAATACAAAATTAACACCATTAACATAACATTTAATACATTTACGAAGAATTTCAATTTATCCTGTCCAAGCATCAAAAATGCTCAACGCTTTACCTACAATCCAAGAAATATCTCCTGAATTGGCTTTCTACATAATAATATATTCACAACCTTTTAAAAGGATTACTTTAAGGAATCTAATATTTACATATTCGTAGAAACATTTCAAACACTTTATAAATATTTTATATCCAACTTACGTTAGAGAGAGCATTTTAAATCATAGTTGGCAGTTATTGGGCAGGTTTGCGAACAAGTTCCGGGAAAAAATAAAATGGAGTGACCGAGCTAGCTCGACGACTGGGGAAGTTGAGAAAATGTAATAATTCAAAGTATTATGCATTGGAAGCAATCTGTTACAGCGGTTCTTTTAAGACTGTTTCCTTCACATATTTCATTAGAGCTAGTTAACAGAAGTCTAAGATTCTTCGCTTCTCATAACTGAGGTCGCGGGTTCGACACCTACCAATAGCCAATACCAATTTAGATTTTTACAGATAGATAACATTAATTAAGTTATTAGTATCAATCTTTCAACTATTTCTAGTCTATTCTCAATCTTTTAACTAGTCAATGATTTTTTTAAATCATACATTTTGTAACTACTAAAACGCGAAATTTCTTTAACCCACATCTCATTACGAAACTTACAGTACACCATGCATTAGTAAAATTAGCATGCGAAGACTGTCGTGTCATTTTGATTCAATTAAAACTATGTAAGTGGAAGACGATGCGGAAATTAGTGTACCAGGCTCTTAGGTAGTAACATCGTCTAGAGACGTTTAAGTTTCTTCTCTTACTTAAGCATGATAAAAGCTTTTTAGTGCATTAAGTAATTAGCTATCACTCCAACCGTTATTTCATTAAAAGGCCTTGAATACTTTAAAAGGTTTATTTCAAGAATTTACTTGTATATAGAGTGACTGGTAATTAGTGAACGATATTTAAACACGTTATTGTACTCATGATTACAAACAACTTTCCCAAAGAAACATTTTTGTATACTCATTAGTTTTATATTTATCACAATAACAAAACAACAAAATTTGCTTGTGCTTTCGCATGATCAGCTGTTAGCAGCGACGCGCCCACACTCGTGTTAAGTTGCAACACTTGGACGGATTTGCGGATTTATGATCAATAGATTTGATCAATTTGATCATATCCGAATTTAGAAATATTTTACATACACTATAATATAATATAGTCTTTCATTGTATAGAAAAATAATCTCTTCTTTCTTACGTGGGACTAATGATACGACAGAACGTGGGTGTTGAGGATTGTGCCCTTAGCTATTTAAGGTATAAATAGAACCATGATTATATTTTATAAGTTTAAAGTGGATTTAGTTTTACCCTGTTGTTTATTATGTTTGGAAGTAACTTTCAAGTAAAAAGTTTGGGTTTGAAATATGAATCGGAAAAGAACTACATCAGATTTTTACTCCAGAAATCTTCCATCATAGAACCGAATTGGGAATACTTCCTATTCTTTGAAGCAGACTTATCTCCTTTTACGATGGTGTAATTAAAAATATATGGTACAAAAAAAAACTACTAAGAAAAAAAATCAAATTAAAAACACCTACTTAAAAATAAACACAAATACTACAAACAACAATATTTAACTTTGTTTTTATCCACATAGTATCAGATTCCAAGATTCCAAAGCACTCTTCCACGAAAGGCCCATGAACCCTACGGGAACATAATAGATATTTCATAATCGTTGTAATAAACATTATTTGTTTAATTTTATTACGTTTCTGTATAAATGTTTCTGAAAGGTACGTTATAATGTTATTAACATTTATTTGGGTACAATGTTAGCCTTTACTTATTATGTTGAACACGAAAATTGTTCTATAACTTATGATTAATTGTTTTAATAATTTCGGTTTGTGAACAGGTAAACAGATTACTGGGTTTGAAGGTAGGTACCTACTTGTTAGGTAACCGATCTTAACACAAAGACTTTTTGTGTTCATGTTTTGAAAAGATTGTTTCTGAGAATTTAATGAAAACATTTTCCGTTCTAAATCAGGACAGAAAATTATTGTTATTAGGTTTTTGGTTTTGACAGGTTTTCGATATAAGCAGTAAATGTAGTGCCATTACGATAAAAATGTGTGAAAGAATCATGTTCTGCAACGAATAGACGGGCTCGACCGAAGTGTTACCACAGCCTCACAGAAAACCGACGTGAAACAACGCTTGCGTTGTGAGTGAGGTTACCGGAGGCCCAATCTTAGCAATCCTTATTATTTCCTGATTTCCCAACAACCCTTAAATTCCTAACCTACTTAAAGGCCGGCAATGGCCTACCATCAAGTGAGCCGCCTGCTCGTTTACCGGCTTATACCATAAAAAAGAATCATGAAGAATATCATCAGCCATTACCATTGATTATGACATGTAAACAGACAGGAAAATAAATTTATTCCTACATCGTTTATTTATTAGAATATAGTCCTACAAAGCTAAGTAAGTAATCAGTTTCAGTGAAATAGGTATGAATCAATATAATTTTAATTAATCCGGACTGTAATACGGTTCAAGAACGTGATATTTAACTCGGAGAGTGTGTATATTTAATAACGTTCCCTCGGTGTATTTATTTAATATTTTATATACCTAGGTACTTAGGCTAAATGAAATGAATTGAAAAATTAAAACATTAGGAGGTACCTAAGCATATAAAATATGAAGATATGTATTATGTATGTATTTAAGTACTATCTCAAATCTGCTAAGTAACGCTCTTCAGTAGATTATGACGCAACTTTTTATGGCAGGTAGCTGATATACTAAGAATGTCGTAGTGGCCCGGTAGTTGTAGACGTCCACTTTTCATGCATGAGAGTTTGAAACCTACCAACGGCAAGTGCCAATGTGATGTCTTTTTCTGAGTTATATGTACCGTACTTTATAAATATTATTTATACACCACTGACAAACAGTGACGGAAAACATCGTGAGGAAACCTGGCCTTATAATTTCTAATTATAAGTTTGACATCACCAATCTGCATTGACCAAGTATGGTGATCAATAATCAAACCTTCGCCGTATGAGAAGGAGCCTTTGGTCAGCAATGGCTACTTATAAGCTGTTGATCCGATGATGTGATGTACCTACTAAGGAGTAACTGGGCTACTTTTATTAGTCACAAAGTCTTTAATCCACGCGAGCGAAGCCGCAGGCATTAGCTAGTTACTTATATTTCGTGTTAACAAAGTGATGATTTTAATTACCTTTAGCCATTCAATGACAACAGCGCCACAATCTCTTTAATAAAGACCTTCCTTCAACAATAAGGGAATCATTATATCAGTTCTTAACATAATCATTTTCATACAAAAGAATTTTCATGAGCATTAATGAATGCTTGCTTTTGAATGCTCGACGTAATGCTTGAAAACAAGTGCTCGTATAATGTACCATGGCGTTTTTATTAAGTTATTTTATTTACTCCAACAGAATGTACATTTGCATTTTAATGTAATCTAATACGGATTTTTGTATACACGTCCAAAATACTATACTAATAACATTGTTAGATTAGTTTACCTAACATAACTTAAAGACAACTGTTGAATGTTTTGATGTAGATAATATTACTAAATAACAGAAAATTCGATATATTAAAGAAGGGCAAAATTAAATGTACCTTTAACCGACGAGCATGGGATAGGTCTAAAGTAATGTAATAACAGGAATTTCCCATTTGCCATCTCTAATAAAAAATACGATTAATATAAACTTTATGTGTAAATAATTTATTATTTGAAATGCCTGATATGTAACTAAGTTACCTTTACCATATAAATAAGTCACGTAGTCAGCAGTATTGAATGACACAAATACAAATCCCACGTCGTATCATACCAAATCAGATTTTGGCAACAAATAATATTATAACGATAATATTTATCGAAAATAAACTTGTTTATGATTTGTCTAACCGTCCTTCGTGTACGTGTTCCGATTTAATTTTATGAGATTTAGCGTTAAATTCCTGTTTACTTTATAGATTACACAGAGGATTTAGGAAGTTTTCTCTGCATAGACAGGATTAGAGTACGGTAGTAGTGAGCTACCGAGGGTTATTTAATATTTCATACTTTATTCCTTGGATACCGTTACAAAATAATTTGGTTTAGGACGTTGTTTGAAAAATTTAATTTTCAATGTTGTTAGTTCTAGTCGCAGTAGTGTTATTTGTTTCCCAAAATTTAATCAATGCATGGGATTTAAAACTGACTTTTGACAAAGCATGTTAGCACTCCTATAATATGCTGACTTATTAACTGCCCGTTACCTTTTTTCTGAGGGCGGAAAATCATCGAATGACTTCTCTCGCCTTGGCTGAGGCGGGAGTCCCCGCCTTGGGTTAGGCGGGAGGGAGTGTCAGACTTAAAACCACTCCGTTCCTTCTCCTGCTTTGAGCCGGAGCCCCCCAGTAACCTTTTACTTTGTCCGCAGCTCCGGAACTCCCCGTTACCTGGGGGACCTTTGATGTTTACAAATAGTTACACTTATTTTTGATCACTCTTGTCACTTATCTTAAAGTTACACTTCCCATGAATAAGACATATTAATGCAGGTAGATGATGGTAAGTTCTGTAATCCTGTTCATAAAGTTAATGGTAGCTTATACGGTAAGCCATCAACACGCCATACATGGAACCTGTAACAGAGAAAAGTAGTCTTGAGACTTATGTATATCATAGGTATAATGCAGTGTGATGTTTCTAGTAAGAAGATACTTCAGATAATTCTTCACGGTTTTTATAAACAAAAGTTAAGTTACTTTGAGCTTTATCTAAGATATTAACAACTATATCATAGCTACTGAATAGATTGTATATACTACCTATATTTTTCATTCTTCTTAAAAACTTAAATCTAAATCAATCCTTTCACCAACCAAGAGAACCTTTAAAAGAATATTTATTTCCGCATTAAATCTTCTTCTGAGTCAGTATAACGGTGAATCCAGTCTTCGGGTAGACTAACAATGCTATCTCGATCTCCAACAATAGCAGCAAGATTAATCGATTTATCGACAGTATCGATAGGCACTTATTTTATCGATAATGCAGTATTAACGTCATTGGTTTCCGATCTCAGAGTTAGAAGACGCTGAGATGGTATTTTAACGGCTTGAAAGGGATTACTCTTTTTTTACGTGTCTTTTTATGTGATTAAGCGAGACCAAAAGTTCCTTAAAATTTAAGATTGGTGAAAATAGGCATTATACCATTTATTATAAGCGAATATCCCAAAATAAAATGTTACATTTTATTTAAAAAAAAAGTCGTTTTCTGTGTAACACTATGTAAACGTAACGTGTTTAGCATCAAACATCAAAGTGTTCTTTGAATTTGTTATTAAATTCTCAGTAATAGCACCAATCTAAAATTTACCTTTATAGTAATTGCAATTGGTTCAAGCAAATCATAACACAGCTGGGAAATGATTCCAGGAAATTGCTCTCTAATAGGGAATGGAAATCGTACATTTTATGACTAGTATTTGGCTTCAATCAGAAAACGAACCCATATCATCATCATTAACTAATGGCCTTTCACTGTTAATTCTGATACCATCAACAATCCACTACTTAGGGTCTATTTCACAATGTGTCGACAGCCGCTATGTACTAGACAAAGAATATAGAACACTAACTTCTGTCAACGGCGTCGCCCATGTAATAAAAAGCTGTAATAATAACATCATCACTCAAGACAGCTCATACCCTATCTCTATACCAAATTCTATCGATATACGTTCAGCAGTTTCAGTGTGATTGACGGACAAACATCCGAACATTCAAACAAACATTCACCCGTATATTATTTGTGTGAAAAATTGTATGAACTATCTGCCACATAAGTTTGTCGTGTCTTTAAATGAAAGTAGTGAAACATACAATAATAGTTTAAAATGATAGTGTACAAAGTTCTAACTATGGTCGTCACGAAAGCCTTCCCTCGTTTCATCCTCCAGTACCTAACCAATCATTATTATGTATACCGCCCTCGATTTCAGTTCAAACATTTGTCTTTTAAACTGTTGAACCTTTTGACGTTAGTGTGTATACACAACTACACCTTGAACTACACAAAACCAGTTTATCATGGTCTCGGTCTGTATGACCTTTCCACACTTTCAAAAGTCAGCTTATTCTGGTTTTATATTGCTTGACATGTAGTTGTGTACCTGCAGAATGAACCAGTAAACATTGTTCTCAATAGAGAGGGAATGCTATAAACATTTCAGTCACGTGGGAAGGTCTGTTGATTTGATGTATTATGTATCTTTTTGTGGGCCTGCTATATATTATTATCTTCACGTTTTTGTCATTTGAGGTGAGTGAAGCCTAAAGTTCGCTAGACAAATGCGGAAGAAAGATTGTCCTTTTTTTTTCTATTTTGTTTTTGTATTATCTTCTTACTTTTATTGCGACTGCCTCGTTGGTCAAGTGGTCACCAGCGGGATACCGAGCAAGGGTTCGAAATCCTGACCCCGGAATCCAACCCGAGGTTCGATTAGGCTGGATTCCTGGGTCGGGCAAAGTATCACTGGGTTTTTTGAAAATTTCTCAGTAGTACCACGGAGTCTGAAATTGTACCCAATACATGGCAATAGGTTTACCTCCTACCACATGTGACTTATAACACAAATGGTGAAAAGTGGATGTATATTGTATAGCGGCATTACGTGCCGTAATGTGCACTTCTGCCTACTCCTTCGGGGATAAAAGGCGTGACGTTGTATTTTATTGCGTTTAAATTTAGGCAAGTTGTTGATCGTTAAGTTATATGATTTCATGATATGTGGTTAACGGCAGGCAGGCACGTTTATTTGTTAGATCTACAGGTAGCCGCACCGCTTCCCTATTGTGTTTGTACCAATAAGCTGACCTCTTTACTGAGCTACAACATCATAATAAACACGAAAACACAAGTTCAACATTCATTTTTTATTTAATTAACATCGACATTAATTTTCATAAAAAAAATGTTATTTTAGTTTTTCGAATTAACTAAAGTCACAACTTGATTAACACGTAGATTTGACGAAAAATGTCTTATCAAATCATTGAAACTATTCGTAAAATTACACCAGATGTGATTATAAAAATCTAAATCTTAGTACAAACATTTTTATGAACTGACGGATCTTTATCAAAATTTTATACAAATACGTTTAGGAGATCTTATGACGTATCTAGCTTCATATATCGCAGGCGTGCCTCCATTATTTCAGCCTAGACAAGCGCCCTAAACCTTTTCTTTATTGTCTTCCCTACATTTTTTGCAGACGGAACAAGATTTTCACTTAAATCACTGAGTTGTCCCGATAAACGAATATTTATGTAAATGCACCGTTTCTCGGCTACCGCATAAAATTCTACGATATTCCACACGATCTCTGCACAATTTCTCATTGCAGAGTCGTTTGTGTCAGGAAAAGGTTGGGGTTCGATTCTTGCTCGATTTGTTTTGTCTTGTTAGCGCTTTGGGATTCACTTTGTTGAGAATTGTTTGATTTGTACAAGTGCCTTGGGAAATAAATATTATATGTAAGCAAAGAAATAAATATTATATATATTATATGTAGCGGTACATTGAAGTTTTAAAGAGATTTATTGGCTACCATACTTATCAAGTTTGATGCAGTAGTTATAAAAATGTTGCATGAGTTGCATAAATCTTGTTCAAGCAAATCGCTACAAATATTAGTAATAGGCCTCTTTTTTCTGTATAGTTTCTAAGCACAGTAATGTAATATTTATTATATGGCTAATAGACAATACTAATCCAATATTAATTTTGTACAATTAACCATACAAAAGAAATTGTAAGTGCAATATTATAAATAAATTATTCTATTCTAATGTTTTGCTAAAAGCCTTACTTTTCGTTTATTTTTATACATATTTGTAATATATTGAAGTAATGCATGGAAAATCTTACCTTCCATTCAGAAAGCTACAGCTCAACCCCACTTAATTCTATACACTACGAAATAAAATTCAAACTAAGGAAGCGAAAGATTCTAAAATACACTCCCATTCCACCTCAAGGTAAAGCATTTTTGTGAAGTGCAGTATATCAAGCGTTAAGTAGCTGGTAGCTAACGTAAGAAAACTGTATTACTTCTAAAGAGTCTATCCATTAAGCTGGCTATCCAAAAACGCTTAGCTTGAAGCGCTAAAGAGAAATTTAGCGCTAGAGAACGAGTAAATACTAAAACTAGATTCACCAATTATGGTTATGTGAGGCAAATATGTAGAGGGATTTATTTGATTTTGGTTTAACAGAGTGACGTAATTACACTCACTGGGAATCTCGCAACATTCCGAATATGCACTAAACATTTGAATAGTAACGTTTCTTTGTTTTTTTTTTTGTAAAGAATGCGAAAAGATGAAAGGGTATTTAATCGTACGTTTGTCTTTGATAAATAAAACGAGACTGCTCGCTTAGAAAGACCCTTGTAGCCTTTACATAAATAAAATAGTTTTTTTTCTATATATAAATGGTATTATTACTGCGTAGTCGGCCCTTTTGCTTACAAATACATACCATAAATAAATTTACATTCCTTTTCGCGTGAGTAAGCAGAGTATTAAGGGTACTTTGCCACCAGAGATGTACTATGTAGCTATGCTATGAAGATGTAATAGCTAAGCTATGAAACTATCTGACCATTTCCACCGATACTAAGCTATGTAGCTGTGCGAGTAAGATGTGCTATGAAGATACATATATATCTTAATCATTTCGGGGAATAAAATGCTTATTTAAATACCTATTTATATTTATATGCCTGTATATAAACTAGCTGATAAAAGCTACGCCAATAAAATCAGTCCAACCATTTTAAAGATTAGCTGGAACAAACAGACAGACAAAACTTGTAAAAAAATGTTATGTTGGTATTAGTATCAAACGTATATTCACATGCATGTAGTAAAAAGCGGTTATATCAATATTAGAAACAGAATCTACATTTTTTTTTTGTCAAAGTCTAGATAAATTTTCCACGACTACTAACTCGTTTTCTAATATTAGAACAATGAAATTGTTCCAAATTTAATACTAGGTTACTGTCAAAACTTATAATGACAAAAGTTTCCGTCACCTTTTGTAGGCAACTGTGCCTAAAATATTCACTATTTTGAATTAAATTCACATCATCAATGGATATTAATTTTGCCTCAGATTAAATTACGAATTAATTATTATTCGACCTGTAAAATTATCTCGCAAAACTTTACACATGATATTAATTGATAACTGTAAAAAGATCTGCCACATTACTGTTATTAATCGTCATTTTGTCAGCAAATGAAATGGACACCTACTATTTTTGGTGGTAATAATTTATTTAAAATATTACCTTATTGACCTATTCGTCGAAAATAACAGCAACAAAGTGTAAGCACTCTGACTTAATACCAAATCGAATAATAATTATGGAAGGTGGAGTTAGCATGTTTTTATAGAAATAAATAAATAAATGAAAAATATTCCACTACCTACCCCTCTCTTCCCAGTACATCGGTATTTTACGTACGCATATATACTCGATAATTCCATATACTAAGTGTAAATCTATGTCGAATACATGAATATGAACAATATGAGTTAACGACTAAAATTTGAGTTAGGTTAGAATATTCAACCATAAGTCACTTTATTCAATGTATTCGGTAATACTCGCAATTTGCTCTAAACGTTCACATTTGATATCTACATACATTATAAAGTCACATTCAAGGTACAGATAAAAGATTTTTTATTTTCAATCTCTCAAGCCATTCAGTCAGTAAGACTCTAAAACACTATCTCACTCTTTTCGGTAATTTCTAAATCAGATATCTATAATATAAAAATAAGTCTCGTAAAGGTCTCCAGCTCAGTGACGTTTATAGCAAAGAAAATTTCAAGAAAAAGAAGGAAAGCAGGGAACATCATTGCATCATTGGTGGCGAAACGGAGTTCGCCGGGTCTGCTAGTCTAGTCTAAAATTATATCCGATTTCACTAAACGGGGCTTCGAAATCAATGAAAGTAATATAAGTAGCTATACGTGGGTGTGCAAATAGTCTTTTCGCCTACAGATGAACAAACAATTCTTGGTTAAAATAGACGTTTTATGATAGGATTTTGTACAGTGTGGGCTCAAGAGCTGGTTAATTCAGTGAACCTGGTACCCCCTTTTAGGTGCCTATGGAGATCACTAGTATGATCTTGGTGAGGGTACAGTGAATAAAGTTCCCTAAGAAAAGAAGAATCCTCCGACCAGCCCAGGTGATCGTTCCTGGCGGACTTTCTGCCCTACTGTTGTTCGTTGGGATTTTCTATCCATGTTTATTCGCATGTAAACTTCATATGTGCAATGTAGGATTTATAATGTCATCCGTTCATGTCTATCTGTCATGATTTCTGTCATCTGTCAATTATCATGTGCTATTACAGAGGTATGAATTCAACACTCCCAAACATTATTACCAAAGTAACCTTATAAGGTTCACCGCGTCGTCAATAAAACGTGTTTAATTACTCCACACCCACTTAGCCTATTAGATATCCTCCCACACAAAAGTACCTTAAGACAACTTTCACAGTAAACCGTGTAATACCTATTAGATAATGTATTGTTAACACGGTGATAACTTATGATCAACAAGTCACAGGACTAACTGGATTACCGACTAGGCTTCTAATCTCAGTTAAACTTGGAACTAATCTTCGTTAAACTAAAATTCGAGTAGAAAGTGGATTAAACTTGTATGTTGTATTATTTTATGTGAAACTTATATATTTATTGTTTTGGTTATGGTAAAAGGTAAAGTATCCTAAAGTAAAACGTATGAATAATTCAGAACAAAATCCGAGCACCAAATCATTCGTAATAACTTAATTATTGATTTAAGAATAGTTTGTTATTTTAACAAAAAACAATTTTCCCAATCTTCCCAATCCCTGTTTCCACAAGAACCCTTAAATTCCTAATCCTCAAAAGGCCGGTAACACGCTTGTAACGCCTCTAGGGTTTCAAGTGTCCATGGGCCGCAGCGATTGCTTACCATCAGGTGATTCTTCTGCTTGTTTATCGGCTTATTCCATAAAAAAGCAAATGTTAATAACTAAATCAGAGAAGATTATAAAAAAACAATATTTAAGAAGCAAATAATTTCATGAAACCATCAAAAATGTAACGTTCTTTTCTCATAACTTCGTGTGTGAGGAAGTAAGACACACTCTAAGGTCAGAAGTTTCCTCCCAGTGCGGTGTTGACTCCGCAAAGATTGCCATGAGAGGGGTAACTTTTAGCGCATGCTCCATATTTGTCTTAAAACAAATCTAGCAAACTTTGTTAGCACTGTCAGTTGCAATTTGCACTTGAGTTACACTGATATAAAGTTATTTTTGCTTTGTTTGCAAAAAAAAAAAATATCTGTCATAGTCGGTAATGCATCTATGATTCTTTTGACATTGTATGTAAACTATGGTAACTTATTATTTACTGGATCGTAAGTTTTGTTCTTATCGTCAATAGAAATAAACTCTAATTTTATTATAACTTTCGTGAGTTATACTAAATTAATTATTACGTTATCGGCTTACTCATGTAATGAGAATACTGAGAATCGTCGCGAATACTGAGAGTAGCAGCGCAATGATCGCCGCGTCGTGTGTCGCGGAATGCTACTTATGAAGCCTCTAGCATGGCTTGAAACTAATCGAGTTCCTCGTCAAACAGTTACACGAGCAAGCCTATAACATAATAATTCATTAAGAAATAAACTCGTGCAATAATAAGTTTCTTAATCTATTTTTAATCAAATCCTATTTACGAAGATAAATTAGGTTTACCTAATATGACTCTCAATATGAAAGTGGCAAAGCTGAACCACTTTACCGAACGCTCTAATTGAAATCGGACACAATTATGTATTCAAGGAAATGGCTACAAATAGAAGAAGCCACTTAATATTTAATAATAATCTAAGACAGAATATGAAGAATTATTTTTAGATAGGAAGGTATCTAAATTAGTGAATATTGATTCAGATACTAAGTTAGAAAATTAGTGCTATTTCTCAAAGATCCAACTAGACTAAAACTAGGCTGTTGCTATTTTCAAGTTACATTTTACAATTGCAACTTACACATTTTCGTCTAGTCCAACTTTAGCGTATTTTTAGTCAGTTTTCTGATCGTGTTAAGCTTATTTTAGATTTTGTAGAAAAAAACATATTTAAGAATATATAATCTAACATTATATCTCAATTAGAGAAAGAGAGAGAAGGAGAGAGAAAGAGAAAGAAACAGAGAGAGAGAGAGATACAGAAAGAGAATCTATCACAATCACTTAAAAACTGTTGGTTTATGTTTGGGCGTCTGCCTACTTCTTCAAGAATAAACTGACGTAACATTTACAACTAAATAAAAAAAGGTTATATCGATAAAAGTGATGAATAGCCCAAACAAAATCCAGTTCTTTAATCCAAGATCAAAACTGCTTGCGGTTAAAGAAAGCTAGGAATAAACGTCAAATACCTCGGAATAAGATTGGAGGGAATCTCTTTATTTCACCACGAAACCATGGTAGGACTTACTAACGAAATTCAATTACTGACGACAAAGAGTAAAAATATTCTTTCTCCAGTCTGAGAGGGAATAAAATAAAATGGTGTCTAACTACGGGTAGGTATTCAATAGCGGATACGGCTGTCCGAGTCGCGACTCGTGATGCGAATTGTAGAATATTTTTCCGATACGTGTATGAGAATGAATGCAATCGAATTTAATCTGGAATGAAGGGAATCATCCCGTTTATTTGACTTTTGTTAGCATGTTTTATGAATATAAAATGAACTCACAGAATGTTGTTAGTATTCATTCATACGAGTATAGGTTTTAGTTTTGTTGGTTCTATTGTCCATTAATATTTATTGTTTTAATATTTAAACTGTATATCAACTGAATATATTTCAATGAAAGCTTAGATTCTCTACAAAATAAATCCGTTGATACTTCTAGCTTGAATATTGTCGAGAGGATTATACCAGATCGTAAAATCTCTTCCTTCACAAGTGAAGACTTAAAACTCTGGAATGAAAAGATTTTATTTAAGAAATACCTTATTTAGTTGCACAAAATGTAAACTAACCTTTGGTTCGTCCTTTCGGTTTTCAGCGCTAATTAGTGAGGTACTTAAGCACTTTTGAAAGGTACAAATCTAAATGATTCTGGAAAATCTAATAGTTCGTGGTATTTGTTATTAGTTTCAAGAATTTGCCATATTTACAAATAGTTATTTTTACAAATATAAAATGTTTTTTTTTTACAAATATTGCATTGACTTGAGATTTAGTAGAATCAAATATTTTTAATTTTACATCTAAAAAGCCGAAACATCTAAATAAGGTAGATTCTTAAATGTAATATTTTGTTGCATATCTTAGATGTAAATTTAATATTATACATAGTAAACACTGGTTGTTGTATGCAAGCTACAATATTTTCAAGACTTGTACATATACCTACATAGTTTTTAATATAACAAAATGTTTAGGAACGCACAAACTACAAAGTCAGCTTAAGGTTTTAATTTAAGCAACCGTAATCTCTCTACTCTCTTTTTTAGGGTTCCGTAGCCAAATGGCAAAAAACGGAACCCTTATAGATTCGTCATGTCTGTCTGTCTGTCCGTCTGTCCGTCCGTCCGTCCGTCCGTCCGTATGTCACAGCCATTTATTTCCGAAACTGTTGGGCCTACATAGTTGAAACTTTGTAGGCTGATGTATTTTGGTAACCGCTATTCGAATTTTGAATAAAAATTGATAAATTTAAAAATTAAAGGGGGGCACTCCATACATAGAATTGATTAAAAAAAGTTTTTTTCATCTAACGTATCCGTGATGGATGTCTATGGATAGGTCTTTAAAAAAGACATCAAGGTTCCTAAAACCATTTTTAGTCAAAATTAACCGTTTGAAAGTTAGACGCTTCCAAAGTGGAAAAACGAGTGTCCCCCCCCCCCCTCTAACTTTTAAAATAAGAGAGTGAGAAAACTAAAAAAAATATATGCTGTAGATTTCAATAGAAACTAACAACGAAAATTGGTTTGAACGAGATATCATTATTAGTTTTTAAGAAATAAAATATTTTCAAAAACCGCAAATATAACTTTGTCGTTCATACAAACACTATGTAAAACCAAGTTATTTTATAACTTTTATATTATGTCATCTAATTGCTGTTACGGAACCCTTCATGGGCGAGTCCGACTCGCACTTGGCCGGTTTTTATTCCTTATCTAATATTTCTATTCCGCACTCATTTAATCACACGATTTTCATCCCAAACCAACTTATGTCTTCAACACCTCTTGAATCCTTTTTTCAATCAAACAAAACCTCAAAAAGTAATAAAAACAACATAAGTAAGAGTATTTAAGTACTAACAAACCAAGTTTATATCTAAAAATAGAAACATATGTGTTTGTAAAGACGCTTTCAGATTTTCAGTGCTCACAAATCTCCACCAACGTGTCTTGGTTCTCGCGGCTAAGAATAAGACGGTACGAAACATAAACGGGACCGAGTTTTCAAATAAATACTTTTTAAGACCCGTTCCCGTTAAATCATTACCCACTAAAGCATTTAACACTCTCTATAACACAGTGTGTGTAACATACAGAGTGTTAAATGCTTTAGTGGGTAATGATTTAAGACTGAGGTACCGAATTCTCAAAATACTTTTTTTATGGAACACGTAAACAAGCAGACGTACCTGATGGTAAGCAATCGCCGCCGCTCATGGACACTTGAAACACCAGAGACGTTACAAGTGCGTTGCGGGTCTTTTGGGGGTTAGGAATTTGAGGGGTGGTAGGGGAATCGGGGATTGGGAAGATTGGGACAGGGGGAATTGGGCTTCCAGTAACCTCACTCACACAACGAAACCCAACGCAAGCGTTGTTTCAGTCGGTTTTCGGTGAGGCCGTGGTATCACTCCAATAGACATTCGAAATACTTATTGATTTCGGAAGTCAAAAATATATAGCACACGTATTAATTTACTAAGAAACATGATGTATCAATAAGTTATTACACTATCAACTGGTGATTCAAGTAATATTTACTACCATGATAAGCAAGTACTCGATGCTTTAAAAGTAAAAAAGATTAATTCATTCTATCTGTGTTACGGTACTCTTAAAGCACATCGTGATGTTAGTAACATCGTAAATATTGATTACAAATTCACTTACACCCTGTAGAGGTATCTGTAAATATCATGGCATTTCTTCACTTGAAATGAAACCCTAATGTTTTGGTAACTAAGTACAGATTTATATATTGCTGAAAAGGGAAGCCTGATACATTCTGTAAGCCTTGTTAATCTCTTACAAATTAAATACAGCAAGTCATTTGTGTTATTAGATGATCATATTAGACTATACGAGTATAAGGGATTATAGCTTAGTAATTTCTTAAAAATATGTTGATAATATAATAATTTCTGCCTTGTTTAACTAGTCGTAACTCGTAACAAATAAATAATCCTTGAACAATTTTCTGTTTTTAGGGGGAAAAATCACCCTATTACATTACCCGCCTTAGGCGAGGCGAGAGGGACTAAAAACCACTCCGTTCCTACTCCTGCTTTTCGAGCCGGAGCCCCGGTACTCTGCTGGGTAATCCGCAGCTCCGGAATTTTTCACCCTAGCTTCAGAAAGTGCAAAGATGTCGAGGTTTTACGCCTAACTTATTGATTACTTTCCTTTTATATTCTGAGGGTGAATAAATGTAAAGAATAGATTGAAAAAAATAATTGACTTTTCAATACAATATAATATCGCAAAATAAATGTACATTCATTCAATAATTTCATAATTATACGTTGCTTATGTTTTTAATATTTCGTATCATTTTTGACATTTCGATAAAATTACGGTATTGAATTTGACTAACAGAACGCATCATAATAATTTTGTTTATTATAAAGGCTTTATTCATATAACCGATATGAAACAGCCTTTAATACTTTTATGTTCACCATACAATATGTATGAAAACGTAGCAACGTCGAATACAAAAACCAAAATAAAAACTTATACGGAAATTTTTAAAAGTCCAATTTTGGTTGAAAAATACTCTTTAAATGTTTATGACTATCATTGCAAAAAATGTATGACCGACGTTCATATCCTGCGTTATTCAGCGGCTGAAAGAATAAAAACATCAAAATACACGATACGTATTTCGATGTTATTAAAAGTTCAAACTAAAAGCGACCTTATCGATAGTGTGGGAGGAACAATGAACAAGCAAAATATGTTGAATGTCTATCATCAGTTTGGGAACGACATTGAATAATTCTTGGTTGCTGACTATCAATCAGAGGATTACAGACTGCGACTCTAATGTCAACGTTATTAATAAAACTCCTGGATTACCAACTAATTCACGATCAGGGATAAATGTGTCAAAATAGAATTAAATGTTTAGTTTATGTTCGGAAATATCTTTAGGTTAAAGGTGGTGTTTGTACACCGGCATTAGTTCAATACAAGTAGGATTGTATGAATAATAGGTATACTGATATTGTGAATAATATATTGTTTTCTGTCATACAAGGTTCAATATTCAAGAATATTTAGTACTACGTTTCTTGCAAGGTTAAGTAAAATGTTAACTAACTCATTATAATTAGGTTACTTAATAGCTACTTTGAAACTGAAACTTGATTATTGAGATAAGATTGTAAGCAATCGTTGCCGCCCATAGACAACCGAAACAACAGAGGCACTACACGATTTTTTTAATTTGTATGTATTATAACTTTTGAGACACATATTCAATTAATCATCATGATTTACGAAGAATATGAGCATCTAATGGTCTTCATGCTTTGAAGGACGTCGCTTCCTCGTTGAACACGAGTTACATGAGTAATTTTTATTTTATGCAATATTCTAATCCAGGTTCAAGTTTAACAGATATTGTAAAAGTGTGCCACTCTTTTACAAACAAAATTAATAGTATATTGACCTATAAATTCATATTATTGTTTATTCCGAAACTTTGTGGGGTTGAGCATAAATAAATAAAATAGAATGTTGTCGGGAAGACAGTTCAGCGAAATGAGAGTGCTTTTATTTCTGTCTGAAAAATATCTTCGAACGAAGTTCTTTTGGAAAATACCTTAAGATTTGAAACTGTCTGTATTTACTTTAGTATTAAGTTTAGGGTTCGTGTTACACATGTAATCAGTTTTTGATTTATTTTTATTGCTCCTCACTAGACTGTTTCTAGTGTCGTGGACGTGTATTACACACATGATATGCCTATAGAGCCAGATTTTAGAGTAAATAACCTAAATATGAATTTGCTTCTTTTGGAAATCAGTTTGAATGCACGGTTGGCGCCGTGGCTGGGCAACGGCCACGGCGGTTGGATTACCGTGCGGGAGCAGCACTTTGTGTGATCCACAAATTGTTGTTTCGGGTCTGGGTGTTATGTGCATATGAACTTGTAAGCTTGTAAACGCACCCACGATACAGGAGAAAATTTCAGAGAGGGGCAACAAAAAAAATATATATATATATACAATATAGTTGCCACCGTACCAATGTAGTAAAATTATGGGCTATGTAGTCAGATTAGGATTACAAAAAAAACCTTAATCAAAAGACATCCATTTTATAAGTCGGATCAAATCGGATTTTATATGTACACACATAGGTTTGAAACTCATTAAATCACCAGAAAAATAAAATGACATCTCACTAATAAAATCAACAATTTCAATAACAACAAACTGTCATAAAAATATGTCAATAAAAACGGCAATAACAAGTTACTTAATTGAACTAGCTACAGTAAAGTAAGCCCAAAGTTATCGTATTAATTTCATGACCGATTAGTTATTGAAGCTGGGCTCTCGGTCTTGAACCTTACAGGTAGGGTCATAAATTGTTACCTAAGCCCCTTGTATTGTTAATAGAGAAACACATAATATTTGTAACGTATTTATCTTATACTAACTTTTGCCCATAACTTCATACACGTAAAATTGTAAAATATACCTATTGAGGTATAACTAGATATTAAGAAAAAATAATGGTTGACTCTCGTATATGTACTGAGAAAGGCTCTACTAGATTCGAGTGAGAGAGGTATTCTTCCTCATGAGCAGCGTGCGCAGATACGGCGACGTCGCGCGGCCTACTGTAGCTTCTAAACTAGTAGAGCTTTTCTCCGTATATTTACGTGAGTTTCAACTTTATTTTTAAACGTTTTTTTAATTTAGTTTATCCCACAATAGTTGTAAATAATAAAAATGAATCTGAATATATTTCTCTTTAATCACTCTATTTACTGAAAAAAACCCGCATAAACAAACGTTCCGTAGTTTTACAGATCTAAGCATACAAAAAGACAGTGAAAAGCGACTTTCTTGTATACTATTTAGTGACCAGTTCTTCGTTATATTGTAATTTTTCTTCGATTAAAAATAAAATAAAAAATATCAACATGGAAACCATTTTATGACATAAATTGGTAACAAAATAATTAGCGACGGTTCAGTTACTTCCCTGTTTTTTGCTTAGTCGCCATACTTGTCGTTACGATTATAATAATGCTTTAACTGCGGCTAAAACGAAATTTGGTTTTGTGCTCAAAAACACAAGAACTTTCTTATCTTAACTTCCATTAAAAATTCAAAAAAAATATATCATAACTGAGTGAATTAACTAGAATGCCTATAATTATTTTGGAGGAAACCCTACGTAATATTATTTATTTACAAAAAACTACGTACTCGTAACGACATTGAAATTCCGGTCTCTTAACAGGATTTTCCGTACCTTCATTTACGTTAAAACTTAATCTACATTTTAACGGAAGTCATTATTTTCTTTCTTTTCAACTAAAAATAGTAGTTTTGTCATAACAAAGCAGAGTTAAAGAGATAACAGAATTAACTCGCAGTTCTTTTGTCGTAACTTTTTTACGTTACACTTTGTATAAACCACGTTCAAGGTTCATATACTCCATTCACATTATCACAATAGCTTTCCTAACTCAAAAATCTGCACTCAACAGAGTCATTAATTTTATAATAACAAAAGTTTCTGCAGTAATCAAGTTTGTTCCTGTCGGCAGCTTTAAAAACTCGTCCTTGGTACACTCTTTAAAACTTGGCCTTCACTCTATTTAGTAGTTCGGTCATTAAATAGGTTCGGTTGTCGGAAAGTTCGGGCTGATGCTTATCCTAATTAATTGCCCTGCTCAACGATTAAAGACGAGTAACGACACCTTTAATCGAATGAAGGCAAAAGTAAGTCAAGGCCATTCTTTCATTTCGAATAAAAAAGGTTATTGGTATCTTCAGTAAACAGTCTCGTATGAATAGATGAATAAATCGAAGTTGCCCTCCGCAAGTAAATGAGTTTCCACATCGTTCGTCTTATCGCAAGACACAGATGAAGGTCATATGGGCGCCACTGTCATCTCGAAAGTTCGGATAGAATACGCGTTTCAACGAAATAGAGGCTTAGAACTAAAGTCTTTAAGCGTTTGTATTAGCTCTGTATATGTAACTACAGTATACAGTACCCGCAGCCTTATTGTTTAAGTTCCACACTGTTTATTTGTTAAGAAAGAACTTGTCAACTTACATTTTCCATCAGAATTTCCTCAAACATTTTAATACCTAATATATATGCGTACCGGTAAAAAAACATTTATTAAAAACACATTTACAAGTAAATTGGATAACCATTTACCAAATGCGCATTTTTTGGAATGTCGTATTCCATTTCAAATTCGTTTTTTTTTCCGTAGCAATTAACATCCTGTATCGAGATAAATCGAATGACGCGTCATTTGCTCGAATTGGTTTTGTAGGGAATTTCCAAATATTTGAGTATACGGCGCGGCGCCTATAATCATACGTTTCCGTACTTTGTGTAGGGAAACGTAACCTTTTGGTTTTGTGAAGTCTGATAAATATAATTTATCGCGCATTTATATGTGCCGGATATTATTGTTGGAATATACGAATTTACTTTATTGTAGGGATATATTTTCCTTGTGTTTTCCGGTTGCATTTGTATGAAAACATGGCGTAATTATAACTCGAGTGGTCTCGTTTGTACCTTTTAGGCACTTCTTGTATAAATATTTTGGCTTAACATGAGGTTGGATGGAATTGACAATAGTTTTCTGTCAAATATGTATAGTCTGGGAGTTATCCCATACATAGGGCACTTTTTATCCCAGGCAAACAATGGAGAAGTGGCTGAACATAATAAGGACACGAACTTATTACCATGCAAATACAATAAACTAAACAAAAATAAACTATTAATTGTATCGTCATAATCATCGTCATTAGACGGAATTTATCAATTACTAAACAAAGATCTCTTTTGTTAATGGGCTTTATCATTCTAATGCCTACGCTTGTCAAATGATTCGGAGATAGCAGTTAGATCACTGAACATTTGAACAATGCTCTTGCGCGTCTTTTAACTACCGGTTGTTGTTTAAGGATATAATTATGTCCAGTCGAGATCTATGATTTTAATTTAAGTCTGTAGCTATAAATAAATATAATCAGCTCAACAACTGTAGGTACCCAAACAAACTCAACTACACAGTAATACATAAGATATCGCAAAAAGAAATCCGCAAGTGATATCTGTCAATTCGTACAGGACCCGCATAATCGATCAGTCCTTATGTACGTACGTAACCAACACTTCTCAGAAAACTGGTTACGTGAAAATGTTTCAAGCTTGGATTTTATGTTTTTACCAAAATCGATATCAATCCCTCCAGGTTATGCAATCTTGTGCCTTTCGCAACTAGAGGGAGTAGAGGGCCTAGCTATTTATCAATGGGTCACTCTATTCTATGTAATATTTAATGTTGTCCACCCTTCTTTTTTTAATGATAACTCGGTGATCTGTTATACTCCAGTACCTAATTACCTTTTACCTGACTAAGTTCATATGGCAAACACGTTTCCACTTTTGCATAGCAACTAAGGAATGTTCATCATCTTTATACGTTCACGGCTGAACATAGCCCACCCCCGCAGAAACATTCAAATTATATCTATGGCTTTCCCCGATGACTTCAATTAAGCCAATTTGAATTATTGACCTGCATCCAGCGATTCCCTGCGAATCTGCAAAATTCTAAAAAGTATTTTAAAACTCATTACTTTCTTTGCACGCAAACATTCTGGCCTCCACATGCACCAATTGCTACACTTTGACATCATTTCAGAAGTATTTAATAAAAACAAAAATATTTCAGCAAAAATTTTAAACCGTAAACTTTTGAGGCGATATTTAAAATAAATGCGTTGTGAATATCATCTCTGAACTGTCATAGTTTGAATTTACTCGTTCTGTACCATTAGTACGAGTTTATTTTATATTTAAAGACAAAAATCGAAACAAGAACGCTTTCAACGCTCTGATTGGTGAGTTAATTCGAACCGGCCAATGACGAACGCGGTAACGTTCCTAACGTTTTCCGTAAAAAAACTCGTACTAGGCCTTCTGTAGACCTTACGTCATCATATGATGTGACCTGCAAGTAGAAAGCTAATATATATTTCTAAGAAAATTATGTCAATATAAAATCTAATACCTCTTTATTTTCGCATTTTTAAATAAAATTCTCTATCGTACGTTACAACAGAGATAGAACTTAGTAACTTAGTAACTTATTTATGTATTTTTAAACAATGTTATTAATTCCACTCAACTTAATCTCGTTGGTATTTGCATTCACATAATCAAGAATAACAGTAGCAAGTGCGCTTTATTCTACATTATTTAAGACGTCGTCACTGAATAATTTACATTCAACAGCATTTCACGATTAATAAACAAAAATTAATCGTAAGAGCAAACTAATTAGAACTTTAACAACATTTCCCATTAAACAATGCACGTACGAATTGAATGCGAGCGTGTTAGCGACATTAGTGTCCTATTTAGGGAATTATGACGTCATAGCTGTTTCTACCACGCACCATGTTCGAAGGCCGTATGTTAACCCCGGACGGTTTCATGTCCTACTGATATTCGCGTGACCAACTCATTAATATTAGATCACCACAAACCACCCTACCCAAAAACTGCCACAGTTGTGTTAGTTTGACCTAGTAACAGGCATAATATTTACCAGGCAGTCAAATATTTAATTTGGACTATCATAAAAATGGACGTAAAAGAAGTAACTGCCGTGTGGTTGTTTTTCTTGTTAGGTGTATTATTATTTTCATGTCAGATGGTTGCTACGTTGTGGTAAAACTATAATTCTGCTAAATGCTTTTGGTTCATAACGCAGCGTGCTCCGGCTCGAAAAGCAGGAGAAGGGACGGAGTGGTTTTTAGTCAGTAAGAGTCTGACACTCCCTCTCGCCTCGCCCAAGGCGGGAGAAGTCATTGGATGATTTTCCCCCTTATAAAAAAGGGTATAGAATATACAGTAAAACTTACCTTTACCTCTATAAGTGATACCAATTTGCAAATCCCTTAATGTTTCACTTAACAAGGTTTCACTGTATGTAATATTTTATATATAATATTTATGTTGCACGTAAGTGCATTCTCTTGAAACTTCGTTCTAACCTACAGGTACTCAGCTCAAAGATAAGTAAGTACATGAAAGATATTGAATAATGTAATCTCCGAAGTGTCTATAAAATAAGCTCTTCGATGACGTAAAGTATTAAAGAACATTATATAAAATGTCTGTGTGTCGTTTCAATGGAGCAAAAGACGACAGTGGACCGCTAAAGGGAAACTCGCGTCACAGCAAAGTAGGGCTTCTTTTTATCCCCAATAGATATGGATTCCCGTGAAGTGTGTCGTGAAGAAATTATAGGTTTGTTATATTGCATCACCTTTGTGAATACAAGTTAGCTTCAAGTATGCTCTTTGTTACGAGATTTTTTATAACAACTCCAGAATTAAGATTATTTGTTAATACGAATCTGATCTTATCCAGAGGTTCTAAAATACGGGGCCTGAAAATGCGGCTAAATAGTTCCAGTAAAAGATGGTACGGCAGTGTTACTTCATGTATCTTGGTTGGGGCACACATGGGTATTTTTGCTATGAAACTTTATTTGTTCCTAAAAAAATATAAATTTCTAATAAATATCTCCATTAAATATCCTTTGGAAACTGGCGGTTTTCCCAAGATTGTTAATCAACCTCATGAGTGTCGATTATACCCAACACAAAAGCTATATATAAATCACATTTGTGCCAACGCCATTTTCACGAAAACTTTATTCTTATTTTACTATGTTAAAGAATAGAGACAAACAGACGACCATTTCCTAAACTTGAAAAGTCTTCATGTTTTCATAGGTGACGTTTATTTTCATTCCCTATATTATGTTTGTATTTCGTTGCTTATTTATTTACCCTCTGTATATAAATTAAGGACTATCGAGTGTTCAGTAGGTATATTCTTACGTAAGTTTCCTTGTTCCTACGCAATGTATAATAGAAAAATAAACAACACACACAATGTTTCTGAGAACGTGTACAAATGTTTTCCACTTAACCTACGGTGAATGAAATTGTATACTGAGTTGATATGTTGAAGAAGACTAACATCAGACTTGTCCGCTGTTCCAAGAAAATTAATAGAGTTAAAAGTCCATCATCATTAACGGGAAAACAAACTGAAGTCCTTGAAGCTAGGTTTTTATGTAACCTGATATTTATCGCTAAGTCGATCGTCTTGAAGCACTAGAAAAGACCACAGACAGAATCTCTTTCTTTATTTTTATTTATTTTAAAGATGTTACCCACATTAAGATTTTCTCCTGTGTCGTGGGTGCGTTTACAAACATAAAATTTTACATGCACATAACATACAATAAAGACTTTTCTTAATCTTGTTAAGAATATGTCTCCTATTAATTGAGCGGGTGACGCAGTGGCTGGGCAACCAGCTGCCGCGCAACGTTTTACGGGTTTGATACGAGCCCCCCACGGAGCAATTCTTTGTGTAATCCACAAATTGGTGTTTCGGGTCTAGGTGTCTTTTGCATGTAAACTTGTGTGTTTGTAATCGGACCCACAAACAGGAGTAAATCCTCGTGTAGGGGCAAACATTTTTATAAAAAAAAGTTACAATTCGCAAAGACGACGCTCACTGTGTAGATAGTCTATCAAAAGTAGTCTATTCACAAAACAATACTAATAATCACTACAATATAACTATACCAAACATACTTCAGAGATGTGAATGTAAAAAAAAAGAACTTACGTCACTTATGTCATTACATAAGGCTTAAAGTGTCGGCGCTATTTTTAACATCAACAGCTTGCACAGCGATTTGTTGTACTTGGAAGCCATTTTCCTAATGCTGTTTGGTATACGGGTGGTATCTTATTAGAAGGAAATAATGTTACTTAGTTATAAAATTTTAATAAACCAGTTCATTTCTTTTTGTTATTACACACAATAAAAACATTACAGAACAGAAACTTCCAATGCAATGTTATAAAATGTCTATCATCGTCAGGAAGACAAACTTGTCAAAGATGATTAGAAAATTATTTAAAAATCACGGTTTACTCACGTAAATTAGTGTAGCTCTACTAGTTTCGAGTCACAGAGGAACTCTGCATCATGAGCAGCGTGCGCAGACGCGGCGACGTCGCACAGCCTACATGAGTAGGCTCATGCGCTCAACCTACATCAGTAGGAGTCCCTCTGTGAGTAAAACCGTGATTTTTAGTTAATTTAGTATGTTTGTCAAGATAGCTGTTATAAAAATATAATTAAAGAAGTTGACTAATAAACTAATACTAATGGTCGCCTAGTGGCAAATTCGACATATATGATTTATTTTACAATACCACTAACGTACGTTGAAGGACAATTTTTATTTAACTCAAACTCTTTAAAATTTAAAACTCTTTTCATAGTGAGGTGAGAATATCATCGCAATGTCTATCGATTTCCTGACGTATAATGTCAAATACGATCAGACCTATGCATGTGAGTGTACATGTTTTATTTATTGACGCCTAATGTACTTTATAAGGAGTTCTTCATGAGACAAAGCCTTCGATGTCTATCAGACATATTTTTGAAACCAACTAAAAAACGGCATTAATATTTTTTTTAGTATAGTTTAGTCTATATCAGTTACTAGGACAAATAATACTGTTTAAATAATTGCAGTCTAGGTACAAAATATTTTTTTAACCTTGTTCTTCTGATTCATATGGCGTGTTCGTTTGCCATTTTCCTAGAACAAAGTAGTCACACTGATTTCGCATTTTCCCTTATGATACTTCAATATATTTATTTACATAAAAGGAGATGAGTTGTCCTCTTCAAAAAAATATTTCTCTTACTATGTTAGTATGCTTTAAATAAATATTAAGAAGTGTCCGGCGTTAATACTGCTTAATATGGGGTACAGCTGCGAATGACTACTTGGTCTTTATTTAATTGAGAAATGGCTGCCTTAAAGGGAAACCAGGCGTGCAACGGACAAGCTAGGAGGCGGAATGCGTTTTTTGGCTTAGATACAGGTGTTACTGGAGGTAAATATCTGAATCATCTGTGTTTGGTTTACATGGCTATCTTGATTACAACTGCCTATTTTATAAAATTTACTTTACAGTTTTAAAACTAAATCTATGTTTCGTGTGAAGCTTTTTGGTACTATAATTCGTTAGAAAAATGATAAGAATGAAGTCTCATATACGATAGTTATGCAAATTGTATCCAAAATCCTGAATTCATCTATGCCTGATCGTATGGTCAAATTACCGCATATGAATCATAAAATAATGCTCAGATGTTGCGTTGTCCAAAACAAACTTCTCATTTTTAAATTAACTTAGCTTAAATGTTATAGCTATAATTTAACATCAAGACTTGAGGAATTTGTAATGTACTATGAAGTCTGGTCATTGCTAATCCGCCCTGAGCAACGTGATGGAATGCTCGTGATTCTCTGTGCGAAAGTACTCGAAAATGGTTGCTAACAAAAATTTGTAATAGAACCTGAAATTAAAATTACAGAGCTATTTACATACAATTTTCAACGTTCAACACACAGATTCAAGGATCTGTAACAATTTCTGATTCATCTGGGCAGAAAAAATTCAACGTCGATATCTACGAAAACTATATTTTTAAAAACGAGTTGGTAATTTGTGAATATACGTTATTTGGTATACCTATTTTCATAGACACGTGAGAGATCTTAAAGTGGATTAAAGTTTTGGCGGTCATATGAATCAGTCGAAGCAATCAAATCGAAGAACTACCCATAAGCATTATGGGCAACCGGCTTAGCATTCTGTAGTCGATTCTCCTACACAGTAAACTATTGTGTACCAAATTTTATGTTTATAAACCGCGCAATTATCGTAAAAAGATCGTCCAAAGTTTTTGCATCACGTAAAATATAAGATAATACAGCTATAGCAAAAACTAAGTCATACATCTGTTGGATATATTTTACTGCAAACTAACAGCGAATAGCCAAAACAACCAAGAACCTAACACGAAATCCTCTTACAATAAAATATTAGTATGATAACATTACTAATTTGCTAGTCGGCGGCTTTAATACGCACCCGAAATGGGCGTGCAAATTTCCTGTCTAGTATAATGGTACCCACCTTAATTCATGACCTCGGGGTGCAAACCACGAGCGTGACATAATGAATATTGCGACGCCTATGGAAGCCTTTTAAAGACATTTTGTCATGGTTACCACAGCCTGTCATGTAATCAGACAAAATAAAATTTATGAATATGCGAACGAAATATAAAAGGGTGGATTTTATCCATTTTTTGGCATCATATTTTGTCTAAGCTGTCAGTCACTAGACACGGTCACGTGACTGTTATAATTAACTCGCATGGAGGTAAAGAATGTGAGATACCTATTAAAAACAGACAGCCATAGTTTTATGCCTAGACAATATTGTTAACCACACTGCCCATTAAATTGACGAACAACTTGTTATGTAATAACATATTTATTTCTCACAATAAAAAGTATATAGCTAGTGTTATTTTAGTCTTACATAGCATCCATTTCTCTTACGAAGAAAGCACTTAGCTTTAAACAATATTAATGCTTGGTCAGTTGAAAGTGCTACAAGACAAATATCTACACCAATATACTGCACTGGACTTTATTTAGATTGCAGAAATGCACCATTAAATTTAATTAACAAAACGTTAACTAAAATTAATAGCGAATAAACGTTTTTAATGTCAGCATACAGATTGAGGGACGTGATGAATTGAATAAAAATCGCTTCGTCATCTATTTAATCGTTAACTGAAATTTCCAATTCATTATTTACATTTATTCGGGACTAATCAATGTTTTCGCATCGATTTTTTGTACTAGGTAATTAGTTAGGTAAATCATAAATTTTATCTCATCAACGGTAACTTAAATTGTATCCACTTTACGAATTATTATGGATCTAATGTCTAATTACATTAAGAATTTCGATAGAAGATTTCGGATTAGTCAGATAAGCTACTTAATTACTTATTCCCAAAACAAATTCTCAATGAAAATAGGGCTTCCACCATTTGAAAGCATTCGGAAAGGTCGTTAGTTTTACATCAAGACTTGATGAATTTGTAATGTTACTTCCAAAACTCGGGGAAGGCGGCATCGTGTCATTGTTTTCTTGATAAACATTAAGGAATTCTGATTGTAGCTCTGCGAGGATTTCAAAAACTTGCTACAAACAATTTGTAATAAAACCTTTGAATTTGTTTTGGGGCTATGTATTCCATGATACGTTTAAACGTGTTTTATAGCTACACAGATTAAAGGATATCTGAATATTGCCAACCGTTACTGAGTCTGGGCGAGATTCATTAGGATATTATCTACTTAAGGGTTTACTTATATCTTTTTGGGACTAAATGTTGGTAATTACAGTGAATAAATCGAATTTTAAAGTCGTTTACAGAGAGATGGAGTGATATTAACATAATTTTAAGATCTTAATTCGGTTTTTATGAAATAGTTCAGTATATCTTTAATTGTTTGACTGCACGATTAGTGCGGTGGCTGGGTAACCGACTGTCGTACATCGTGTAGCAGGTTAATTTCCCGCAGTAATTCATTGTGCGATCTACAAACTGTTGTTTTGGGTCCGTATGTCAGTCGTAGAGTATGTGAACTTGTATCTTTATAAACGCACCCACGATACAGGAGAAAACGTTCTTTGCAACAAAAAAAAATATATAAAAAGATATCTTAAAACATTAATAATTTGGTACAAAATCACACCTACCTAATTGTCGGAACTGGGACATCAGCCAATAATCCTGCAAATAAACCAAATAGAGAGTTGTATTTATATTAAATAAACGTGTCGTACGTGACTTCATAAACAACATGTACGTTTTGTCAGGCGGTTTGTAAGTACAGTCAACTCTTTATCTACTGACTCCCAGGCACTGCTATGCTTTTTATGCCAGTTAAGATTAATCCTGGCTTTTGCCATTCTTATACTTTTATTAGAACTTATTACGGGATATTTACCATGTTTATTATTTTTGATGAGTTTCCGATATTTTGATAAGTTAATCCGTGATCATGGCGCTTGCAACAGTGCCGAATTATCGGAAACTCATAAAAAATAATAAACATGGTAAATATCCCGTAATAAGTTCTAATAATAGTGTTATTGACCATGTCAGTTTAAAAACTTATATTCTTATACTTTAATGTTTTTGTGGAAAAAGTAAAGCTTTCTTTGTAAGCTACCTCGTTAACATTATTAGTACTTAGCTCTTCTGTAACGACTGGAGAAACTCGTAATTAATTAATTAATTATAAAGTGCCTTTTTCAATTTATTTAGTTCTAAGAAATCTTGTGGTTTATAAAAATATATTCTTAGTAATAGCTTGGCATTAGAATAATATTTACAGATCAATTCAATATCGACGTAGACTCAACTAGAATAGTCGAATAAATAAAGATCTGAATATGAATATAAGTAAGTATGTACACAAAACAAATGCACTCTTAGTTCTTTTATTCACACGATCCCATGGGACAGCAACTCAACATAAACATAGAAAACTCAAGCAAAGGAAAGTTGAGGAAGAGTTGAGTTACCAGCTTACCATTAGTGACCCGACACGGGTGGTATTTTATTAGAAAACCCCATTAACACATTTTAGCCGACCCAAGGTTTGAACCGGGTTTATATTAGGTATGTATATTGTGTCCTATTACACAGAGTTAATAAAATACCTGACTAAAATAGACACTAGTTCCTGGTACACTGGAGAAAATACAAACGGATTGCAATGGTTGGGTATGTTCCATGTATTAAGTCCACCTGTTCTACGTGAGACTAGTACAAGCTGAACTCTCGTTTAATGGAGTGACTATAAAATCCAAGATCAGTGTATATTGGAGTAGTAGTATTATACACCGTTTGTGGTCGTATTATGACAGCTCTTTCGTTACTATTAGAACCATAATTGAGCGACGACCGGTACCAAGTTAATTCTATTTGTCTTTGAGAGTACATCATCAATTCTTACCCGTTGTCATTCGTATATCTTCGATAATTAATGTTATTTCAGTGCCAAATACTATAACAAAGGCTTGGCAACGGAGCGACTGCCGCAAAAAATAAAGGTTAAGTGAATTTATCGTCGCAAATAGGACGGTGTTTCGGCTTTTGTGTGTCGACATGAAGGATTTAGAGCTACTTAATAATTTTGCTTGCTGGTGACTGTTGAGCTCCAAATCACTTTCATCTATAAGCACATACATAAATGTAGGAAATTTCCCAGTAGACACTTATTAAACAACAAAGGTTACTACTGAGAATTTGTCCCTTGGTTTAATTATATTTTGTGGAAAATGGGGCTTAATGCTTTGAGATAGTCTAAAACGTATCATCTAATACGTATACTTTTGTCAATAAAAAATAAGGAAATCCGAATACAAAATAAGTATAGGTATACCAAAATGTGTATAAGAAAATTTAGTTTATCAATACCATACAAGTGATGACTGACGAAAAATATCGGAATGAGCTAAGATAAAGAGTCCTATTTCCACCTACATTATATTCATGTTTTCAGTCTAGTCAGATAGTGTTAATACATGCCCAATTGCTGCGTATATCTGCCTAAAATATAGGTCATAGCGTCTCAGCCTGGGCCAATATATTTGCACAGAATTTTCATGGACTGTTTCTTGGCTAGACAAACCGTCGCCGCCGTGACCCCAGACTTGGCTCCCATTCAGTATACCATTGATATACTACCCATTCTACAAACTTAAAACCTGATGAAACGAGATCCGTGCCCCCATTTTTGATTTGCTGACACAGTTTTAATGGAACGGGTATTAAAACATAGAAGTGGAAATGGGTCAATGATATTACTTTAGTTTTAGGTTTTATTTTTCCTTATTTTTTAAATGTTGCCCTACACTAGGATTTTTTCCTGTGTCGTGGATGCGTTTACAAACATACAAGTCCACATACACATGACTCCAATGAAACAGTTGATTAAGGCACTTATTTTTAGCCATCAACCATACCAGTGCTCTCAAAAATATAGCAACGTTCTTAGTTTTAGTAGTCAAGTCACAATCTAGTTATATAACTTTATATAGCTCTAGCATCTTAATGAAGACTTAGAATAGTTTCATCAGTCACATTATAGTTTTTCATTATTTTGCTTGTTCGGTTCGTAGCTAATTCGTAGCAGTTGGCGTAGCGGCGTAGCATCGTAGCAAAGTTTATTTCTTCATCCAATTATATTAATTGGAACTGGAATTTATATGTTTTGTAATCACAATTTGAATATATTTATTGTTGATATCGTGATCTAATTTATCAAATGTTAAAACGTAACATATAACTCTTAAAGCAAATACATATTTGATTTAGTAAATCAATGATCCTATGTTTTGAACCAATCTCAAGCTTAATCAATGAGGCAGTCTATTTTAATTATTAAGTTGGCAATGTAACCGAGTGCCAAATAACACGACCCAATTTAAACCAGCTTCGTATGTAAACGATTCCTAGTTAATATATTTGCTTGTGTTGCAAACTATTAGAAGTAGCCAAATCCTGGGTTTGCGTTCTTAACTATTTGCACAGCCCGGGCGGCATATTAAATATTGTAGGATCGAACCGAATCGAGGGTTCGAATAGTCTAATTGTTAATTGGCTGCAATACTTAAGAGATTACAATTTTTATTGTTGTATTCAGTAAAATATATGGGTTTGTATTTTTGGGTTATTTTGTAAGGACTTCTAACATATACTTTTGTACTGATAACATATTATGTTTCTGTAATTACCGTGGTACATAATGTACGTCATGTTTGTGGTTTAAAAATATACTTCTAGTAATTGACATCAATAGCCGCCAGACTCACCTTTCTATTCGATTACTCACAGCGTCACAGCGTAGGAGTAGATCCTACTCACTACCTACACTTTCTAGGAAAATTAAGGTTTCATTTTCCTAGTAGTACATTTTATTAACATATATTTTTTAATCTTCGTTATAAACATAAACAGTTATTTGAGTTAGAACTAAGTATGCTTGTGTTATATTAAGTGTTGTGACTACTATGTATATGTATTAACAAAAAACCGACATACGTATTGAGTGAATTAGGACACCAGTCGATCTGATGGTTTACTAATCCCTAGGGGTAGTAGTATGATAGAGTTCATTATTTTTATATGACCATTGACCACTTCTGATGTCAGCTACTATTTCATAGAATTATGTTAATTAGTATAATAATCTTTTACTAACAAAATATAAGTATTTCGATAAAAATTCTATTGAAATATCTACTCAATTGTCGTTCAATTAAATTACATTTTTGCAATATCCTACCATCAGTGTGCGTAATCCCTTACACTTGCGTCACCGACGGATAATTGGCGTGACCCATTTTGTCCAAATACAGGGCTGGGATACAACACACAAAGAAAAGTCCAAACAACGTAAATTGTTGGTTAAAGTACCCTAAGCTTATTGCCAACTAGTTTTAGTTTTAATGCTTTGCTTTAGTTAAACTACGTTAGGTAACACGAACCAGTATCGGCGATATATAAAACAATTTGTTAGCAACCAATAAAGCCAGCACATTGGTCTAAAAGCCAGGCTTTGTAAACAGCTCGGCTCTGATTTATGATCGAAGGAATGCTGTTTATGAGTTACTTTCAGACTATCTGTATTAATAAAAACATAGTAAAGATTTTATTAATATTTCTGCCTTGTTGGTTCTCAATAACTCATAATTTTGTTGTCTTGTACATTATTTTCTATTGTACGAATTTCCTTGTTCTAATTATATTTTTCTGAGAATCTTTTGTTTCAATAATAACAATTAGTTCTTGGCTTGAATTACAGTCATACAAAAGTCGATATATAATAATATTTCAATCGACATTTTACCTTTCTTTTAGTATAGGTAATATCAAAAATAGGAAATCAAAAATTTCTGTTGTTACAGAAATAAATATTTCATGTGATTTTTCGTAATGAGATGAAAAAGGTATCCACTGAAGTGTTTATATTCCGTAGACCTGGGCTACTGGCACAACAACTAAACGACAAGAGAATTCATTCACCTTTTTTTAGTGCGGAACTGAGATATGGGAGCGTACGTCAACCTTTTTAGTACTTACGGAACTATGGAATACTTGATAAGGCGTTGTTGTTTGATCTTATTGTGGTAGTGATAGTTTATGGGTGTACCCACAAATCAATGTTTGGTTGCAAAAGTAAAATGATGAAACAGTCTCTGACAGATTCTTAAAACGTTTTGGTTTTCGCAATTATTCTATTAAGAAAATATCTGTTAAAAATTGTGTTTTTTCTTCTTTTTAAAAACTATAAACGGCATTCACTTCCTTTTCCAGACATACTTTATATGATACTAAAACTTTCATGAGGTCTTTAGGTGGGGAACTAAAAGATAAATCATGAATAAACTGCGGAGCCAAGGTCTGGAGGAAGATGCAATTTCTCTTCCGTTTACGATGAAAAATAAGACATAAATAGCTACATTATAAAATGTGTATAGAGTGAACAATGTACTGAGAAATAGCGGGTATTAGTAACGGATAAAACTGAACTATTTATTTAATCTAGAGCGTTGTTCATGACTTGCTAAAATTGAATGTAGGGTACTCTTTTGGTAGTAAACAGACTTCCATGTTTCTTTTGTGATGAACACCAAAAAATATAAGAGATATTTCCACACTATTTTCAGTAGAACCCGAAATCATTTGTGGTTTCGGATCGCCTTTCAAAAGTTACACGTGTAAAACGTTGAATGTTCCCGTAATCCGCCTCGAGCCACTTGGGTATTGATATATTATTACTTTCAGGAACTAATTAACAACATTTCGAGTGTGCCACTCATCCGAATCGGATGGAGCGTGGAATGATTTACGTAGAGTTAAAATAATTTACGGTATATTGATCATTTTGACTATGCATGTTAGTTATAATTGCTGTAAATATTCCATGAGCTCGTGGATAACCAACAAATTTTTAGATGCAAAAGAAATATTTATTCTGTCGGTTACTCCTACACTATATCCCAATAAAAACAAAGAAAATATTCAATAATTAATCTGTATTTCACACAACGCTCTAACGACATCATCGCTAAGCAATTTCTTTTTTAATTACTCTCATGCGTCCCAACGTGACTGACAAAGCTACCAGTCAAAGAATACGATCACAGCTGACCTACAATCAACAAATACTTAGCGACATTTAACCAAAAGTGCTGACGTCAACCATATTGGGAAAAGGTCAAGGAAAAAAGTTTTAACAATAAATGTTTTCACCGTATCCTATGGTCCCCTGTACAAAGTTTTGACCACTCTTCCCTTTTTACTTTTTGACCAGTTCGCCCCTTTTTGTTTATTTGACCGTTTCAATGGATTTATTGCTCTTTGCGTAATACAATTTCCTTTTACGTCGTGTTTAAAAGATTTACCTTGCTATAATGGGATTTGTGTTAAAGTTGTATACTTGTGCACTTGTGATCTAGTGTAGGAATAACTTGTAAGGTTGAGTAAATATAAACGTTTTAGATTGTCTAAGGAGACTATAGCTACTGTGGTTGTTACACATTTTATTATAAAGATTTTTATTATATTGTTCATCTGATAATAGATAATTATTATTATCATTTCTCACAAGTTTCCAAAAAATTGTTCCTTCTGATAAATATATATTAGTTTGTCCTAAAACCTAGCCTCAAGTTCCTTATCATACCTACTAGGCATGGAATGCCCTTCTAGTAGACGTTGAAAATACAAAAGATCAAAATAACAGAATGTTCACCTTTTTCAGATAAAAATTAGATCTAAAAAAGATATATACAAATCTGAACCAACGGGGACTATGTGCTGTGACTATAAATAAATACATTGCAACATGCATCCCGAGGTGGCGAGCGTTTGTTTTATTATTTGAATTCTTTCGGGACTACACATGTTTGGGTTTAAACGAATCGATTACAAGAGACTGACTTTTAAACTTTGGCTTTGGAGAGAAGAGATTTAAAAAGATAGAAAGGTCTTTCTATTTTACAATGGAGATAAATAAGAGACCGCTTCGTTGGACTGCCGAAGTCGTTAGTCGAGTGGTTGCTAGTGTGACTGCCGGTCAAGGGGTTTCAGGTTCGAATTCCGAGTCGGGTGAAGAATTGCTTTAGGGATAAAAGGCGTGACGATATAAAAAGTAAGAGTAAAAATTTACAATTATTAAATCGCTTTCCACAACCGAACGAAAGTACCTAAATACTAAAGAAAAATTTGTCGCCAAAACTAAGACAGTACTACGAAAATAATGTACCAAGACCACTGGGGATTAAAAAGTAATGCTGTACGCTTTATCAAAAACCTGTGATTAAAATCAAATCCCTAGAAATCTAGAAAATAATATTGTATAACAACCTAATCCTAAACTTGGTACATAGGTACCTATACCCATACATCTCAAACAGTTTTAATGAATTTTGAAAAGTTTTACCTATTCAGAAATAAGTTACCTTTCAAATGGTTAGTTATTAAAAGGTAGAGGATTTAACTTTGTTAATTTAAAGTCTCTACGTTAAGCAGTTTGTCGGAATTTAGGTTACTCTCGTTTGTTTAATATATAACTGGTGTAGTATTTGTAGGCTGTAGGGTTGCTTCTATTTTTTTTTTTACAGTGATCATATTTTTTTCCCAACTTCACTAGGACTTTTACAAACATACACTATCACTGATAAACTCAGTACAATAATAAGCAGATCACAAAAAGATGTGCTATATTAATTTATATAATAGTAAGTCGGGTTTTCCTTACTGACGCTATAAATCCAGAACTCAAGAACCGATTTCCAAGGTTTTGCATTCGTTGGAAAGGTCTCTGTGAGGCTTATAGCAAAGAAAACTTAGGAAAAATTAAAGAGAAAACCAGGAAAACAGGAAAAGTGTTTGGTGACGAAATGGAGTTCGCCGGGTTTGCTAGTTAATTTATAATTAAACTCATGACATTGTTGTACAGCACCCCGTTTCCTACCGACTCGCCTAAATCATATAGTTTAAAACCAGACGATCCTATCTTGTTTTTACTTCTTATGTAATAATAATATAATGTTTTATAGCTACGTAATATTTATACATTATACCTAGATACGTACTTAGACCCTTGTAATAAAGGCAATTCTAGTATCTCAGTACTTCAGACAAATTCACTTCACTTTTTATTTATTGAACAAGTCTCTCACTGTTTTGTGTGAATGTGTGCGCGTGTGTGTGTATGTGTGTGTGTGTGTGTGTGTGTGTGTGTGTGTGTGTGTGTGTGTGTGTGTGTGTTACACAAGTGTGTGTGGATGTGTGTGTTCTAGACTTTAACGACTTCATACGATATTGGATTGTACACGAGTAACTGGATACAAAACTTTGCAATTATAGATATCATAGACTCTTGGGGTTAGTAACTGGATAGAAAGAAAGAGAAGAGACCAAATAAGATTTTTGACTTATCGATCAGATTAGGTTAGGCAAACTAGAAACCCCATCGATGTTGATATGAAGCTGCCTCGTTCGATGGGCGGTCGCAAGAGCAACTGCCGGACAAGACTCCTCGGGTTCGATTTCTGGGTCAGGCTGAACTTTTTATGCTTACTACCGAGAAAGTTCCATTGTGTCTAGTATATGGCAATAGGCTCACCCTCTATTGCATGGGACTGGTAACACAAATGGTGAAAAGTGAGTGTACATTGTATAGCGGCATTGTAAAAAGCGTGACTTTGAAACCATGAAACTCGATCAGTACGGTACCTATTTACCTGCCTATTAGACAATCGACTTTAAAAGATCACGTTGTATGGATATAAACTGCTGAGTGACTGTCAACTGGGTAGTTACCAGTCACTCAGCAGAAAATGTTGTTACGAACTTGGCTTAAACTCGATACTAGTTGGATGAGAACGAGAAAAAGGAAGAAAAAGAAGAACAATACACTCCTGATCACACAGATCCCTCAACCCTGCTGAATTCAAGCATTCACGTGAACTATACACGAATTCTGACCACGTCTGTTAATCAAGTGGGTATTTTAGGGGCGGGCTTGTGCATACTTAATGAAATAATTTGCATAATCTTCGTTTGTTACCCGGGATTGGTTAGCGGGAGATGCAGTGTACTTCGTTCTGCGAAAACAATGTTTAATTGTTATTCTTATCGTTTTTATCTGATTCGTTTTGTGTGTCACGGAATAACTGGATGCTGTGCTCTTAATTTGATTTCGTTCGGGATGTATTATTGTTTGTTATTGCTATTGTTTCTAGACCTAGTGATAGTGAAGAGATGTAGCGATCGTATTTGGAACTCTTTTTTTCTATACCTACTTTTGCTTTATTTGAATTTCTTTATTTAACTCTTTTGTTACAATAACCTTGTGTAGTGATTACTTTCTTTGATTTAAGATTGTGATTATGCTTGTCACATATCGATGGTTGAAAGGCTAATAGATCTAAGTGACATTTTTTGCGATATTAATTTATATACATATTCGGAATCACCGATTTTTTCTCCATCGAATGATGTATATAATTCAATATCGCAAAAAAAATCTCTTAGATCAATTGGCCTCCTACCATCAATACTATAATAATGCTACATAATTATAAATACTTATTATTTATTCACCTTTTTTAATTCAAAATAAATATCAGCTTCAAAACCGCTAAAGTCCATGATTGATTGATAAATAGGTAAAATTCAAATTGAATAGTCTGACAAAATACGTGACTCGTATGTTACATAAATATCCAATTACTGATAAAAGGTTCGGTAACAAGCTTACCTGATTAAATGAGTACTAGATATGTGAAATACATTATATAAAGTGGTATTGACTCAGCTCTAGATGGGATAACCTGACCTTCAACAGATTAGTAAATACTACTGACCTCATAACCGCTCATCCATTTAATAACTAGAGCAATTTTCTACATCTTTATAATACCTATCATCATGAAATGTGTTTACAGCTGAAAACGACTCCCCTCACGATGTTTGTGACAATCGCCAGATTGGCAATACGTATGGATATCACTGTAAGTCTGCATTCGGTGGTCTTTGATTTACGACGTGTCCAAGTCCGATTACATACATAGGTACATGAATGTCTCTACTAAATGTGTACTAATAGGAAATACGATCACAATATGGACAGTAACATACATCGATACAAATAAAGGCAAACAATACAGATGCACCTAACAGAACAAAGGTATATAAACAGGTATAAATCCATTTGCAGTCACATTGCCGCGCGCAACTGCTGCAACATCAAACACAGAGAGCTGACACAGCAATGAATGTCGTACGTAAATTACACAAGCCGTCAGATATGTGGCACTGGGACGCTGGTCAAAGTAAGTAATGGGTTTAAAGCGCAATGCCCCTAGATTTTACGGACATTGATCAGGCTAATTAGTTTTAAGTTATAGTCTATTTGTGGTCGGGTTTAAGAGAATTGATCGATATTCGACCTTATGGGTAGTGTTATTTTAGTTGTTTATTGTGTAACGAGATATTTACATTCAGTATGATGTGTGACTAGATAAGTTGACTTCTATTAACTTAAGATTTAAAGGTAAAAATGTCTTGAATTACTTGTTTTATTGTACTCAAAGGTTGTCATTTGTTTTTTCAGGTAATACCACAATGAAATCTAACTTCACGATCACAGTGCCTCAAGTAAGTCACAAATTACATAGAGTTAAAATGGATAGTATAACACCTCATGTAAATACATGAATAAAACTATTCTACTCAACATAAAATTAGAGGAAGCCAGTCGGATGACTACACAAAATTTTAATCATAAATATTATTCGCAAAACAAGAAGTTTCACCGAAATGTCTATAACACTATACTTAGTACATAAACAACGGTTTTGTTACGAACTATTCGCAGTCTCGGTACAACGAATAGTTTTTGAGTTTCGTACTAAAACGTAAAAACAATTTCTAAAATTAAATGGATTTTCGCGTTCGTTCGTTTTCAACTTCCAACTGTTTTGCGCAAGACACACCTCTATTTCAAGTAAAGTTGAGATAGGTAGGATTCAATTTCCTACCGTACAACCTGAATATGATAACGAATCACGATATTGTTTCAATTCTAGAAAACGATTCTTTCATTACTCGTAAAGGAGTCTAGTTTTGGAGCATTTTACTAGATGTTTAGCTATTGTTGCCATGTATTGTATTACATGTAGGGAATGTTTCTATTATGTTTAGCTATGTAGTGCTGGCCGAGTAGAATAAACGTTGTCATCAAGAATGCTTTTCCCGTGGGTATTATTAGTACCAACTTTTTATTGCGCGAAGCTAGAGGGAGAGGGTCAGACTCTTACTGACTAAAAACCACTCCGTTCCTACTTCAGCTCAGGTAAACCCACTAGGTAGTCCACAGCTCCGGGTTGAGCATCAACCCTGCTGGGCTCCATCTGTGGTGGTCTGATGGCTCTTTGAAGCGGACGTTGAACGCGACGCGCCCTACCCACGGGTCTAGTCTAGTCGTGTGCCGAGCTACCCTTGCTCGCTGTCCGCAGATCCGCACTTACAGTGGCTGGAAATCGTCGCGCAATTATTACTGACTTAAGTTAAGATTTTGCACATTTGACAGAGGCAGGGCAGCATTCGCTGATAGGCCTAAGGCTTTGTAAATTACGATTTCCAAACCAGACTGTTCATGATAATGATTATATTAATATCTACCTTTTTAATGACGTAACACATCTCTTACACACTTATTATTATACATTTTACCTTTCGTACAACATTCATTGTTCTCAGTTAGCAACAATACTCCAAAATGTGATTAAGTTTCGATGTTCTGGATGGAACAAAATTCATGTACATAGTACCTACGTCAATTATTTGATAACATGGCCAAACAATAGCTATCATACGAGTGTTTCATTGTTTAAGTTTGTTTACTCCTGAATCACTATTGTTACCAATCCGAAAGCATATCGATCGTATCTTCTTCTGAGTGTGGACATGGACCTATTTAGAGTATATTTATTCAATAGCTGGTAGAATTAAAACTATATATTGAGTATTGATTAGGTAAAGTAGTGTTCAGTATTTTCGTAATATCATTAAGTCTATCTGACAAAATCTCTGCTTGCCAGTTACAGCTGGTACCTAATATATCAGAAAACTATTCAGAAATAGATGAAAACTGAACCATAAAGTAATAACTACACGTAAATACCTAATACATACATAAGTACTACGTTCACCACGGGCGGCCGCCAGCGAATTTAATATTTCATCCATAAAATAAAATACAACGGAGCAGCATTGATTAAATCGTTCCATTATAGAGGTATAAATATTAATGGCTTCGTATCTATAGTAAGGAATCTACATACATGATCAGATAACTTGCAACATCTAAGAGTAAGGAACGAGCTTGATTAATGTCTTTAGTTCAAGAAGTATGCAAGTGCAATGCAAGACTGCTTGATTTATACCTGTGTCGGAGTTTAGATTCTTCCGAGCAAAAGCATTTAGTTTAATGTGATGCTTAAGTATTGGAGTGGGTATGTAAAGACTTGGAGATTATTTATTCTGCCTCGTTGTTGGCGCAGTTGTTGGGTGACCGGCTACTGTGTAACAATGTAGTGTAATAATGTAGTGTGTAATGGCAATAATTAGTGTAATAATGTAGTGACCAATGACCAGAGTAAGGCATTTTCTGCGTGTTTCACCACGTGCCTAAGAAAGCATGTAAGCCGTTGGTCCTGCGCCTGATCCCTCTCCGAGCGTGTCAGGCGGTCTGCCGTCCCATTAGGTTTAGAGGGTAAGGGAACGTAAAGTGCACCTGTTTTTGCACACACACTTGTATGTCGTAATGGGTCGTTAAAGAATATTTTGAGGTAGATAAGTTTTAGGTTATTATCTGGTGCTTTATTTTGCCTTCTTTATAAATGGAGGCTCTGAATTTTTCCCGGTTCTAACTGACTGACTATGTATATGATAACGTATTATTCAAAAAGCTACTATCTGTCCCTTCGAAAATAAACAGAGTGAAGTTATGCTATGGTATATTGTTATGTAAAATAAAATACTTGGGTTAACAAAGTACGTTTTTATTAGAAGACTGAAAGCTATATGCTAATGTAAATCTCCCCTTAGTTCTCGGTTTTTCTGCTGAAAAAAAAATATCTGACAGTTTACTTTTGGGAGCCGAGTCTTACCAAGAATAAGGTACCTACCCTAGTTTGATTAAACCTGAAGTGTAAAATATTCTTTCTTTTTTCATGACCCAGCTTTTTCTTAGTTTGAAGTTTCTTTTTCATGAATATTATGGATTTAATCAAAGTGAAAATTTTCCAAGATTTATTATTTACCATCAGTGTATTAAGTTTCAAATGTTACTACGAGAAAATTCTAAGTACCTACTTCATTGAGTGTCTTAATAAAATTGCTTTTTTTAGGCTAAATCATCGAATTGCTACTCCTGCCTTAGGTGTGACGAGAGGGAGTGTCAGACTCTTACTGACTAAAAACCACCTCGTCCGAGCTGGAGCCCCGGTAACCCGTAAGGCAGTCCGCAACTCCGGGTGGACGTCAGCCCTACTGGGCCCCATTTGTGCCCCCCTGATAGCTTTTTGAGGCGAAAATCTTCATAATGTGGTTTTCAATTATTTTTTATTGTTTACTACAGATCCCATTATAAGCTTTATTTCCTTAGGGGCTGTTTTGTGGTTGGCCTCAATTAGGACCGTTTCATGGTCACAGTACTTACGACGGTGTTAGAGGCTTACGCATAATTGAGACGAACTTTCAAAGTATATAAATTCCTTGTTTTATGTTAATGTTTATTGATTATTTATTATAGAAATAATCTCCTATAGGGAGAAGAATCTTATGATTCTAGCAGAAAATTCTATCGATTTTACTTAAGTGGTTTGTTTACAAACGTAGCTTTGAATTATTACCTACAAAGACTGTCATAAACAATCGCTTATAGATACAATTTATTTATAACAAAAACTTCTTATTAATGAGTACAAGTAAACAATCTTAGATGAAATTTGTACCCGCTCCTTACGTCTCTACTAATTTTGGTTATATCTGTTTTTATATGTATTCCTTTTCTTTTTAACCAACTTCCCAAAAAGGAGGAGATTCTTAATTCGGCCAGTATGTTTTTTTGTAAAGTACATTTAAATTAACACAAATAAGTAACAATTAATAATAACATTTATCTTTTTAATTGAGAACCATCAATATTTGTATTAAATACCTCTTCATCATCGCTTTTTGGTACAAACATTACATTTTCCGTACAGCTATTGTCTTTTCTCATGTTTGTTCGTGCATGTATTGCATCATATTTTATGCATTTCCTTTAATCAATTAATAAACGGGTTCCTGTTAATTGTTTGCTTAAAATGTTTACTTATTCGTCGCAGTCCAATGGACGCGAGCATATTGTGTGGTCCGTTGTATTAAATCATGATCGCTTCATGTGCTTCGTTGACCTGTGTGCTGACCATGTAGGTATTATTTTCAGATGGAACTATGTATTTATAAGTTTGAATTGTCACAGTATGCCTTATAATCACATGTGTCATCATTTGGAAGATGAGGATATCAGCAAATTACCGTTGAACCATGAGCTATTCTTATTCCGAAATTTGAATGGTCAATCACCGCCAATCCACTTGCAATAAGCGACTAGGTATTGCTACTCTGGTGGTATGACATTGGTTCATCTATAGCAAGATCTGTCTGATCCAAATGTCCACGTTTCATCTCGAAATCATCTCAAACTAAATTATCATCATCTTTTTATCATAGATTTTTTTTTTTTTTTTTATTGTTAAGCCGATAAACCATCCAACAGATCACCTGATGATAAGCAATCGCCGCCACCCATGAACATTGGGAATAGGAATTCAAGAGTTGTTGGGGAATCGGGGATTGGAAAGATTTTTGTTTTTTTTTTGTTTTTTGTTTATATAAAACGTTGCCCCACATTAGCATTTTCTCCTGTGTCGTGGGTGCGTTTACAAACATACAAGTTCACATACACATGACACCCAGATACGAAACAACAATTTGTGGATCACACAAAGAGTTGCTCCTTGCGGGAATCGAACCCGCTACCCGTTGCGCGGCAGCCAGTTGCCCAGCCACCGCACCAACCGTGCAGTCAATTGGAAAGATTGTGAAGGAATTAGGCCTCCGGAGTATATTATTATTGTTTATAATCCCGCAAACCATCCTATACTTCCTAGTTCTAAAAGCCGATCGATATAAAACATTACATTTGTATTCGACTCTGTATTAACTTAATTGTAATTAGCTCCTTAATTGGTCTCTCCATAATGGGGTGTAAATGAATGTATACAACTCGTAATAAAACTGTCGCCATCTACATTCAATACTTATGTGGTACTTAATTAATTCCCGGAGGTGTTTTAATGACAATTAAGATAAGTATTTTAAGTATTGGTAATATATTATGTTTAATGGATTAATACGGAAGCACTGAATTATTGACTCCTTGTAAGGGTGTTTTTTTTACATTGATGATTAGTGATGATGTGGCCTACGATAGAGCATGTCTGCCCATAAGCAACCTATACACTCGAGCTTTTAAGATACCCAGGTTATATCCGTCAGGTAACACAGACTCCGGCAAAGAATTCTGTTCCATGGCAGTTCGCACAAGGAAGCGTGGTAAATTAAAGTCATGTCGATTTTTTTAAGAATGCAATTTGTTTTGAAATCCAAATCTAATTCAATTATAAATTACAAATAAAACAAAAATAAATTTCAATAATAACGTGGATTTAAATATCTCCAGTTGCATTTTAACAGAATTCGTTTGTCTATTTTTGTTTACCAATTAATAATATGAAATATCTCTGATTTTACAATACCAAATGATTTATAAAATAACGAATGCTGATGATTACATTTTAATCGTTTCTGTGTAAAATTTATGTGCGTCTCTGAATTTTGTTTTTTTATTTTATTTATAAATTAAATCATTATTTCACTTAAATGAAATAACTCTTCTTCCACATAAATTTAATTGAAGTTAAACATCCAAACTGTGGAATACGTAAAAAACTTCGCCGAAGAGTTTTACAGTGAAAATTCAATATAATGAATGGACTGCCACTATTATGATTTCCACAAAAATGTTTCATTTACCAGTAAAAATTCTGAGAAAATCTGTTAATATCTATTTCATGTATTGTTTTAACTATACAATTTTTGTCAGAAGCTTTATTTCCACAAATCTCTTATATAAATCAACTTGTATGAAGCAATGGCCTATAAGTTGTAAATATTTTTCTGAAATTAGACACTTTTAAAATTCAAACACAAACAGAGTGAATCTGATAATATTATAATAAATAAGGGAACATATCACCTCCTCCTTTTTTAAATCGGTAAATTACAATTTTAATTCATGTCAGACTATCGTAAAAATGTGTAACGTCTATATCTTTGCTATGTAGCTTCACATCCGAAAATTGTAAGAATCGCGACCACTATAATATATAACCTCTCATAAAACTTAAAACTTTACATGACAAACTCGACCATCTCAGTTCTACGTGCTTTCTGCTCCATGAAGGTGGAATACCGTGAATTTCCTCCTTCCGATGGACTACGTATCATATTCTGACTCAAAATCCAATAAAATAAAACTTAATCTTTAAGTTTGGAATTTTATGTGAGACGTGGCGTTGCTTATAGTCTTTACCACACATACATCTGTTAATATTAATATGGTTAACCTCATATTATGCTAATTGGTAAATTATCTTTTATCTTGTAGATTATTAAATTCAATAATAATAGGATAGGTAGTATCATATCACACCTAATCTCACTTCCCCATCACACCTAAACCCAACCCATTTTATTAAATTATTGTTTACTTACATGCCAAAAATTTAATACGTGTCTAATATTTTTTTTTATTATCTAACTGATGGACTAATTAGATTTTAAATTTATGTACCCTGTCAGTAGACAGGGTAGTAACACTCTCTTTTAAGAGATCCAATGTATAAAAATCGCAGCATCAGGATTAAATTAAATTGGTGCAACATTTTCCAATATTTTTCAAATAACCAAACTATACTTTAAACATCTACTTCACTTTCAATCAACGACAAGGTATAAGGTAACGAGCTCCATAGAAGTCAAAAAGCAAACCAAAGGAAACGGAATAAATAATATTTCTGACATTCAAAACTGGTCGAAGCCGGTCGAAACCAGTCGGAACTCGCTTCGAGTGGTCACGTTTGGTTTACAGCGGATAACGAACGCAAATATTCAGAAATGAAATGTAAAACGTCATCTTAGCTTCCTACAAAGTCTTGGCGAACTGTCGAGATTGAAGTTTTCCTTTGGTAAAAGGACTTTATTATGTAGGAGGTTAGGTTACTTTTATAATGTAGGTTATTTAAAGTAGCTTTCAGCAGGTTCACGTTCTTAATGCTTGTAAATTAAGTTTTGTACCGTACTTTGTAAAGCAGGCATGCAATTGTTTAAATTTTAAAGGATATTTTTAAAACTCCCTCTGAGTTTTTTTCCTTTCTTCAACATTTGTAGAGGATGCTATTTTTGGAGTCGGTATATGGAAATTTACTATTCTTATCTTTATTGCACTCATGTTTGTCATAGGTATCACGTAATATCTCATATTGCTAGAAATTTAATAAAATAAAACCATTTTTAAAATTTTACATACATGTAATATTTAACATATACAACTACCATTCTCAGCAATGCAGACTTGGGTACAATCTAGAATTTCTACGTGGAATATCAAAATTCTTTGCTACATGTAGTTAGAAGGTTCACTGAAAATTCATAAAACTTAGGTACGTATTTTTACCCGACTGCCAAGGAAGGGTTATGTTTTTCGCGCGTATCTTGTATGTATGAGCCTAATATTCTTTATTACCTTATTTCTTCGAAACGGCTTGATGGATTTCGACAATCAGGGTATCGTTAGATTCGTCTTAATTACCCAAGTGTTCTTAGATATGTGACGTAAAACAAAAACCAACATGGCGGCCGTGAGGCGCCCTAGATAGGAATTTGCTACAATATGGGTATCAAATCAAAGAGCTCATCATGAGGATTCCAAAATGGTATATCACTGACATATAGAAAAAAATACTATGTGCAATTATGTTCTTTATTATCCAAACTAAATACTCGTATAGGTACTACGCGACGCGATTGACTAGCGGTGTCTGAACTTAAAAGTGAAAAGTGATAATAAAAGCACGTCTTAACTAAATTATTTACAATGAATTTATTTATAAATAAAGGACTAGCGACCCGCCCTCGCTTTGCTGAACGTTAAATAAGGAATCTATCTACATAGTCGTTTACCTATAGCCCATGCGACGCGTCAACTGTAAAGACCGTTTTTGTCTAAAACTAGTAGAAATTTTGAAACAGTGTAAAGAGCAAATTTTATCTTCATTTAATGTAGAAAATTAATAGACTATTTAAAAGGATAAGGATTAATACTATTACGGACAAAAACCCCTCACAATAAAAGATCCAAAAAAAATATATTAAATAGTCCACACGACGAAAATTCTTTTAAAGAATTAGACCGTTTACGAAATTTGTAAATAGTAAATTTTACTGCCCTTAATCCTTCTTCTTTTTCTAATTCCTTTACTCTCTTTGTGTTACGCAATCAATCTAAAATAACTGGATCGACGTGTGTTATTTTTTTATTATCTTGGTATTGGAAGTAGTTCTCTCGTGTCGCGGGTGAAATCTTGAGAAACACATAGCCGTATTATAACTAACTAAAAAGTGTTAAATAAAAATAAATAAATTTAAAAAATTAAAAAACCCGACTGCATGAAAACACTTTAAATAAAAACTGAAAAGTAAAAAACAAGCTTAGTCGTTAGCAATATTAAATAATTTCATAATCAATACACAAAAAAAATAAATGCGAAACATAATTGAGTGTAACAGTCGGGACCCATTAAATAAACTAGACTTCTAAACTTACTCAATTATGTTTCGCTAAAATTTGTTAAGTTATAATACGGTTTTCAAGACATTTCAAAATGAAATTTCTCTACTATTGCACAACACTAATATTGTTCCACGATTTTTTCTAAATGACTGGTGTAATCGAGATTACCTAGAATTATACCAACTATACACCACTCGTGGTGTTCATATACAGGGTTACAGGTTAAGTCGACCTAAGTGCTTTAAGAGATGATTGACTGATTTCACTGGAGAACACCATGTCCCAAACTTAACTTAACCCATGTTATTAGCTATTGAATTTCTATTATAAAAACTTCTCTGCATTTATACTTGCCAAAAAAAAGAAAGTCATCTTATTTTCTAAACTTAAACGCTAAAATTTGTTAAGTTATAATACAGTTTTCAAGACATTTCAAAATGAAATTTCTCAATTGCATGAATTGCATCTAATAAAACGTCTGTGTCAACAATTCATGTCTTTTAAAAGTTTAATCTAATAAGAAACGACACTGCACTTAAATTATTATTTTTATATAGTTATTATCCAATTACAGTTTTATTCTAATCCAATATAATATTATGTTATTTGGCTATCTTCTACTTCTTCTTTTTTAGTCTTTTCCTATCATAATTTTGTACATTCATTATCAACAGCTCGACCGTCTACTGTTGCAATATTCCTTTATACAAGAGAGTTAATAGCCATCACTTTCCAACTTGACAGGCGAGTCGAAGATTATAGTTTAAAAGGTTTAGATTTATTAAAAATTCTTGCTATCCAGTCTCTATCAAATGTATAGTACCTTAGTCAAGTCTTAAGTCACCCGTGGCAACAATACATATTCCAATTTCACGTAGCGCCTGTTTCACCACCTTCATATAAGTGTTCGATAACCTTATGTGATAGATAGTGCATACAAATTACGTTCTTAATTCAAAGTTATCTGATACATAGTAGTTATCTAGACAATGTGAAACAAGTCCTTGCTGTCAGAAAAAAAACTACAAGGTAAATTGTTAATCGATGCTGCTAGCTCGATTACTTTTAAATAATCGAATGTTATTAATCGAAAAACACAATTAACATTATTTTTTATTTTGTCTCAGTTTGGTACTGAGACAAAATAGTAGCTCTTCTGTACTACTATGTGACGTAATATGGACAGAGAAGTCATAAACGTCTGTTTGTTGCAGACGTCCGCTGTTTGGTGCACTGTGCAGTTTACTCGTACATTTTAATGGCAAAACTTTATTTATTAAAATCCTTCATTCAAATATTGCTGCGAGGAACAATACGCTCCCATAGCTCATAACCGCTGCGTTTTTATTGAAAATTTGCATGAATATGTAATATTCTGTGAGCTAGTGTAATGTTTTATTGTGTCTGTGAAACAGTTACTACATTTAAGAACTGAGTTATATTGTTTATCTATCTTTAACAGACATAAATGAAATAGGTAGACTGGTTTAAAATGCCTTATGGCATTAAATTCACCTTATGTACCACTATTGTATTGTGTGCATTAAAGATTACATAAATATAATAAAAAATAAATAACTGAAGCTTCTGACATCATTACTGTTCTAAAAAATTTAACTACATAATTATATTATTCCCTGTAACCCAATAAATTAAATATAAACAAACGAAAACTTTTTTATTTACCAAAGTATTTGTTATTCAGGTCGTAACTCAAAACGTGATGCCGTGCACAGCTTGATGGAATATTTTTAGTTACCAAAGTTATTTGCTCTAAAATATAAATTCTATCGCTGTCGGTTTAAACCTGACCACCGAGTAACCTGTTTCTGTCACACAAACCACCTGAAAAATTGATTGATGAAACGTATAATATGCACATGCTTTTTTGTACCTATTAGAAAAGTCAAATATCTTTTTTTTTATTTATCTTTGCGCCACACCAGGATTTCCTACTCTGTCGTGGGTGCATTTACAAACATACATACAAACAACAATTTATGGATCATACAAAGAGTTGCTTCGAGGTGGAGCCAAATCCGCTACACTTTGCACGCCAGCCAGTTGCCCAGCCACCGCGCCAACCGTGCATATTCAAATCCAGTGTTTATTATTTATCCTGAACGTCTTGTAGGTTTTGTAAGTTAAAGCTGTTTGTTACTTATTATCGTCATGGCCCATAGGCGTTAAACATACTTACACGATTAACTTTATTATGACAGTAACTAGACACGCCGCCGAAGCCTTCTTTTGAACTTACGTTATTAAAACTTTGGTATTACAAACTCACAGTAAGAGATAATAAAATATCCCAAGTTGGGATGTAAATGGCACAGAAAATTAGTATAAATGTCTATTTGCGAAGCTAAATAAAATAACGTACATAAAGGTATTTTGGTTTTAATAAAACCTTTAAAGGCAGAGACTTCAAACTGACTGCCTGATTATGCTTCGGGGGAGGTTTATTTTCCGAGATAAACATTTGCGTCTTTTATCTAGATGGCGAGAAAATGTAATATTATTTTGTGGCTTGGAGTTTTTGTGTTGGACATAATAAATGCGAAGACAAAACATTTCCTTGCTGTCCTAGTAATGAAAATAAAAATAGAGAGCTGAATCTGTATCTCGACTAAGAGCGGTCCACAATGTTGATTTAATTAACCCAGTTGCAAGTAACAACATACTTTGTTTTAATCTGACTTTATTCCTTTGGAGTCTTGTCCAACGAATGAATAATTGGGATGATAAAACAAAAAAAGTTTGTGACTTTTCCAGTGATTTTCCAGGACCGGGATCACGAGGTTTAAGTTTAAATCTCCAGGAATCGGGGATCAAAAGCACTCTCTGTTTTAACAAGTAACAAGCATTCAAATAATCCGGTTGTCCATTGATTTGTCCTAAATGTATTGATTACCACATTTCGTTCCTAAAGTATTATACAAATATTACAAGGTTTTAATATTTGTATAATCAACACATTACGCCCTCCGCATGATTATGAGCCCCTGTCGTAGTGTGAAAATAATTGAGAAACCTTTTTGAGTAAAAAACCAAGTTACTTTATTAATTTACTGATATGTTCTATACTATAAGGATTCATGATAAAACTATTAAAGAACTCTGATATAAGAGACACGATCTTTTCATTATGTGTGACACAAAGCTCTTCATTCCTTCATCCTGGCTTTATTGAGGATCCTAGTCTAGGATTTATTAGTTGTTCGAGGAGAAGGCAAAAACCTTTAATCAATAAACTACTTCAACAGGAAAATAAATATTCAATGGCAGCCAGTTTAGTCAAATAATGACTATGCTTAAATACCGATAGACCATTAGCTTTCAGCAAAATTAGACCAATTTGGTTTAGTCTAACCAAATATTCTCTATTAAAACAATTAACGCACTTGATTTACAAATTGTAATGGATAAATAGATTATTGGTCTGTATTGAAATTTGGTAATTGGTTAGCCACCGATTGCAATGTGGCTAGTAGCGTAACTGGCGAAAATAATTTATATCTATAGTATAACACCGAAGAACTATTTTGTGTACTTTTTATAGGAGAATACAATAAAATTTAATGCCAGTTATCACTTCAACAGCCTATTCCAGTCTCTTTTTAACCCCCGACGCAAAAAGAGGGGTGTTATAAGTTTGACGTGTCTGTCTGTCTGTCTGTCTGTGGCATCATAACTCCTGAACGGATGCAGTGATTTCAATTTAGTTTTTTTCGTATGAAAGGGGACTTATGTGCGAGTTAGACATGTTTGATGAAAATCGGTTGAGCTGTTTTAAAGTTATGGGCGGTGAAAGTGGGGAGAGTAGCTGAAGGTCTGCAAATATACTGGGATAGGGTCTCAAATTAAACCGCACTGAAAGAATATATTGAAAGATATTATTTTTTCGTATTAAAAAAAATTAAAAAGTAAATTAAAAATAAAAAAAATATATTTAAAAAAAATAAAAATTAAATTAAAAATGTAATAACAAAAATATAAAATTTTTAATTTTATACTAAGCCTTACTTAACCTAACCTACCTATAAAAAGTATAAAATAAAAAATTAAATTAAAAATTTAAAAAACCCCCGACAAAAAACTTAATTTTCCTTTAAAAAGTAAAAAATAATAAAAGAAACTTAATCTTAAAGTACCTAAAAATGTACTAATAATTCTAAAAAAAATTCGCGTTGGGGGACCGCATGAATACGGACTGCAAAAATTTTTCAAATCTCAAATTATAAGCCCAGATTTGATCACGATGTTTTCCTCCACCGTTTGTCACCTGTGTCTAATAAATAATCTTAGAAAGAACATGGAAAAAGTCACATTGGTACTTGGCGTCGTTGGCTATTTTCGAACCGGTACCCTGAAATCTTAAGAGAAGTCTGAAATCTCCGGGCCACCACGACCGGTCAGTCGATATGTCTAAGGTCAGTTATATAATATTATAACAATTAACTAAACATCATAGTTTACTCACGAAAATTAATGGAGAAACTCCACTAGTTTAGTAAACAGTGACTTTCAGTTAATTTAGTATGTCTCACGATGGTATTATAAAAATATATGACAATTTCTTTATGCACCAAAACATGTTTCTTATTTTGTAGAAAACTCTTTACACCATAGCCTTTTTCATCTACTCTATTGACTGCTTAAACAGACATTTAATCTACTCTGTTCTTAACCGTAAGTTTCTTAACCGAACTTTAATATAAATAAAGACTTTGTACTCAAACGCAAGGGTCTTCATCCTATCAAACTAAATTACGAAGTACAAAACATGTTTTCAACTGTTATAAATTAATTAGCATGTTTTTCGATGAGAAGCTGTAGGAAACATTCTTGTTTACTAGTACAAAATATTAAAGGAACGTAAACAATAGGTTATTACTCTGCGGTTTAGTATTAATAGTCAATCAAATGTCAATCATCTCAACTGGTACGCCATCATTACGTCATCAATCATTCAGAGCAGAATTCCCGATACGTCTGTACCTCAATCTCCGTTGCCATACAATATACCAGTGATTTGTGAACCTGGTTATAATATTACGATCCTCTTCTTAAGTAAGAGTTCAATATTTAGTATCGTGTAAAAAAGTAGGTACATTGTTATTCTTAAAATAATTATAATTTACTAACTACAATCTCTCAAGTCAGCTCATACCCTGTCTGTATACCGAATTTCATCAAATTCCATTCAGTAATTTCAGTATGATTGACGCACAAATTTTCGTATTCGTGATTTATTCTTTGCTAACTATAAGCTCTATATCTGTCATATAATTTTATTTCATTTTTCAATTATCATTTATTCCAACAAAATGCTTATTATTAGAATTCGTAACTTGATATTATCGTCCTTATTTAACAGATCTAGACTAGTCAACAACTACGCTTACATTACAAGCTATTGTAGACTTATTATTCCAGATATTTAATACAACTATACGTCTATATTGTACAATATTTTAGCTTATTAATAAAAATCTTATCTTGATTTTATCGCTCTTATTTAACAGATCTAGACTAGTATACACTACATATTTAGTATACGCTGCTTGCGTATACTAAAATATAGGCCTCTATTTCAGTCAATCCCCCGTCTTATTAACGTCTTAACCAAATGTAGTCTTTGCTGTCTCGCTTCATTGACATGAAAATGACAAGGACGGCAACAAAGGGTTTATAAATGTCATGATTATGTGAATAAGATGGTTTATCATGTTTCTGTATTAAATGTTTACGAAAAAGTTTTCTCTTAGAAATGATACTATCTCTACTGTTGGTTCGTGACGAGCTTGCAGATTTAAATTTTAAAACTTAAAAGATCTACGTTGGCATTTTTATTTCGCGAAAGATTTCGAAAATAATTTTTTAGCTCGGCATAGTTATGTACTTGTGACGATAGTAACAATTTTCATTTTGTTACTTTTTCACCTAAAAGTTAAGATAAGATGAAACTATTAAATATTTTTACTTAAATCTGCGAAATAGAATACAAGGCATGACATTAAGTATCTAGTTATTTTTGAATACTGGTGGCCTTATCCTTAAGTCCAAGATTACCAAAATATCTATTTACCCAGTCGATTCATACCAGCCAGTGTGACGTAATCCTATAATTTACAGTCTCGCTATCCAACTAAGGGATGTCTAAAACGCTGTCACTTAATTTCGTAATTTATATCGATAGTCTACTGTTTGGATGGCCCAAATAATCCGCATCAGAAACATGTATCCGAGGATTAATGAAACGAGAAACACAAATAACTGGATATTTATAGAAATAGACTCTTTGAACTGGGAAAGGATGTATCTAGGGAAAGATAACAATGAACGTTTATACGTAGGTATTAAATCAATCAAGGTAAAGGTTAAACCAAGTTAAGTTTAACTGAAATAACAATGTTGTTGATTCTGACTCAACTGACGAATACTTATCGACTAATATTAAATAAACATCACTAATTTCTTTTGGAGTTCGTTCCCGGATGATTAATCAATCAATAGAAAAATCACCAGAAGAACTAAAACGATTAAGTCATAGCTCTTCAAACAAAAGTAAAAAAATCCCTTGGCGATTTGAAAAAGTGCTTGGTTCCAAAAACAAACTAAAAAGAGATTATTAAAAGATCGAAACTTTCAAAAATTTCAAACGAAAAATCGCAATTTAACCCCGAAAACGAGCAAAGGAAAAATGTAAGTTAAAATAGAAAATCGTTGAAGAAAGTCAACTAACGGCGTCATTGTGTCGCTCGATCGTACGTCGAAGTTATTGAATGAAAATAAAAAGCAGACACCTAAATTGAAAGGCGCTCTTCGGAGCAAATAGCGAAGTAATCAGAGCGATGGCAAAGTCACGGATGTTAAATAGAACAACAACTTTACAATGAAGTGCACTACTGGCTACACGATGGGCCTCCACTAAAAATAAACTTCGGAAGTTAGACGGAACTAATTCCTCTTGATATTGTACTATGCTTTTAGTTTTTTTCTGAGCAAAACGTGGGTTTTCCTAATTATTACTGGCGTTGAGTGACGGTACGTAATATGTACTAATTTAGAAAGAAGGTGGCTTTGATAATAAAATCTGTAACTGAGACTAATTTTGTAGTATTAATGTCCTTCTTTCTTTTTCTATCCTAAATATAGAAAAAGTACTGATACAATTAAATGATTTAATAGAATTACACTTAGTTTAAACAAGTCACATTTACACACATTGAAACATAACAATATTCTAGGAAAGTTTTGTAAATGTTCGCCATTTTATTGACCATAGACAAGCATGTAATCCTCTTTCAAGCGAACCGCAAAGTCAACTCTGCGGGAGGCCCAAGAAATGCTGGCAGGATATCGTAAAAGCCGTCCAAAGTGTTAATAAACTCGCCATGAAGGTCGGACAAGATTGTCGGAAATTGAGAAGACTTAGTGGTAAAGAGGACGGAGGACATAAAGCTGAAAAGAACATCATAATTACTATACATTTTAGTACAAAGTTTTTGTCATGAACTTGGTGTAGTAAAACTAAAAGAAATTTCTTGAAATATTCAAGCGGTAGCTTACTTTATAGTGATGACTTAAGATAGAAGATCGCAGTTTTATCTTACACAAATTAAGCAAAATGGCTGCCCAATTAAGAAAATCAATAAAGAAATTAATGAGAAACAAAATATTTTCGATAAAAAGAATATCAGATGATATCGTATTCTTAGATTGTATTAATAAGTTTCC